>NW_028273671.1:300000-600000 GCF_024610735.1 Ursus americanus
TAGAGACGTGGCTTGCAAGAATTGTTGTGTCCAAAGTTGAAGAGTTCTTTTGATTTTGATATGAGACAGGAATCCATTATCTTTCTTTCCTGATTGTATTTGAGTCCTCTGTCTTTCTTGGTGAGTCTAGCTAAGTTTGTCAGTTTGTTTATCTTTCCAAAAAAGGCAGCTCTCATTTTCATTGGTTTTTTTTTTTTTTGTCTTTTTAGTCTTTGTTGGATTTATTTATGCCTTCCTTTTTGTTATTTCCTTATTTCTTCTAATTTGGGGCTTTGTTGGTTGTTTTTTTTTTTTTTTCCAATTCTTTACCACATAAATCAGGTTGTTTATTGGAGAGCATTCTCATGGATTGATGAACACTTGAATTTCTATGAATGTCCTCCATAAAGCCACTTTTGCTGCATCCCATAAGTTTTTGTAGGTTGTCTTTTTCATCAGCGTCAAGGTACTTCTAAAATTTTTTTGATTTCTTCTTTGACTGTTGGTTGTTCAGTAGCATGTTGTTAAATCTCTACATATTTTTTAAGATTCTTTAAGTATCTGACAGAGAGTGAGACAGCGAGAGAGGGAATGCAAGCAGCGGGGTGGGAGAGGGTGAAGCGGGCTTCCCACTGAGCAAGGAGCCTGATTCGGGGCTAGATCCCAGGATCCTGGGATCACGACCTGAGCTGAAAGCAGATCCTTAACGACTGAGCCACCCAGGCCCCAAAAATCTCCACCTATTTTTGACAGTCCCATTTTTTTCTTGAGACTGATTTCTAGTTTCATATCATTGTGGTTGGATAAGATTTGAAGCAGAAGGTGAAGAGAGCATTCAGATGAAAGGTTTGTTTCCTGGAGGGTTTTCTGTGGGCAGACCACGAGTTCAGTGGGCAGGAGAAAGGTTTTATGAGATGGGGGGTGGGGATAACCCTTGTTAGAATTACTGACTACTACCATGCAGGCTGTGTGCTACCGTTCACATCATAGTCCTGATGGACTTGTACTTCATTAGAAATATTTTCTAGGAGGTGTAGGCATAGCCTTCACTTAAAGAAAGGTGCCATGTGGGTTCAGCAACCAGGATGTATGGTACTGTGGGGGATCAGAAACAGGCTTTCTGTGGGAAGTGACAGAAATAAGATATGGTGAGCTCCATGACCATAGGTGAGGTCCCGAGTGACCCACTGGGTATTGGGTTCTGTGGATCTGTCT
The DNA here is from genome assembly GCF_024610735.1 of Ursus americanus. NCBI lineage: Eukaryota > Metazoa > Chordata > Mammalia > Carnivora > Ursidae > Ursus > Ursus americanus. The sequence continues at coordinate 301,195 of NW_028273671.1, forward strand.
CATCAGGTGCTGTGGAATTCAGGGACACCCTCCTGTCTGTGGATTTGTGTGGATACAGGTAGACATCAGTGTCTGGCCAGGCACGAAGGTCGCACTGGACCACCACCAGAGATACAGCGTGCGGTGGAGCCACTGCTTGGTTTCCCCGAAAGCTGACCAGGGTCTGTGACTGTGATTCCTAGCAGCTGCAAGAGGAGAGGAGGCCGGGGGTGGTGCACACTTCCTAGAGTTGTGGTCAGGACTAGTCTGGAGCCCACTGAAGTCAGCCACACAAGGCACAGAAGGCACCAAGTCAGTGTAGCTGTGGGCACTGCTCCCTTGGTACTTTCGGGCCAGCTCCATGCTGCCACCTCCTGCTTTTCATCATCATCTTCAAGGTCATGTGCCTCTGCTCTTGCCCCATGGCCTCCGGGGTATTGTCCGTCCTCCATCTGGCCCTCGTCCCTGGTGCCCTGTGCAGTCCGATGCCAGGGTAGCCTTCTTGAGACAAATATCTGGCCCTGATGGAACACTTCCATGGATCTCCTGTGATGCGAGGATGATGCCCTGCCCTGGAAGGGGCCTGCAGGTCCCCAATCAGGACAGCCATGTCTCCCTTTTCAGCATGGCCTGCCCTCCCCTCAGTCTTCTTCAGGGAAGCTCTCCCCACTTCCTGAGCTGACAGCTCTGAACTTAAAAATGAATGTTATTTTACATATCTCTATGCCTTAGTTCATCCATGGCATGTCTTTCAACCCCGTTAGTGGGTTTTTTTCTTTTTTAGCAGTTCTGAAGGGCTGTCTGATCAAGGAGGGGATGACGTGGGTGGGGTAGCTTTCCCTCTCATCTCCCTCAGCATGTCTCTGAGCCCTGGGGCCAGCTATTCCAGTGAGGATTGAAGAACCCGAGCCAACCCATCCTGAGCACAGGCTGTGTCAGCTCATAGACTGATGCGTGTTGGTGGGCAGCTGGCATGGGCCAGGGGCAGGCAGTGTCTCCTTCTCATTCCTTCCCTCCCTTCCTCCCAGAGGTAGCTCAGAGAAGCCTTCAACCCCTGCATCTCCAGATCCCTTGACCTATGCCTCCTGTGTTCAGCTGGTGACCTTGGAGTTTCGCATGGATTCTACCTCCCGTACCCTCTCCCGTATCAGTTCCTGCATCAGGGGAGGGGTCGGACCCTTGTCTGTTTTTGGTCTTCTTCCTGTCCCGCACCAAGCCCACCCACCTTTGCATCTTCTATGTATGTGCTTGGAAGCAAGCCCATCCACAGGGAACCTATTAGCCAAATGGATCATGGCAATGAACATTGAAGTAGAGATCCAGGATCCATAATAAACCTGCTCTGAAACCTGTCCCAAAGTCTGTGACTCTCTCACACTGAAACAGAAACAATAGTAGCTTTCTGGACTGTGAAGTGTCATGTGTCTCTACTTACAATCTTGAATGCATAGGTGCTGAGCCTGGACTGAAAAGGACCATGTCTTCCGTGGCCTGGAATCCACGGCAAAAACTCAGTGAAATCTGAATTTGAGGCATGGAGTGAATAATTATTGTAGAGTGAATCCTCCCAAGTAGGGCTTATGCACATTGCACAGGAAAAGCTTTTTCAAAGAGCTTCCTGAAAGAAAAATCTTTTTTAAAATTTATTTTAATTCCAGTAAAACTAACATACAGTGTTACATTCGTTTCAGGTGTACAATAGAGTGATTCAGTAATTCTATATATTACTCAGTGGTCATCAAGAAAAGCGTCCTCTTAATCCCCTTCATCTATTTCACTCATCCCTCTATCCACCTCCTCTCTGGTAACCATCCGTTTGTTCTCTATTGTTAAGAGTTTGTATTTTGGTGTGTCTCCTTTTTCTCTTTTAGTTATTTATTTTTGTTTGTTTTTTAAATTCCCCATTAGAGTGACATCGTATGGGATTTGTCTTTCTCTGACTGACTGATTTTAGTTAGGATAATACTCTCTAGCTCCATCCATGTGTCTGCAAATGGCAAGGTTTCATTCTTTTTCAAGCCGAGTAATACTCCATTGTGTGTGTGTGTGTGTGTGTGTGTGTGTGTGTGTGTGTGTGTGTGAATACACACATCTATCATCTCATTTGTCAATTTTTCTACAGACACTTGGGTTGCTTCCATATTGTGATATTGTGAATAATGGTGCAAGAAACATAGGGGTACACATATCCTTTTAAGTTACTGTTTTCCTATTCTTTGGGTAAATACGAGTAGTGTGATTGTTGGATCGTAGGGTAGTTCTATATTTAATTTTTTGAGGAACCTTCATACTGTTTTCCACGGTGGCCACCACAGTTTGCATTCCCACCCACAGTTCGTGAGGATTCCCCTTTATCCACATCCTCCCAACACCTGCTCTTTGTTGTGCTTTTGATGTTAGCCATTCTGACAGGTTTGAGGTATTACCTCACTGTCCTTTGGGTTTACATTTTCCTGATGATGGATGATGGTGAACATCTTTTCACGGGACTGTTGGCCATTTGTATTTCTTCTTTGGAGAAATGTCTGTCCATGTCTTCTGCCTATTTTTTAACTGGATTATTTGTTTTTGGGGGGTTGAGTAGAATCACTTGTATATGTTTTGGACACTATCCCTTTATTGCATATGATCTTTGCAAATATCTTCTCCCTTTGAGTAGGTTGTCTTATTATTTTTACGTTTTCATTGTTCTTCTGCCGTGTGGAAACTTTTTATTTTGCTGTATTCCCAATAGTTTATTTTTGTTTTCATTTCCTTTGCCTCAGGAGACAGTCTAGAAAAACGTTGGTATGGTCCATATCAAGAAGTTACTGTCTTCCCTCCTGTAGGATTTTTATGGATTCAGGTCTCATATTGAGGTCTTGAAACTGTTTTGTGTTTGTCTTTATTGTGTAAGAAAGCAGTCTAATTTCATTCTTTTGTGCATAGCTGTCTAGTTTTCCCAATACCATTTGTTGTAGAGACTGTCCTTTTCCCTTTTGATATCGTTGCTTGCTTTGTGGAAGATTCATGGACCACATAATTGTGGGTTTCTGTCTGAACTTGTATCCTGTTCCTTTGGTCGCTGTGTCTATTTTTGTGCCGTACTGTCTTGTTAGGATGACTGCAGCCTTGTAGTATAACCTGAAATCTGAAATTGTCAGTCCTCCAGCTTTGTTTTTCTTTTCCACATTGCACTGGCTGTTCAGTATCTTTAGTGGTTCCATACAAATGTGTAGGATTGTTTATTCGAGGTCTTTTGTTCTTTAATTTAAATTCAATTAGCCAACTTACAGTACATCATTCGTTTCAGATGTAGTCTTCAATAAATTTTCAGTCGTGTGTAACACCCAGTGCTCATTGTACCGTGTGACCTCCTTAATGCTAGTCACCCAGTTACCCCTCCCAACTTCTCTTCCAGCAATCATCAGTTTCTTGCGATAGTTAAGAGTCCATCATGGGTTTTCTCCCTCTCTGATGACTTCCCATTCTATTTTCCCTTCCTTCCCCTATGGTCATCTTCCTTGTTTCTGATATTCCACATAGGAGTGAAAGCATATGATCATTGCCTTTCTTTCATTGACTTATTCCACTCAGCATAATACCCTCCAGCTCCACCCAGGTCGGTGTGATGGTAAGTACTCATCCTTTCTGATATCTGAGTAATATTCTATTATATATATGATCCACATCTTCTTTATCCATTCATCTGTCCATGATCATCTGCACTCCTTCCACAGTTTGTCTATGATGGATATTGCTGCTATGAATACTGGGGTGCATGTGTCCCGTCTTCACTACCTCTGTCTCTTTGGGGTCGATACCCAGTAGGGCAATTGCTGGGACATAGGGTAGCTTTATTTATAACTTCTTGAGGAAACTCCGTACCATTTTCAAGAGTGGCTGTACCGGACTGCATTCGCACAGGGGTGTAAGAGGGTTCCCGTTTCTCCACATCCTCTCCAAGATGTGTAGTTTCATTTCTTCTTATTTTTAGATATTCGGCCTCGTGTGATATGGCATCTATAGTGGTTTAGATTTGCATTTCCCTGAAGCCAAGTGATATGAAGCATTTATGCATGTATCTTTTGGTCACCGCTACCTCATCATTAGTGAAGTGACTTCTCATTTTAATCCATCTCAAGACCTAAAGCTGGGTAAGTCTCTGAAGCTGGATGATGCCATCGGTTGGAAGTGTGGAGAATTTCAAAAGATCTCCATGGAGAGCAAGTTTAAAGGTCAGTGTGAAGCTACTAATTGGACCTGGGGAGATCTCTGAAAGTGGGGATTGCCTGGGATGGGCTGAGGGGGGCCCTCCGATTTTCCTATGAATCCTTGCTGCAGCCCCAAATGGACAGTTTCCTGCTGTGGGGCAGGCTGAGTCCTCTAGTCGTGCAGAGGTGAGCCCAATGCCTGGTGCCTTGGAGGCAGGCAAACGGGGAGGGACCCTCAGCAGAAGACCCAGGGTTAGGTTAGGCCTCAAGGACAGCAGGTCTGAACTGCCCAGTGCTCAGAGAGCTCCCAGGCCGAGTGAGATGAGGGCACAAGGGCGGGTGAGTGTGAGCCTTGGGGTTTCATCCGGAAGGGCCCACAAAGGTCGGGGTTCACCAGAAGGGGCTCTCAGGGGTTGCCCCAATTCTTGCCCTGAATGCTCTGTTCCCCAAAATGGTGCAGTTAACTGTGGGCTGCAGGCTGAGTCCTACGGTGGTGCTTGGGTGTCCCCAATCCCCCGGAGTGGGGTGCCAGGACCCTGGGGAGGGACCCCTCTGTGGCCAACCTAGGGTAAGGGTTAGGGTCCAGGAGCCCGGCAGGGACAATCTTTAGGCTGTGGGGCGAGCTCTGTGGATGGCTGAGAGGAGGCCATGGGGGAGGGTGAGAATGGGCCTCAGGGTTGGGGAACGGGGGGCTGCCAATGACGGGGATGGGCTCCAGGGGCCTCCCCAAGTTCTCATGCCCTGTAGGCTCCGTAGAACCCCAAGGGGCATGGTTTCCTGTCGGGTGGCAAGCTGAGTCCTGCGGTGGGGCACAGATATCCCAATTCCCCGGGTCTGCGATATAAGGCTCCTGGGGAGATTCCCAAACCCGCAGCCGGCTTAGGGCTAGCGTAAGGCCCCAGGAGCCCCGCAGGCTGGATCTGCTGGCTGTATGGCGAGCTACACGGGCTGAGGTGAGGGTGTGGGGAGGGTGAGCGTGGGCCTCAGGGTTGGGGTGCGGGTGGCCGTTGAAGTTCACTGGTGGCTCAGGAGGGCCCTCCTGGTTCTCCTGCCCTGAATGCTCTATGGCCTCCCAAGGCACACGGTTTCCTGCGGGGTGGCAGACTGAGTCCTGCTGTGGGGCTCAGGTGTCCCGAATCCCCGCAGCTGTGGCTCCAGGCTCCTGGGGAGGGGCCCCTCCACAGATGAACTAGGGTTAGGGTTGGGGCCCAGGAACCCCGCAGGCCATGTCTGCCCACTATGTGGCGAGCTCCGCCGCGGGCTGAGGTGAAGGTGCAGGGTGGGGTGAGCATGGGCTTCAAGGTTGGGTTTAGGGATCGCCGAAGTTCACCGGGGTTCTGGGGGCCCTCCTGGTTCTCCCACCCTGAATGCTCTACAGCCTCCCAAGGGGCACGGTTTCCTGCAGGCTGGCAGGCTTTGTCCTGCAGTGGAGGTCAGGTGTCCCCAGTCCCTGGGGCTTTGGCACCGGGCCCCAGGGGAGGGGCCCTACCCAGCCGACCTAGGGTCAGGTGTAGGCCCCAGGAACCCGGCAGGCCTGATCTGCCGGCTCTGCCACGAGCTCAGTGGCAAGCTGAAGGGAAGGCATGGGGCGGGATGAGCGTGGGCCTCAGGGTTGGGGTGTAGGGGGTCGCCGAGGATTGCTGGGGGCTCAGGGGGGCCCTACCAGTTCTCCTGCAGGGGATGCTCTGCGGCGCCGCAAGGGGCATGGTTTCCTGAGGGGTGGCAGGCTGAGTCCCGTAGTGGGGCTCAGGTGTACCCAATCCCCGGGGTTAGGGTACGGATTAGGGTACGGGTTAAGGTTAGGGTATGGGTTACGGTTAGGATATGGGTTAGGGATAGGGTAAGGAGAGGGTACGGGTTAGGGTTGGGTTTAGGGGTTACAGGTTGGAGGTTATGGGTTAGGGTACAGATTAGGGTTTAGGGTACGGGTTAGGGTTTAGGGTTTAGGGTTAGGGTTGGAGTACGGGTTAGGTTTAGGGTACGGGTTAGGGTTAGGGTACGGGTTAGGGTACGCATTAGGGTACGGTTTAGGGTACGGGTTAGGGTACAGTTTAGGGTAAGTATTGGCCTACCGATTTGGGTACGGTTTAGGGTACGGGTTAGGGTTAGGGTACCGGTTAGGGTTAGGGTACAGTTTAGGGTTATGGTACAGGTTAGGTTACGGTTTAGGTTTAGGCTTAGGGTACGGGTTAGGGAACGGGTTAGGGATAGGGATAGGGTACGATTTAGGGTTAGGTTATGGGTTAGGGTACGGGTTAGGGTACAGGTTAGGGTTAGGTATGGGTTAGGGTCCGGGTTAGGGATAGGGCACGAGTTAGGGTATGGGTTAAGGTTAAGGTAAAGGTACTGGTTAGGGTTAGGGTACGGGTTACGGTTTAGGGTTTAGGGTTACAGTTAGGGTACGGGTTAGGGTTAGGGTACGGGTAGGGTTTGGGTACGGGTTATGGTACGAGTTATGGTATGGGTTAAGGTCAGGGTTTAGGGTTAAGGTTAGGGTATGGGTTAGGGTACTTGTTAGGGTTATGGTTAGGTTTAGGGTATGGTTTAAATTACGGGTTAGGATACAGTTTACGGTTAAGGTTAGGGTATGGGTTAGGGTATGGGTTAGAGTACGTGTTAGGGTTACGGTTAGGGTTAGGGTACAGGTTAGGGTTAGGTTTAGGGTACACGTTAGAGTTAGGGTTAGAGTACGGGTTAGGGTACGGGTTAGGGTTAGGTTTAGGGTTAGGTTATGGGTTAGGGGTAGGGTTAGCTGAAGGGGTAGGGTTAGGGGTAGGGTTAGGGGTATGGTAGGTGTCTGGGTAGGGTTAGGGTTTAGGGTTAGGGTTTGGGGTTTGGGGTTAGTGGTTAAGGTTAGGGTTTCATGTTTAGGGTTTCCGGATTAAGGTTAGGGGTTAGGGTTTAGGGTTTAGTGTTAATGTCAGGGTTTAGGGTTTAAGGATTAGGGTTTAGGGTTAGGTTTAGGGTAGGGTTAGGTTTAGGGTAAGGGTTAGGGGTTAGCGTTAGGTTTAGGATTAGCGGTTAAGGTTTGGGTTTAAAGTTAGGCATTAGGGTTTAGGGTTAGGGTTAGACCCCAGTAGGCCAGCAGGACCTATGCCCCGGCTGTGCGGCAAGTGGAGGAGTGGGCCAAGGTGAGGGCGATGGCGAGCGGGAGTATGGTATCCAGCGTTTTGTCGCCGGGGGCCTTTGAAAGTCCCTAGAGGCTTGGAGGGCCCTGCCCGTTATCCCGCCCTTAATGACCAGCGGTGCCCCTAGCGGCCCGGGTGGTGGCAGTGTGGCAATGTGAGTCTGGCACTACGGTTTGGGGGTCCCCAATGCCGTGTGTTGCAGCGCCAGGCCCCTTCGGAGGGGCACCTCTGGGGCCCTCCTAGGGTTAGTGTTAGCTCCCAGGAGTCCAGCAGGCATGATCCGCCAGCTGTGTGGTAGCATAGGACCGGGCCAAGGTGAAGGCGCCGGCAAGCTGGAGCGTGGGCCCAAGCATTTTGGCGCGGGGGGCCTTGGAAGGTCGCTGGGGGATTCAAGGGCCCTGCCGGTCCTCCCGCCCTGAATGGCCAGAGGCGCCCTTAGCCGCCCAGGTGGTGGCGGCATGGCATGGTGAGTACGGCGCTGGGGCTCGGGGGTCCCCAATCCCCGGTGTGGCAGCACCAGGCCCCTTGGGAGGGGCCCCTCGGGTGCGACCTAGTGTTAGGGTTAGCCCCCAGGGGGCCGACAGGCCCAATCCCATGGCTGTGTGGAGAGCGGATGGGCGCGCTGAGGTGAGGGGGCTGGCAAGTGGGAGCGTGGGCCCAAACGTTTTGGTGCGGGGGGCCTTCGAATGTCGCCGGGGTCTTGGAGGGCCCTGTCCATTCTCCTGCCCTGAAGACTGGCGACGCCTCTAGCGTCGCGCATGGCGGCGGGGCATCCGGGTGATTCCGGCGCTGGGACTCGGGGTTCCCAAATCCCCGGTGTTGCGGCTCCAGGTCCCTTGGGCGGGTACCTCGGGGGCCGATCTATGGTTAGGGTTAGACCCCAGGAGGCCGGCAGGCCAGATCTGGCAGCTATGCGGCGAGTGGAGGGGCGGGCGGAGGTGAGGCCGCTGGCGAGCGGGAGTATGGGCCCAGGCGTTTTGGCGCGGAGGTCCTTCGGATGTCACCAGGGGCTTGGAGTGCCCTGCCCGTTCTCCCGCCCTGAATGACTGTCAGCTCTCCTAGCGGCCCCGGTGGTGGCAGGTCGGCATGTTGAGTCCAGCCTTGGGGCTCGGGGGTCCCTAATCCCTGGGGTTGCTGCGCCAGGCCCCTTGGGAGGGGCTCCTTGGGTGCCGCCCTAGGGTTAGGGTTAACCCCCAGGACACCAGCAGGCCCTATCTGCTGGCTGTCCAGCGAGCAGAGGGGTGGACCGAGGTGAGCGCCCTGGTGAGTGGGATCGTGGGCCCAAGCGTTTTGGCACGGGGGCCTTCAAAGGTCGCCGGGGGCTTGGAGGGCCCTGCCAGTTCTGCCCCCCTGAATGACCGGGGGCACCCCTAGCAGCCCGGGTGGTGGCATGGGGGCAGGGTGAGACCACAGTCGGGGCTCGGCTTCCCCAATCCCCGGCATTGCGGTGCCAGTCCCCTTGGGAGGGGTCCCTCTGGGGCCCAACTTGGGTTAGGGTTAGCCCCCAGGAGGGCGGCAGGCCCGATCCGCCAGCTCTGTGCCAATTGAAGTGGCGTGCTGAGTTGAGGGTGCTGGCGACCAGGAGCGTCGGCCCAAGCATTTTGGCGCGGATGGCCTTCGTAGTCGCCATAGGCTCGGAGGGCGCTGCTCGTTCTCCTGCCCTGAATGACCGGCAACGCCCGTAGCGGCCCGGTTGGTGACGGGGCGTCAAGGTGAGTCCGGCACTGGGGAGGGGTCCCCAATCCCCGGCGTGGTGGCGCCGGGCACTTGGGAGTGGTCCCTCGGGGGCCGATCTAGGGTAGGGTTAGCCCAAAGGAGGCCGGTAGGCCCAATTCGCCAGCTGTGCTGCAAGCGGAGTGGTGGGCCAAGGTGAGGGCACTGGCCATCGGGAACGTGGGCACAAGCGTTTTGTTACGGGGGGGCTTCGAAAGTCGCTGGTGGCTCGGAGGCCCCTGCCTGTTCTCCCGCCCTGAATGAGGACGGCGCTAATAGCGGGCAGGGTCACGGCGAGGAGGCAGGGTGAGTCTTGCACTGGTGCTCGGGGGTCCCCAAGCCCCGGCGTGGCGGTGCCAGGCCCCTTGGGAGGGGCCCCTCAAGGGGCGACGTATGGTTTGGGTTAGCTCCCAGGAGGCCGTCAGGCCCGATCAGCCAGGTGTGCGTCGAGCGGAGGGGCGGGCCGAGGTGAGGCTGCTGGCGAGTGGGAGCATGGGCCCAAGCATTTTGGCGTGGGGAGCCTTCGAAGGTCTCCGGGTGCTCTGAGGGCCTTGTCCGTTCTCCCGCCCTGAATGACCGGCAGTGCTCCTATAGGCCAGGGTGGAGGAGGGGCGGCACGTTGAGTCTTGCACAGGGGCTCGGTGGTCCCCAATCCCCACTTTGCAGCGCCAAGCCCCTTTGGAGGGGCCCTCGTGGGCCAACATACGGTTAGGTTTAACCCCCAGGAGGCCAGCAGGCCTGATCCACCAGCTGTGCCGCGAGCAGAGGCACGGGCAGAGGTGAGGGCGCTGGCGAGAAGGAGCATGGGCCTAAGCGTTTTGGGGCGGGGGGCCTTTGAATGTTGCAGGGGGCTCAGAGGGCCCTGCCCGTTCTCCCACCCTGAATGACCGGCGGCGCCCCTATCGGCCCAGGTGGAGGCGGGGCGGCAAGGTGAGTCTGGCGCTGGGGCTCGGGGGTCCAAAATCACGGGCGTTCCGGCACGAGGCCTGTTGGGAGAGGCCCCTCTGCGGCCAACTAGGGTTAGTGTTAGCCCCCAGGAGGCCTGCAGGTCTGATCCGCTGGCTGTGAGGTGAATGGAGGGGTGAGCCGAGATGAGGTCGCTGGCGAGCGAGAGCGTGCACCCAAGCGTATTGGCTTGGGGGGCCTTCGAGGTCGCCAGGGGCTCGGAGGGCCCTGCCCGTCCTTCCGTCCTGAAAGACCGACGGCGCCCATAGCGGCCCAGGTGGCGATGGGGAGGCGTGGTGAGTCCGACACTGGGTTTCATGGGTTCTCAATCCCCGGCGTTGCGGTGCAAGGCCACTTAAGAGGGGCCCCTCAGGGGTCGACCTAGGTTTAGGGTTAGCACCCAGGATGCCAGAAGGCCCGATCCGCCTGCTGTGCGGCGAGTGGAAGGGTGGCCCGAGGTGAGGGCGCTTCGAGCGGGAGCGTGGGCCCAAGCATTTTGGCATGGGGGGCCTTCGAAGGTCGCCGAAGACTCAGAGTGCCCTGCCCGTTCTCCCGCCCTGAATGACCGGTGGCGCCCCAAGCAGCCTGGGTGGTGGTGGGGCGCAGGGTGAGTCCGGCACTGGGGCTCGGGGTCCCCAACCCGGCGTTGCGGTCCCAGGCCCCTTGGGAGGGTCCCCTCGTGGGCCGACCTAGGGTTAGTGTTAGTCCCCAGGAGGCTGGCAGGCCCGATCCGCCGACTGTGTGGAGAGCGGAAGCGCTGGCCGAGGTGAGGCCGCTGGTGAGCGGGAGCGTGGGCCCTAGCGTTCTGGCGCGTGCGGCGTTCGAAATTTCCCGGGGGCTCTGAGGGCCCTGCCGGTTCTCTCGCCCTGCATGATCCTCGGTTATCCTAGGGGCCTGGGTGGAAGGGGGGGGCAGGGTGAGTCTGGTGCTTGGGCTTGGGGGTCCCAAATCCCCAGCGTCGTGGCACCAGCACCTTGGGAGGGGCCCCTCCGGGGCCGACCTAGGGTTAGTGTAAGTCCCCAGGAAGCCGGCAGGCCCGACCCGCCGGCTGTGTGGCGTCCAGAGGGGCAGGCTGAGGTGAGGGCGCTGGCGAGCGGGAGTGTGGGCCCAGGCATTTTGGCACGGGTGCCTTCGAAGGTCACCAGTGGCTCGGAGGGCCCTGCCCGTTCTCTTGCCCTGAATGACCGGCGGCGACCCTAGCAGCTCGGGTGGCCTGGGGGCGGCAAGTTGAGTCCAGCGCTGGGGCTCGTGGGTACCCAATCCCCGGCGTTGCGGTGCCAGGCCTCTTGGGAACTGACCTAGGGTTAGGGTTAGCCCCCAGGAGGCTCTCAGGCCGGATCCGCCGGCTGTGTGGAGAGCGGAAGTGTTGGCCGAGTGGAGGCCGCTGGTGAGCCGGAGCGTGGACCCAAGTGTTCTGGCGCAGGCAGCCTTCGAAGGTCGCCAGGGGCTCGGAGGGCCCTGCCCGTTCTCCCTGCCTGAATGTCCGGCAGCACGCCTAGCGGCCCGGGTTGTGGCAGGGCAGCAGGGTAGAGTCTGGCGCTGGGGCTCGGGGGTCCCCAATCCCAGGCGTTGCGGCGATAAGCACCTTGGGATGGCCCCCTCGGTGGCCGACCTAGGGTTAGAGTTTGCCCCCAGGAGGCCAGCAGTCCTGATCCGCCCACTCCGCAAGGAGCAGGGGGTGGTCCGAGATGAGGGTGCTGGCGAGCAGGTGCTTGAGTCAAGCGTTTTGGTGCCGGGGGCCTTCAGAGGTCGCCGGGGGCTCAGAGGGCCCTGCACGTTCTTCCGCCCTGAATGACTGGTGGCTACCCTAGCAGCCCGGGTAGAGGACGGACAGTAGGATGAGTCAGGCGCTGGGGTTCAGGGTCCCCAATCCTCGGCGTTGGGGCACCAGGCCCCTTCGGAAGGGCTCTAGGGGACCGACCAAGCATTACTGTTAGCCCCCAGAAGGCCGGCAGACCTGATCTGCCGGCTGTGTGGCGAGCAGAGGGGCAGGCTGAGGTGAGGGCGCTGTCGAGCGGAAGCATGGGCACAAGCGTTCTGGCGTGGGGGGGAATTCGAAAGTAGTCGGTGGCTCAGAGCGTCCTTCCCCTTTCTACCACACTGAATGCCCGACGGCACACCTAGCGGCCCGGGTTGCAGAGGGGCAGCAGTGTGAGTCCGGCGCTAGGGCTCGGGGGTCCCCAATCCCCGTTGTTGCAGCGCCAGGCCCCTTGGGAGGGGCCCCTTGGGTGCGACCTAGTGTTAGGGTTAGCACCCAGGAGGCCGGCAGGCCCGATTCGCCAGCTGTACGGGGAGCGGAGTGTCGGGCGGAGGTGAGGCCACTGGCAAGCAGGAGCCCGGGCCCAGGAGTTTTCGTGGGGGGGTCCTTCGAAGGTTGCCGAGTGCTCGAAGTGCCGTACACGTTCTTCCGCCCTGAATGACAGGCGGCTACCCTAGCGGCCCAGTTAGAGGAGGGGTGGTAGGGTGAGTCTGGCGCTGGGGCTCGGGGTCCCCAGTCCTCGGCGTTGGGGTGCCAGTCCCCTTCGGAAGGGCTCTAGGGGGCCGACCAAGCATTACTGTTAGCCCACAGGAGGCCGGCAGACCCAATCCACCGGCTGTGCGGCGAGCGGAGGGGCGGACCGAGGTGAGGGCACTGGGGAACGGAAGTGTTGGGTGAAGCGTTTTGCCTGGGGGGGCTTTCGAAGGTCGCTGGGGACTTGGAGGGCCCTGCCTGTTCTCCCGCCCTAAATGACCATAGGGGCCCCTAGCGGCCCCGGTGGCAGTGGAGCAGCAAAGTGAGTCCGGCACTGCTGCTTGGGGGTCACCAATCCCCAGCGTTGCAGCCCCAGGCCTCTTGGGAGGGCCCCCTCAGGTGCCGACCTAGGGTTAGGGTTACCCCCAGGAGGCCGGGAAGCCCGGTCTGCCGGCTGTGTGGCGAGCGGAGGGGCAGGTTGAGATGAGGGCGTTGGCGAGTGGGAATGTGGGACCAAAGTTTTAGAGGGAGGGTCCTAGAAGGTCGCCAGGGGCTCAGAGGGTCCTGCCCGTTCTCCCTCCCTGAATGACCGACGGTGCCCCTCGCAGTACTGGTGGCAGCGGGGCAGCAGGGTGAGTCTGGCACTGGGTCTCGGGGGTCCCCAATGCCCGGCGTTGTGTCGCCAGGACCTTGGGAAGGGCCATTTGGGGGTCGACCTTGGGTTAAGTTAGCCCCCAGGAGGCCCACAGGCCTGATCCGCCAGCTATGCGGCGAGCGGAGGTGTGGTCCGAGGTATGGGCACAGGCGAGCAGGAGCTTGGGCCCAATCGTTTTGGCACGGGGGTCTTCGAAGGTCACCAGGGCCTTGGAGGGCCCTGCCTGTTTTCCCGCCCTGAATGACTGATGGTGCTCCTAGCAACCGGGGTGGCGGCGGGGTGCCACGGTTAGTCCCGCGCTGGGGCTCGGGGTCAGCAATCCCAGCCGTTGTGGCGCCAGGCCCCATCAGAGGGGCCCCTCGGGGGCTGACCTAGGGTTAGGTTTAGCCACCAGAAGGCCGGCGGGCCTGATCCACTGGCTATCCGGTGAGCGGAGGGGCAGGACAAAGTGAGGGCGCTGGCATGCGGGAGCCTGGGTTCAAGCGTTTTGGCGCGGGGTATCTTTGAAGTTCGCTGGGGGCTCAAAGGGCCCTGCCCGTTTTCCAGCCTTGAATATCCAGCGGCAACCCTAGCGGCCTGGGTGGCGGCGGGGCGGCAGGGTGAGTCCGGCGCTGGGGCACGGGGTTCCCCAATCCCCGGCGTTATGGCGCCAGGCCCCTTGGGAGGGGCCCTTTGAGGACAGAACTAGGGTTAGGGTTAGCCCCCGGTAGGCCAGCAGGCCCTATCCGCCAGCTGTGCGTTGAGCGGAGGGGTGGGCCGAGGTGAGGGCTCTGGAGAGCGGGAGCGAGGGCCCAAGTGTTTTGGCGTGGGGGGACTTCGATGGTTGCCGGGGGCTCGGAGGGCCTTGCCCATTCTGTCGCTGTGAATGACCGGCGGCGCCCCTACCAGCCCGGGTGGCAGCGGGGCAGTAGGGTGAGTCTGGCGCTGGGGATCGGGGGTTCCCGATCCCCAGCATTGCTGTGCCAGGCCCCTTGGGAAGGGCCCCTAGTGGGCCAAGCTAGGAATAGGGATAGTCCCCAGGAGGCCGGCAGGCCCGATCCGCTGGCTGTGAGTCTAGCGGAGGGACGGGCCAAGGTGAGGGCGCTGGCGCGTGGGAGCATGGGCCCAAGCGTTTTGGCGCGGGGGGCCTTCGAAAGTTGCCTGGGGCTCAGAGGGCCCTGCCCCTTCTCCCGCCCTGAATGACCAATGGCACCCCTAGCGGACCGTGTGGCAACGGGGCAGCAGGGTGACTCTGGCGCTGGGGCTTGGGGGTCCACAATCCCTGGCGTTGCGGCGCCAGGTGCCTTGGGAGGGGCCCCTCGTGGGCTGACCTATGGTTAGGGTTAGCCCCCAGGAAGCCAGCAGGCCCGATCGGCCAGCTTTGCGGTGAGCGGAGGGGCAGGCCGAGGTGAGGGCGCTGACAAGTGGGAGTGTGGGCACAAGCGTTTTGTTGAGGGGGGCCTTCGAAGGTCGCCCGTGGCTCGGAGGGCCCTTCCTGTTCTCACGCCCTGAATGACCAATGGTGCCGCTAGCGGCCCGTGTGGCGGGAGGGCGGCATGGTGAGTCTGGCTCTGTGGCTCAGGGGTCAGCAATCCCAGGCGTTGTCGTGCCAGGCCCCATTGGACTGGCCCCTCGGGGGACGACCTAGGGTTAGGGTTAGCCCCCAGGAGGCCGGCAGGTCCCATCCGCCAGCTGTGCGGTGAGTGGAGGGGTGGGCCGAGTGAGGGCGCTGGCGAGCGGGAGCGTGGGATGAAGCATTTTGTCGCGGGGGGCCTTCAAAGGTCTCCAGGGGCTCAGAGGGCCCTATCTGTTCTCCCGCACTGAATGACAATTGGCTCCCCTAGTGGCCCGGGTGTGGCGGGGCAGCAGGGTGAGTCCGGCGCTGGGGCTCAGGAGTCCTCAATCCCTGGCGTTGCGGCGCCATGCCCCTTGGGATGGGCCCCTAGGGGGCCTACCTAGGGTTAGGGTTATCCACCAGGAGTCTGGGAGGCCCGATCCGCCAGCTGTGCGGCGAGCGGAGTGGCGGACTGAGGTAAGGGCACAGGTGAGCGGGAGCGTGGGCCCAAAGCGTTTTGGTGCGGGGGGCCTTCAAAAGTCGCCGGTGGCTCGGAGGGCCCTGCCCGTTCTCCCTCCCTGAATGACTGGCGGTGCCCCTAGCGGCCCAGGGGGCGGTAGGGAGGGAGGGTGAGTCTGGCGCTGGGGCTCGGGAGTCCCCTATCCCCGGTATTGTGGCAATAGGAACCTGGGATGGGCCCCTCGGGGGCCCACCAAAGGTTAGGGTAACACCCAGGAGGCTGGCAGTCCCGATTCACAAGCTGTGCAGCGAGCGGAGGGGCGGACCGAGATAAGGGCACAGGGAGCGGGAGCATGGGCCCAAGCGTTTTGGCGCGGGGGGGCCTTCGAAGGTCGCCAGGGGCTCGGAGGGATCTGCCCTTACTCCCTCCCTGAATGACCGACGGTGCTCCTAGCGGCCCGGGTGGCGGCAGGGCAACACAGTGAGTCCAGCGCTGGGGTTCGGGGGTCCCCAATACCCGGGGTTGCGGCGCCAGGCCCCTTGGGATGGGCCCCTCGAGGGCCGACCTAGGGTTAGGCTTAGGCCCCAGGAGGTCGGCAGTCCCTATCATCCGGGTGTGCAGCGAAGGGTGGGCCGAGGTGAGGGCGCTAGCAAGTGGGAGCGTGTGTCCAAACGTTTTGGCGCGGGGGGCCTTCAAAGGTCGCCGGAGGCTCGGAGGGCCCTGCCCGTTCTCCCGCCCTGAATGACCGGCGGCACCCCTAGTGGCCCGGGTAGCAGCGGGGTGACACGGTGAGTCCGGCACTGGGGCTCGGGGGTCCCCAATGCCCTGTGTTGCGGAGCCAGGCCCCTTGGGATATGCCCCTCGGGGGCCGACCTATGGTTAGGGTTAGCCCCTAGGAGTCCAGCAGGCCAGATCCTCCCGCTGTTTGGAGAGCGGAGGGGCGGGCCGAGGTGAGGGCGCTGGCGAGCGGCAGCATTGGTCCAAGCGTTTTGGCATGGGGTCCTTCGAAAGTCGCTGGGGGCTCGGAGGGCCCCGCCCGTACTCCCACCCTGAATGACCGGCAGCGCCACTAGCAGCCCGCGTGGTGGCAGGGTGGCACGGTTAGTCCAGCGCTGGGGCTCGGGTGTCAGCAATCCCAGGCGTTGTGGCGCCAGGCCCCATCGGACGGGCCCCTCGAGGGCCGACCTAGGGTTAGGGTTAGCCCACAGGAGGCCTGCAGGCCTCATCAGCCGGTTGTGCGGTGAGCGGAGGGGAGGGCCAAGGTGATGGTGCTGGCGATGGGGAAGTTGGGCCCAAGCGTTTTAGCGAGGGAGGTATTCGAAGGTTGCCTGGGGCTCAGAGGGCCCTGCCCCTTCTCCCTCCTTGAATGACCGGTGGTGCCCCTACCATCCCAGTTGGTGGGGCAGCAGGGAGAGTCTGGCGCTGGGGCTCGGGTGTCCCCAATCCCCGGTGTTGCGGCGCAAGGCTCCTTGGGCGGGGCCCCTCGTGGGCCGACCAAGTGTTAGGGTTAGCCCCCAGGATGCCGACAGGCCTGATCTGCAGCCTGTGCGGCAAGTGGAGGAGTGGGCTAAGATGTGGATGCTGGGGAGCAGGAGCGTGGGCCCAAGCATTTTCGCAAGTGCGGCCTTCAAATGTCGCCAGGGGCTTGAAGGTCCCTGCCTGTTCTCCCGCACTGAATGACTGGTGGCGCCCCTAGCGGCTCCGGTGGTGTCGGGTCGGCAGGGTGAGTCCAGCGCTGGAGCTCGGGGGTCCCCAAAATCCGGCGTTGCTGCGCCAGGCCCCTTGGGAAGGCCCGCTCGGGGGTCGACCTAGGGTTAGGGTTACCCCCAGGAGGCCAGTAGGCCCGATCTGCCAGCTGTGCGACGAGCGGAGGGGCGGGCTGAGATGAGAGCACTGGCCAGCGGGGAATGTGGGCCCAAGCATTTTGGCACGAGGCGCCTTCAAAGGTCACCAGGGGCTTGGAGGGCCCTGCCCATTCTCCTGCTCTGAATGACCGACGGCGTCCCTTGTGGCCCAGTTGGCAGCGGGGCGGCAGGGAGAGTGTGGCACTGGGGCTCGGGGTTCCCCAATCCCCGGCTTTGCGGCGCCAGGGCCTTTGGGAGGGTCCCCTTGGGGACGGACCTAGGGTTAGGTTTAGCCCCCAGGAGGCCGGCAGGCCCGATCTGCCGGCTGTGTGGCGAGCGGAGGGGCGGGCCGAGATGAGGGTGCTGGCGAGCGGGAACATGGGCCCAAGCGTTTTGGCGCGAGTAGCCTTCGAAGGTCGCCAGGGGCTAAGGGGGCCTTGCCCGTTCTCCCTCCCTGAATGACCAGCAGCGCCTCTACCAGCCCGGTTGGTGGCGGGGAAGCAAGGTGAGTCCGGTGCTGGGGCTCAGGGGTCCACAATCCCCGGCATTGCAGCAGCAGGTGCCTTGGGAGGGGCCCCTCGTGGGCCAATCTAGGGTTAGGGTTAGCCCCCAGGAGGCCGTCAGGCCAGATCAGCCAGCTTTGCGATGAGTGGAGGGGCGGGCCGAGGTGAGGGCGCTGACAAGCGGTAGCGTGGGCACAAGCGTTTTGATGCGGGGTGCCTTTGAAGGTCGCCCGTGGCTCGGAGGGCCCTGCCTGTTCTCACGCCCTGAATGACCGGCGGTGCAGCTAGGGGCCTGGGTGGCAGTGGGGCGGCACAGTGAGTCTGGCGCTGGGGCTCAGTTGTCCCCAATCCCTTGTGTTGCGGCTCCAGGCCCCTTGGGATGGGCCCCTAGGGGGCCTACATGGGGTTAGGGTTAGCCCCCAGGAGGCTGGGAGGCCCAATCCGCTGGCTGTGCGGTGAGCGGAGGGGCAGGCCGAGGTAAGGGCGATGGCGAGTGGGAGCGTGGTCCCAAGCGCTTTGGCGCGGGGGGCCTTCGAAAGTCGCTGGGGGCTTGGAGGGCCCTGCCGTTCTCCCGCCCTGAATGACCGGTGGTGCCCCTTGTGGCCCAGGTGGCGGTGGGGGACATGGTGAGTCTGGCGCTGGGGCTCAGGAGTCCCCAATACTCGTCATTGCGGTGCCAGGCCCCTTGGGAGGGGCCACTAGGGGGTAGGCCTAGGGTTCGGGTTAGCCCCCAGAAGGCCCGCAGGCCCGATCCGCCAGCTGTGCGGCGAGTGGAGGGGAGGGCCGAGGTAAGGGCGCTGGCGAGTGGGAGCGTGGGCCGAAGCATTTTGTCATGGGGAGCCTTCAAAGGTCTCCGGGGGCTCAGAGGGCCCTACCCGTTCTCCCGCACTGAATGACCGGCGGCTCCCCTAGCGGCCTGGGTGGTGGCGGAGCTGCAGGGTGAGTCCAGCGCTGGGGCTCGGGAGTCCTCAATCCCTGGCGGTGCGGCACCATGCCCCTTGGGATGGGCCCCTAGGGGGCCTACCTAGGGTTAGGGTTATCCACCAGGAGTCTGGGAGGCCCGATCCGTCAGCTGTGCGGCGAACGGAGTGGCGGACTGAGGTAAGGGCACAGGTGAGCGGGAGCATGGGCCCAAAGCGTTTTAGTGCGGGGGGCCTTCAAAAGTCGCCGGTGGCTCGGAGGGCCCTGCCCGTTCTCCCTCCCTGAATGACTGGCGGTGCCCCTAGCGGCCCAGGGAGCGGTAGGGAGGGAGGGTGAGTCCGGCGCTGGGGCTCGGGAGTCCCCTATCCCCGGTATTGTGGCAATAGGAACCTGGGATGGGCCCCTCGGGGGCCCACCAAAGTTAGGGTAACACCCAGGAGGCTGGCAGTCCCGATCCACAAGCTGTGCAGCGAGCGGAGGGGCGGACCGAGGTAAGGGCACAGGGAGTGGGAGCATGGGCCCAAGCGTTTTGGCGTGGGGGGGCCTTCGAAGGTCGCCAGGGGCTCGGAGGGATCTGCCCGTACTCCCTCCCTGAATGACCGACAGTGCTCCTAGCGGCCCGGGTGGCGGCAGGGCAACACAGTGAGTCCAGCGCTGGGGTTCGGGGGTCCCCAATACCCGGGGTTGCGGCGCCAGGCCCCTTGGGACGGGCCCCTGGAGGGCCGACCTAGGGTTAGGCTTAGGCCCCAGGAGGTCGGCAGTCCCTATCAGCCGGGTGTGCAGCGAAGGGGTGGGCCGAGGTGAGGGCGCTGGCGAGTGGGAGCGTGGGCCGAAGCGTTTTGTCGTGGGGAGTCTTCAAAGGTCTCCGGGGGCTCAGAGGGCCCTACCGGTTCTCCCGCACTGAATGACCGGCGGCTCCCCTAGCGGCCCGGGTGGTGGCTGAGCTGCAGGGTGAGTCCGGCGCTGCGGCTCAGTAGTCCCAAATCCCAGCGTTGCTGCGCCAGGCCCCTTGGGATGGGCCCCTGGGGGGCCTACCTAGGGTTAGGGTTAGCCCCCAGGAGGCTGGGAGGCCTGATCCGTGGGCTGTACGGCGAGAGGAGGGTCAGGCCGAGGTAAGGGCGATGGCGAATGGGAGCGTGTTCCCAAGCGCTTTGAGGCAGGGGGCCTTCGAAAGTCGCTGGGGGCTCGGAGGGCCCTGCCGTTCTCCCGCCCTGAATGACTGGTGGTGCCCCTTGTGGCCCGGGTGGTGGTGGGAGGCATGGTGAGTCCGGCGCTGGGGCTCAGAAGTCCCCAATCCTCCTCATTGCGGCGCCAGGCCCCTTGGGAGGGGCCACTAGGGAGTCGACCTAGGGTTCGGGTTAGCCCCCAGAAGGCCCACAGGCCCGATCCGCCATCTGTGTGGCGAGCTGAGGGGATGGCCGAGGTAAGGGCGCTGGCGAGCAGGAGCGTGGGCCCTAGCGTTTTGGTGCGGGGGGCCTTCGAAGGTCGCTGGAGTCTTGGAGGGCCCTGCCCCTTCTCCCTCCCTGAATGACCGGCGGTGCCCCTAGCGGTCCAGGTGGCGGTAGGGCAGGAGGGTGAGTCGGGCGCTGGGGCTCGGGATTCCCAAATTCCCGGTGTTGGGGCAATAGGAACCTGGGATGGGCCCCTCGGGGGCCCACCAAAGGTTAGGGTAACACCCAGGAGGATGGCAGTCCCAATCCACTGGCTGTGCTGCGAATGGAGGGGCGGACCGAGGTGAGGGCATAGGCGAGCGGGAGCATGGGCCCAAGCGTTTTGGCGCGGGGGGCCTTCGAATGTCACCAGGGGCTTGGAGGGATCTGCCTGTGCTCCCTCCATGAATGACCGACAGTGCTCCTAGCGGTCCAGGTGGCGGCGGGGCAACATGATGAGTCCGGCACTGGGACTCGGGGGTCCCCAATCCCAGGCATTGCGGTGCCAAGCCCCTATGGAGGGGCCCCTCAGGGGCAAACCTAGGGTTATGGATAGCCTCCAGGAGGAGGGCAGGCCTCATCCACCAGCTCTGCACCGTGTGGGGGGTGGGCCGAGTTGAGGGCGCTGGCAAGCAGGAGCGTGGGAGCCAGAGTTTTTGCGCAGGGGGCCTTCGAAGGTTGCAGGGGGATAGGAGGGCCCTGCCCGTTCTCACTTCCTGAATGACTGGCAACGCCCCTAGCGCCCTGGGTGCTTGTGGGGTGGCAGAGTGAGTCCAGCACTGGGGCTCGGGGTTCCCAAATCCCCGGCATTGCGGTGCCAGGCTCCTTGGGAGGGGCCTCTCGGGGGCCGACCTAGGGTAAGTGTTAGCCCCCAGGAGTCCAGCAGGCCCGTTCCCCCAGCTCTACAGCAGGCGGAGGGGCAGGCCGAGGTGAAGGTGCTGGCGAGAGGGAGTGTGGGCCCAAGCGTTTTGGCGCGGGGGGCCTTCGAATGTCACCGGGGCTTGGAGGGCCCTGCCCATTCTCTCGCCCTGAATGACTGGCGGCGCCCTTAGCAGCCCGGGTTGCTGTGGGGCGGCAGGGAGACTCAGGCGCTGGCCTCGGCGGTCCCCAATCCCCGGTGTTGTGGTGCCAGGCCCCTTGGGAGGGGCCCCTTGGGGGCTGACTAGGGTTAGGGTTTGTCCCCAGGAGGACGGCAAGCCCAGCGCTAAGTGGTTCTGGCAATGTAACAAAAATGCCATACACTTATCTGTAAGAAATAACAGTGTACAGGAACCCTCTTAGCCCTAACATCATCCTTTCTGAATATGGAAGCCAGCCCCAAGGTGGTCCTGGAAGTCTGACGAAAGGGCTAAGCACTTTTCTCTGAGTCTCCACACTATACAGGGAAAGACCAAAGTACATCATCTTTCACGAGTAGGAAGCATTAATGAAAAGGTTCTGGAATTTCGAGGACTCTGACCCATCCTTATTGGTAATAAACCACCCTGTACAGGAAAACACCTTCAACTCTCATCAGCCTCCTCAATCCTGATTCCGATTCAACTTTGGGTGTGTAGGACTAGGGAAATGTCCACATCTTATTGCTAAGAAAGAACGATGTCAGGGTAATGCCCTTCAAGTCACCTCAGCCTTCCTGAAGATGGAAGCAGGAATCAAGGTGGTTATGTTACCATGAGGTAAGGAAGATGAGCATATAAGTGAGAAACAACAGTGGGCAGGACCTCTCTTCCAACGAACAGTATCTTTGCTTAATGTTGAATCCCTATGGTAAGTGGTTGTGGCCATTTGTGAGGTGAAAATCTTAAGTGTTTTGTAAAACCTCTTGGTCATTCACAGATGAGACTAAGGTAGTTGGGGACTCCTAGGCAGTGATTTGTCCACTGTCAAAAATATAAAAAGATAAGAGACAGATGAGGTCTACTCAGGCATTGTCCTTTATCCTCATCCTCCGTGAGGATGGTCATCTCTGGACAGCTCAGTGACAGGGTCTCATTCACAGTGGGGGCATCTGTTCCTCACAGACATCAGGCAGGGAAATGGATTTGGTTCTCTGTGCCAGCCCAGCCACAGCTGAGTGTCACAGCACCCTCTCGTGGGCTCATAAGGGTTTCACTGTCACCAGGCAGGTCATTGTATTTGATAAACCACTGTGAGAGTTTGCAATTGCCTTCATCTGCAACCTCCTAGAAGCAAATGCAGGTCTCTGGTACCATGTGAAGTCATGTGAAGGCATTGTGAGAAAGTGTCCTTTTGCTTAAGAAAAACATGGAGCTGGGGCTCCTGGCTGGCTCAGCCAGTTAAGCATGTGCCTTTGGCTCAGGTTATGATCCCAGGGTTCTGGGATCGAGCCCGGGCTCCCTGCTGAGCAGGAAAGGAGTTAGGGAAATAGCTTAGAACCCACAGAGAATGTGAATAAAGGGGAGTGAAATGGAACTTGGTCTGTGTTTTGCTTTAGGGATTGGAAGTTAGTTTTTTCTCAATTGTGATTGTTCTTGAAACAGAAAAGCTGTATTGGTTTTTTTTACCTTTAATTTTTTTCTACTAATAATTTGTTATTATGATATGTTAGTCACTATACAGTATTTCCTTAGTTTTTGATGTAGTGTTCCGTGATTCATTATTTGCATATAACACCCAGTGCTCCATGCAATATGTACCTTCCTTAATACCCATCACTGGCCCATCCCAATCCCCCACCCCTCTCCCCTCTGAAGCCCTCAGTTTGTTTCCCAGAGTCCATAGTCTCTCGTGGTTCATTCCCCCTTCTGTTTAGGGTCCATTGTCTAAAGGGACAGACAGTGGAAGTTCACCAAATATAAGATTGAAATTTCATTGTTCATTATAGATGCCGCCAAGTAGTTCCCAGACATTTCATTCTACTGTAGTAATTCATTATACCTGTGAAGGTGCACGTGGAAGACAATTGATGCATTCATAGTGGTAATAAAACACGCCCCTCAGTAGTAGAATAAGAGAGGATGCATATGTGTAAAATTATTCGACTACAGCTTCCATGCTTTCCCTTTGGTTCCTTATTATCTATGAAATTGGACAATTTTTGTTCTCTAGGCTTAAAACTCATTGTCAAGTATTCAGAGTTTTTCAATGCTGATCTTCTCCTGTATAAGTTACCAAAAACCTAAAATATGTATGAACTTTAAAAAGCGCTATATTGAAAATGACAGCAGGGAAGTTCCATTTTGTAAATATTGTGTCAATGGATCTCTATTTTGACATCAGTGTTCATTAGAAATGATGACATTTCATGTGAGTATAAATATCAATGTGAAAAAGAAAAGGTAGGAAGAACCTTGAATGTTTAAGTAATTGGTGAAATGACAGGTGTGTGTGTGTGTGTGTGTGTGTGTGTGTGTGTGTGTGTGTGTAATTGATTTTCAGTGAATGGTTCAGCTCCTTGTAGGGCTTCCGAGAGAGCCCAGGTGAACCTTTCAATGAGTTGGTATCTGTTTTCAGAACATGGGAATCTCTTAGTCCAATAGTCAATCAGGCAAGCTTTGAGGTCTTGAAGAGTTTCAGTCCTCAGCAATGGTGTTGCAGAACCTTGTGAGCAAACCCTAGGGTATGGTCAGAGCCCTCATTAGCTGGTACCAAGGTGTGACGATTTCAGATAGCATTTCCCAAAGAAGTACCTCTTGAGTCTCTGTCCTTGTCAGTTCCCTACACTTCCTTACACTAGTTATGTGATCAGTGTGTTTCAGGATAATCCCCACATGTGATTTTTGCTATTTCCTACTAGTCCTATCTGTTTCTCATCTTCTTCTTTTATGTTAGGGGTTGGGAAGCAACCTGTGTGGTGGAGGAAGGGGTGTGCTAGTTGTCTGCCTTCAGAGGAACAAATGATGCCTAGAAATTGTACTGTAGTTTGAGGTTAATTGTCCATCCTCTGAGTGTCAGGAATTCCATCACTTTACTTTGATGCTAGTCTGTTCTTCAAGCTGTCCTCAGAAATAAGGACGTCATACATCTAGGGAATACTGGTTTGTTTGTATGTTTTCATTTTAGGAAAGGCTTTGCTGTTCCTGAAAATAATACTGTAGAGCACCCTTTCCTGTTCTTATTGGCCATCAGTCAATCTTTTGTGAAGTATTCGTTTATAAATAGACTCTATGGTTGATGAGTAGGAATTATTTATTGACAAGTTTTTGTCAGTGTGTGTATTGCAAATCTTTACTTCCCAGCATGCGGTTCACTTTTTCATTTTCTTATGGTCATAAGATAAGGAGAAATGTCACATTTTTATGAAGTCCCACTGAATTCTTTTAAATGGTTAGTGCACCCTATGTCCTACCCCAAGATTGACAGGTTCTACGTTTTCTTTCAGAAACTGTCCAATGGGAAGCTACAATCCATTTTCTCTGTCCATTTATTGCTTACAAATGTCACATTTTTATGAAGTCCCACTGAATTCTTTTAAATGGTTAGTGCACCCTATGTCATACCCCAAGATTGACAGGTTCTACGTTTTCTTCAGAAACTGTCCAATGGGAAGCTACAATCCAATTTCTCTGCCCATTTATTGCTTACAAATGTATTTTGACCATCTGTTTCCCAGGAAACCTCTTTTATTATTATTATTATTATTATTATTATTATTATTATTATTATTATTATTTTAAATTGCATTTTTAATTCTAATATGATATTTAAACACTGTTTTTGATTTTCTATGTACACAATCGTATTATCTGTGAATAGTCACAATTATCCCCTCAATTCTTATCCTTTTTGTTTCTCTTGCCTTAAAACACTGGTAGATTCTCCGATGTCACAATAAATAGAGCATCATTGTTTGAAGATTTTAATATACCTTTCTCAATATCTGAAAGAAAAAGCAGACAAAACATTGGTAACAAATGTGACCTAATTGACATATAGGGAACATTCCATAATAAGTGCAGAATACATTATTTTCAAGTGGTCATAGACTCTTTACCCAAATAGATGATAGGTGGGGCCAAGAATCAAGTCTACAAATGTTAAACCCTGAAATTAACTAGATTCTATTCTTAGACCACAGGGGAATTGAGCCACAGTCATAGCGAAAAGAAAATCAAGAAGTCCTTCAATGTTTAAAATTAAATGGAACTTTGCTACATATCCTAAAGGTCAGAGAGGGAATCTCAATGGAAATTCTGAACCTTTTCTACATGAGGGCTCACACACAATGGCACTTTCTTTGTGAAGAGCATTATAATAACCTAGACAGGAGTTGAGCCTTAAGTCAGAGTTCTGCCTACCCCAGCCACACCTGGCAGGCTTGGCCTGTGGTCCCCCTCAGCTGTCCTTTCTGGTGGTCCTGAGCTAAGGGGGTCAACATGGCCATATGGAAATGGGAAGCTGCCCACTCATAATGATGACGGTGCCCACTACCCAGCTGCCCTCTCTGGTGGCTTTGAGCTAAGGGGGTCAACATGGCCGTATGGAAATTAGAAGCTCCCCATTCTTAGTGATGACGTTGCTATCGTATCATCCTCACCAGTCCAACAACATGATTTCTGAGTGAAATATGACACAAGAGTGACTTCTTGGAATTCCTTCAGGTTTGAAAATCATCTGGTGTGTCATCTATTCGAAATATGGATTCAACATGTGTACTTTATTCTGGAAAAGCAATAGACCCAATAGCAATTATGGCTTCCTGAGATCTTGTTCTTGAGAGACATCATACTGGCTCTTTGTAGCATTCTGCCTCTTAAACTTCTCAACTAGGGTGTAGATATTTTTAGGCACATTTTCAGACGGTTAGAAAGGGACTCGGATGATATGAGTCACAGAGGATTTTAGTGTCAGAAACCTAAGTGGGATCCCCAAACTGACTCCAAATCGCTTGTTGTTCCATACAGGGTACTATTTCCCTCTTATCTCTGGTCTTCTCAATCTGGAAACCTATCAAGTATCAGGATTTTCTTGTCATGTGGACAACTGGAATGAATTCAGCGGGCCTTTTCACGTCTGCCCATGGTGATCATTAAGATCATTATCTCAGTGGAGGACCTCTGGGTAAGATACTCAAAGATCCTTAGGAATAGAGACAGTATAATATTTTTCTGGTATTAAAGTTACTGAAACCAACTATCTTTTTTAGTCCATTCAGGCTCTGGTATGTTCAGAAGGTGCTGTAAAACAGGTCTGAAATAGTATTTAAAAACACTCAGCTCAGCCTCTTCTACAAAGTGAGCCAATGCTTATAAATATGGCTAAAATATTCCCTTACCTACGATTACTTCCCAGCCATCATAGTGTTTATATGGTATGACTGTCACTTACATTAGTCAACATTTGCAGAGAAAGAACTTAGTGCATCCAGGGGGCACTTCATGTTGAAATTAGTTTGTGACAACGAGCTATTGTGTTTTATTCTGCAGTCCAAGGGAATGGTGCCAGACATCTCTAAGGTGTCTAGCAGTTCTACAATTCTGATTTTAAGTGGTCTGTGTGCTTCATAGATTTGGGCAGGAGAAGGGCAGGAGTCCAGAGACTGTGAACACTTCTGTTACCTGTGCTGACCATGGAGCAGGTAGCCTTCTGTGGGATTCATTTTGAATTCTTGGTACTCTTGGGAAAGGTGCTTTTGTCTCAAATTCCTCCATTTAGGAGTAATTATAATGATGAAAGTAATTTTTATCTTATATCATCTGTGGACCCTGATCCTGGGCTCCCAGGGAAGCTATCCTTTAACATTTTACCCGGCTCAAATTGATTGGGCAAAACCTGAAAGCATGGGCCCTATTTCTGCCCCAAGCACATGTTGTACATCTGCTTCGAGAAGAAAACAATAACCAAAAATGCCAACATAAAGATAAGAAAAAATAAAGAACCTCTTTGGCTCCCATAAGATTAAAGTCATACTGACATGTACATACTGAAAACATAAGAAAGAGTCTGTCACTTTCTAGAATCTAAGAATATCCTCATTGTGGTGTGTAACTCTGTACTTAAAAGAAAACAGAAAAAAATATATAAGCCTGCCCCAAATGTTCCTTCCCCGGAGCACTCCCTTCTTGGTGAAGATTGTGTCTCCCAGGAAGCTGTCCTGACTTGGGTTTGAATAAAGGTCTCTTCCTTTCTCTCTAAAATGTTTTTAAAAGTTCATTCACGCAATGTCGATAATAACAGTGTTTTCTATTTAAGTGAGAAATAAATGTTCCACTCTAGTTTTATTGGGAATAGACGAATTTAGGGTTTCTTTAGAAGAGTAAGTCTGCCTTCCAGAAAAGGCAAGGTCATTGGTCTATTGAGAATGAAGATAATTACTGCTAAACAACAAGTATGTGTTACCCCTTCGCCCAGAAACCGAAGCAGGTGTGCAGGCTTTAGGTCAGAGGTGACTTCTTGTCCCCAGGTGACAACACTTCTCTGGTCTGGCTCCAAGACACCCGAGGTTTTGAACGTCAGCATCGGAGTCAGCGAGGCATCTTGTCACAGGACGCCAGTGTTCAGAGAAAGCACAGGTATGTTTGGCAAAATGTCCTATCTATGTCAGGGCTGGAGGTAAAACCTCTCATTATCCCAAAACCTCCTGGGCTTTTCTCTTTTCTCTAGTTGAGCCACAAAGTAAAATTGAAGTAGCTGTCAGCATTCTGGGTTTGGTGCAAGAATTACTTAGTTTCCCTGCAGGTAGAACTTTGCAGGGGATCACAATTTCTCTGTCCATTTATTGCTTACAAATGTATTTTGACCATCTGTTTCCTAGGAACCCTCTTTTATTAGAAAGGGGAGGTGAGATTCACTCTGTGCCTGTTTGTAACATCTAATTTGTTCCTTCATCTAACAGTGTTTATTCAATTGGGCCTAAGATATGGTTGAGTGGCAAGCATCAAGAGTTAGGTGGCTTTTTTTCATCTGATACAGACTTGGATGATGTCATTTGACAAAGGTGATGTTTCATCATTGATTAGTTTATTCATCAGAAGAGTTAAAATTAGGGTGGAGGGAAAATTCAAAATTATCCAAAGCGGCCTGTTCCTGTTTAAAAGTTGAGCTTGACTTTCTAGTTTTACTAAATGTATTATCTCAATATTTTGAGGTGCCATATTCTCTCTGTAGTTTCTTTGGTGGTGGAGTCAGAAGGAGAGTCTGGGAATTCTTTTGGATAGTGGCATGCTGGTGGCTTCAAGGGGCTTGGCGTCAGGAGCCTTGGGGTGAAGTCTGCAACTGCTTGCCTGACCCTGGGTGCATCTCACAGAGGTTTTCCTTCATCTTATGAAATTGCCAGCAGATAATGTTCTGCTTAAAGGGGAACACTCCCATCCTGTTGGTGGCAATGCAAAGTGGTGCAGCCAGTCTAGGAAACAGTGTGGGGGTTCCTCAAAAAGTTAAACATTGAACAACCCCATGATCCAGCAATTGCTCTCCTAGGTATTTACCCAAAGGATACAAAAATGCAGATTCAAAGGGGGTACATGCACCATGATGTTTATAGCAGCAATGTCCACAGTAGCCAAACTATGGAGAGAATCCCAAAGTCTATGCACTGATGAATGGATAAAGCAGAAGTGGGATACATATATATAATGGAATATGACCCAGCTTCAAAAAGAATGAAATCTTACCCTTTGCAAGGATGTGGATGGACCTAGAGTGTATCAAGCTAAGCAAAATATTTGAGGAAAGAGAAATATCCTATGCTCCCACGCTTGTGGAATTTCAGAAAGAAAACAGATGAACAGAGTGGAGGGGTGATGAGAGAGGCAAACAAGGAAATAGACTCAAACTTGGAGAACAAACTGAGTGTTGCTGCAGGACAGGGGCATGGGGGGAAGAGTTAAATGGGTGAGGGGTATTAAGGAGGGCACTTGTGATGAGCACCGGGTACTGTATGCAGGTGAGGAATCACTAAATCCTACCCCTGAAGCGAATATTCCATGGCATGTGAACTAACTGGAATTTAAGTAAAAGAAGAAAGGAAAAAGTGTTCTGCTTCATGAAGAGTGAGGTAAAATTGTAGTGATTTGGGCTGTACTATTCTATAGATGAGAGATGTGAAACACCCTGTTGTAGGATACACTAGTTTCTTATCACATAAGGAGTCCTCAGAAAGCTGCAATGAAAGATTCAGGTCTCAGAGCATGTTAATGTTCCAATGATATTTTACAGTTTGCACAGGTAGGAAAGAAGGTGGAGAGAGAGGCAACAGAAGGGGAAAGCAGGTGTGAACCTTTCATTTGTTAGCATTATAGCTTTCTCATGAAAGCTTTATGTCAGTGTGATTTTGGAAGTAGAGGGGGAATCCGGGAGCTTTGCAGGAGACAGGGGGGAGTTCCAGGACAGGGTAAAGCTGACAGGGGTCCCAGAGGAGAGCTGAATGCATTCTGCAGCAGGGTGTGTTCAGGGTGGGCTCCAGGGGTGGCTGTGGGTCTCCTGGGTGAGAGTTGTGACAGGTGAGGGCTGTGTGCAAGTTCCTGGCTGAGGACAAGTGAGGCACTGGCTGAGAGCTGGCAGAGAACCTTCTTCTGGGCCGCCATCCTCACCCAACACACAGCCTCATCTTCTGTTCCTGTCACTCCAATTCAGACTTCTCCAAAGTTGAGTGAGAACACATCAAGAGCATTCTTAACAGAAGGGAAAGCATGTGCAAAGGCTCTGGGGCAGGAGAATTTCAGGTATGTCCAGGAGCAGCAAGAAGGACCTGTAGCCACAGGAGACAGCTTAGGACATGACCTCAGAGAGGTGTCAGAAAGCCATTCCAGGGCTATAACCCCATGAGACCCTGTTTCACTGGGCCATCCTGGCTGCAGTGTTGAGAACAGATGACAGAGGGTTGAAGATGGCAAGGGAGTTCAATGACGAATCTTTTCCAGGATCTCAGGCACTGTGGACCAGACAGGCGCCCTTGGATGGAGTGGTTAGACCTATTCTGGGTCCATTTTGAAGATGGAGCTCGCAGGATTTGCTGATGGGTTAGCTATTAGGAGCTGGAGAACGAAGGAATTGGGGTAAATCCCATCTGTTGTGGGTTTTCCTGATCGAGGGGAAGGAGAGGTTTTCTCAGGTGGTAGGAGGTAGTCCGTGTTCCGCATGCTGAGGAAAGTGCCTTTCCCGGTGGATCTGCTGAGGTTTGTGTCTGGGAGTACCTTTCACATCTCCTCCCTCAGCAATGCTCACGTACAAGTATCCCCCACTTTTTAAACGTTCACAGTAAGACACTGGGCTTTCTTGAAAGAACTATGTTATTACCCAGCTTCAGTAAGAGGAAGAGACCTGAAGAGGATTTCCCTCTTATGAAAAAAGGTGAACAGTGAGAATCGCGTTCAGCATCTGTTTTGGGGAGAAGCACGACAGAGGCAGCGTGCACCCCAACCAGGTCCTTCCGCTGGGATCCGCTCTCCGCATCCAGCCACCAGCATTTTGAATGGTGTCTGTGAGCCTCTGCTTCTGCTTTATCTTCATTTATGCTGGGCCTCCGTTAGAAACTTGTGTCCTGAGGCCTAAGAAAAGCCAAAGAGAGGAATTTTGGAGTCTGAGCACACTGTCTAATTATTCCGTGTAAATTAATGGTCATTCCTTCTTGACACCATTTCTGCTGTGCAAGGTTTCTCAGAAGCCCTGTACTTTCAAAGAGCAGGGAAACCTATACCCCATGCTGCAGGGTTTTTTTAGTCTCCATGCTGGACAGAACATTTCATGACTGTCGGATTTTCTCACATCAAACATTGAGACTTTGACCACCTTCACCCGTTTCTAGCACCCCATCTCCGAATCTGGCACCTACCAATCTGCTCTCAGTATCTATGCGTTCAGTATTTGTTTATTCCTCGTGGAATGTACATGAGAGCATCTGGTATTGGTCTTTCTGTGTCTGAGTTACTTGGCATAAGGCCCCCAAGGTCTGTGTTTCCATGTCTGGTTCTTGTGAATAATGCTGCAGTGAACGTGGGAGTGCATCTGTCTTTTTGAGGCAGTATTTTTGTGTTCTCCAAATCAATACTCTGTAGAGCCATTACTGGGTCATGTGGTAGTTGTATTTATTTTTTCAGGAACCTCCATACCATTTGTCACAATGGCTGCACCAATTTCCATTCCCACCAACAGTGCACAGTGTCTCCTTGTCTGCACACCCTTGACCCCACCTGGTGTCTGTCTCTGGGAAAATTGCTGTTCCAACAATTGTGAGGGGATAGCCGATTGTGGGTTTGATGATGTTTCCCTGTCGATATTAAGTGATGTCGAATAACTTTCTCTGTCTGTTGGCACCTGTGTGCCATCTTTGGAAAGTATCTATTCACATATTCTCCCATTTTTTAATACAGATTTTTTTTTGTTTTGATTTGTACGAGTGTTGTGTGTATTTTGGATATTAGCCTCTTCTCACACATATGATTCGCAGATATTTTTTCTTATTGGGTCAGTGGCCTTTTAAGTTTTTGCTGGTTTCTTTTGCCAAGTGGAAGATTTCAGTTTGAAGTTGTTCCACTTGTTTATTTTTGCTTTTGTTTCTTTGCGTTTGGTGTCGGATCTGAAGACTCTTTGCCAAAACCTATGTCGAGAGACTTAGTACCTGTGTCTTCTTGGAGGTTTATGGATTCAGGTCTTATGTTCAAATCATTCATCCATTAAAAATTTTGGTGGTGTAAGAAATTGACCCAGTTATATTCTTCTGCCTTTAGTGTCCAGTTTGCCTGTTACCGCTCACTGTAGACACAGTCCTTCCGTCATGGCATATCTTCTGCTGCTGTGTCATAAGTTAGGATCATCTACGTGTGGGTAAGTTTCTGAGCTTTCTGTTCTGTTCCACTGACCTTGGGTCTGTGTTTATGCCAGTACCATCCTGTTTTGATGACAACATCTTTGTAATCTAGCTTGAAATCCAGGAGTGTGTTGACTGCACCTTTCTTTCTTCAGGTTGCTTTGCGTTTTGGGGGCCTTTTGTGATTCCATACAAATTTGAGGACTGTTATCTATTTCCTTGAATAATGCCACTGGAATTCAGATAGGGATTTCATCACATCTGTCGATTGCTTTGGGTACGATGGACATGTTCACATAATTAACTCTTCCAGTTAAGGAGCATGGCGTATGCTTCCATTTGTTTGTGTTGCCTTCCAAATCTTTGAACCACACATTCTGCCCCCCTAGACACACATGTTTTTCATTTCTTTTCTGCCATGTGTTGAGTGTACTATGTCTTTCGCATTTTTGGTTACTTTTATTCCTAGATTTTTTTTGATGCAATTGTAAATGGCATTGCTTTTTTAATTTCTCTTTGCGAAAGTGTGTCATCAGTATATAGAAATGCAAGAAGTTGGGTCATCTGGGTGGCCCCATAGGTGACGTGTCTGCCTTCAGCTCAGGTCATGATCCCAGAGTTCTGGGATTGAGCCCCGTGTAGGGCTCCCCGCTTATCGAGGGTCTGCTTCTCCCTCTTTCTGACACTACCCCTGCATGTGCTTTTTCTCTTCCTCTCAAATAAATAAATAAAATCTGAAAAAAAGTAAAGACAACAGGTCTCTGTATATTGACTTTATATCCTGCAGCTTTCTTGAATTTGTTTAAATTAACAGTTTTTTTTTTTTTTTGCGGAATCTTTCGGGATTTCATGTCATTTGCAAATAGTGACAGTTTTCCTGTATGGATTTCATATCTTTCTCCTTTTTTAAAATGATGTTAGTCACCCTACAGTACTTCATTTGTTTTTGATGAAGTGTTCCATGATTCATTGCTTGCATATAACCCCTAGTGCTCATTATGACACGTGCCCTCCTTAATACCCATCACCAGGATTACCCATTCCCCTACCCTCCCTTTCTGCAACCTTCAGTTTGTTTCCCAGTGTCAATAGTCTCTCATGGTTCATCTCCCCCTCTCATTCCCCCCCCTTCACTTTTCCCTTCCTTCTTCTAATGTTACATGCTATTCCTTCCATTCCACATCGGAGTCAAACCTTATGATAATTGTCTTTCTCTGCTTGACTTAATTTCACTTAGCATAATCCCCTCCTGGTCCATCCACCTTGGTGCAAATGGTGGGTATTCATCCTTTCTGATGACTGAGTAATATTCCATTGTATAGATGAACCACATCTTCTTCGTCCATTCATTTGCTGAAGGACATCTTGGCTCCTTCCACAGTTTGGCTATTATGGACATTGTTGCTATGAACTTTGGGATACAGGTGTCCCTTCTTTTCATTACTCTGTGTCTATAGGGTAAATACCCAGTAGTGCAATTGGTGGGTCATAGGATAGCTCTGTGTTTAATGTCTTGAGGAACCCCCATATTGTTCAAAAGTGCCTATACCAGCTTGAATTCTCACGAGTAGTGTAAGAGGGCTCCCCTTTCTCCATATCCTCTCTGACTTTTTGTAATTTCCTGTCTTGTTAATTTGTTTTTCAAGATTTTATTTATTTATTCCACAGAGATAGAGATGGCCAGCGAGAGAGGGAACACAAGCAGGGGGAGTGGGAGAGGAAGAAGCAGGCTCATAGCGGAGGAGCCTGATGTGGGGCTCGATCCCGTAATGCCAGGAATACGCCCTTAGCCAAAGACAGACGCTTAACCTCTGTACTACCCAGGTTCCCCCTGTGTTGTTAATTTTAACCATTCTAACTGGTATAAGGTGGTATCTCATTGTCGTTTTGATTTGTATTTGCCTGATGGCAAGTGATGTGGAGCATTTTTTCATGTGTCTGTTGGCCATTGTATGTCTTCTTTGGAGAAGTATCCCTTTGTGTCTTCTGCCCATTTTTTGGGTGTCGAGTTTGAGGAGTTCTTTATAGATCTTGGATACTAGCCCTTTATCTGTAATATCATTTGCAGATATCTTCTTCGATTCCATAGGTTGACTTTTTGTTTTGTTGATCATTTGCTTTGCCCTGCAGAAGCTTTTTATCTTGGTGAAGTGCCAATAGTTCCTTTTTTGCTTTTATTTCCTTTGCCTTTAGAGATGTGGCTTGCAAGAAGTTGTTGTGTCCAAGTTTGAAGAGTTCTTTTGATTTTGATATGAGACAGGAATCCATTATCTTTCTTTCCTGATTGTATTCGAGTCCTCTGTCTTTCTTGGTGAGTCTAGCTAAGTTTGTCAGTTTTGTTTATCTTTCCAAAAAAGGCAGCTTTCATTTTCATTGTTTTTTTTTTGTCTTTTTAGTCTCCGTTGGATTTATTTATGCATTCCTTTTTGTTATTTCCTTATTTCTACTAATTTGGGGCTTTGTTTGTTGTTTTATTTTCTACTTCTTTACCACATAAATCAAGTTGTTTATTGGAGACCATTCTCATGGATTGATGAAGACTTGAGTTTCTATGAATGTCCCCCATAAAGCTACTTTTGCTGCATCCCTTATGTTTTTGTAAGTTGTCTTTTTCATCAGTGTCAAGGTACTTCTAAAATCTTTTTTGATTTCTTCTTTGACTGTTGGTTGTTCAGTAGCTTGTTGTTAAATCTCCACGTATTTTTTTAAGATTATTTAGGTATCTGACAGAGAGTGAGACAGTGAAAGAGGGAATGGAAGCAGGGGGGTAGGAGAGGGAGAAGCGGGCTTCCCGCTGAGCAAGGAGCCTGATTCCAGGCTAAATCCCAGGATCCTGGGATCAGGACCTGAGCTGAAGGCAGATCCTTAACAACTGATCCACGCAGGCCCCCCAATCTCCACCTATTTTTGACTGTCCCATTTTTTTCTTGAGACTGATTTCTAGTTTCATATCATTGTGGTTGGACAAGATTTGAAGCAGAAGGTGAAGAGAGCATTCAGATAAAGGTTTGTTTCCTGAAGGGTTTTCTGAGGGCAGAGCATGAGTTCCGTGGGATGGAGGAAGGTTTTGTGAGATGGGGGGTGGGGTTAACCCTTGTTAGAATTACTGACTACTACCATGCAGGCTGTGTGCTACTGTTCACACCGTAGTCCTGATGGACTTGTACTTCATTAGAAATATTTTCTAGGAGGTGTAGGCATAGCCTTCTCTTAAAGAAAGGTGCCATGTGGGTTCATGGCAACACCCAAGGTCACCAACCAGGATGTATGGTATTGTGGGTGATCAGAAACAGGCTTTCTGTGGGAAGTGACAGAAATAAGGTATGGTGAGCTCCATGACCATAGGTGAGGTCCCGAGTGACGCACTGGGTGTTGGGTTCTGTGGATCTGTCTCATCAGGTGCTGTGGAATTCAGGGACACCCTCCTCTCTGTGGATTTGTGTGGAGACAGGTAGACATCAGTGTCTGGCCAGGCATGAGGGTCGCACTGGCCCACCACCAGAGGTGCAGCGTGCAGGGGAGCCACTGCTTGGTTTCCACGAAAGCTGCCCAGCGTCTGTGACTGTGATTCCTAGCAGCCGCAAGGGGAGAGGAGGCCGGGGGTGGTGCACACTTCCTAGACTTGTGGTCAGGTCTAGTCTGGAGCCCACTGAAGTCAGCCACACCTGGCCAGGAGGCACCCAGTCAGTGTAGCTTTGGGCACTGCTCCCATGGTACTTCGTGCCAGCTCCATGCTGCCACCTCCTGCTTTTCATCATCATCTTCAAGGTCATGTGACTCTGCTCTTGCCCCATGGCCTCCGGGGTATTGTCCGTCCTCCATCTGGCCCTCGTCCCTGGTGCCCTGTGCAGTCTGATGCCAGGGTAGCCTTCTCGAGACAAACATCTGGCCCTGATGGAACACTTCCATGGATCTCGTGTGATGCGAGGATGACGCCCTGCCCTGGAAGGGGGCTGCAGGTCCCCAATTAGGAGAGCCATGTCTCCCTTTTCAGCATGGCCTGCCCTCCCCTCAGTCTTCTTCAGGGAATCTCTCCCCACTTTCTGAGCGGACAGCTCTGAACTTAAAAATGAATATTATTTTACATATCTCTATGCCTTAGTTCATCCATGGCATATCTTTCAGCCCCGTTAGTGGGGTTTTTTTTTAGCAGTTCTGAAGGGCTGTCTGCTCATGGAGGGGATGACCTGGGTGGGACAGCTTTCCCTCTCATCTCCCTCAGCATGTCTCTGAGCCCTGAGGCCAGCTGTCCCACTGAGGATTGAGGGACCCGAGCCAGCCCATCCTGAACCCAGGCTGTGTCAGTTGTGTAGACTGATGTGTTTTGGAGCGGTGGGCAGCCGGCATGGGCCAGGGGCAGGCAGTGTCTCCTTCTCATTCCTTCCCTCCCTTCCTCCCAGAGGTAGCTCAGAGCAGCCTTCAACCCCTGCATCTCCAGATCCCTTGACTTATGCCTTCTGTGTTCAGCTGGTGACCTTGGAGTTTCGCATGGATTCTACCTCCCGTACCCTCTCCTGTAGCAGTTCCTGGATCAGGGGAGGGGTTGGACCCTTGTCTGTTTTTGATCTTCTTCCTGTCCCGCACCAAGCCCACCCACCGTTGCATCTTCCATGTATGTGCTTGGAAGCAAGCCCATCCACAGGCAACCTATTAGCCAAATGGATCCAGGCAATGAACATTGAAGTAGAGATCCAGGATCCATAATAAACCTGCTCTGAAACCTGTCCCAAAGTCTGTGACTCTCTCACACTGAAACAGAAACAATAATAGCTTTCTGGACTGTGAAGTGACATGTCTCTCTAATTCCAATCTTGAATGCATAGGTGCTGAACCTGGACAGAAAAGGACCATGGCTCCCGTGGGCTGGGATCCATAGTAAGAACTCAGTGAAATCTGAATTCGAGGCATAGAGTAAATAATTATTGTAGAGCGAATCCTCCCAAGTAGGGCTTATGCACAGTGCACAGGAAAAGCTTTTTTAAAGAGGTTCCTGAAAGAAAAATCTTTTTTAAAAATTTATTTTAATTCCAGTAGAGCTAACATACAGTGTCACATTCGTTTCAGGTGTACAATAGAGTGATTCAGTAATTCTATATATTACTCAGTTGTCATCAAGAAAAGTGTCCTCTTAATCCGCTTCATCTATTTCACTCATCCCTCTATCCACCTCCTCTCTGGTAACCATCCATTTGTTCTCTATTGTTAAGAGTTTGTATTTTCCCATGCCCATACTCAGGCAACCCTGTTTGGGTAGAGTTTCCGTGTCCCCTGCAAGGGTGAATGGGGGTGGGCATGCTCTGGGCCAGTATTTCCAGGCTTTTGTTCCCTGACGGCTTTCTCTGGTGATCTGCTGTGCCTTTTCTGAGAGTCAGAGCAGCAGAGGCTGAATTGTCACAGAACAGAGGGAATGCGGCCCGTTCTCCACCCTTGTTCTGGCCACTTTAACTCCATTACTGTTGGTGCTGCTCAACCCTGTAGCATCCTGGGATGTGCACCCCACACCTGGTGTCCCTGGCCTCAATTCCGGGGCTAGTGCATCTCTGTCCTTTGTGTTTCTAATGCTGCCAGCCACCAGAAGACCTGATCTCTCTCTGGAAGCTCCTGGTCTCAGTCTGGATCCCCTGAGCACACCGGGATTCCAGAGTTCCATGAGAAGCCTGGTGGCTCTGGCACCTGGTTCAGGGTCTCAGTCTGCTGTTTCGCAGGTGCCTACCGCAAGTCCACCAGATCCCCTGTGCAGGTGGCCTGCCAGCCGCCAGCCGCCCAGTGGGCTCCCGGGTCTCCTGGTCTCAGTCTATGCCTGGTGAGCACACCGGGATTCCGGTGTTCCAGGAGAAGCCTGGTGGTGCACGCTGTGGGCTCACCGGTCTCAGTCCACTCTCTCCGGTGTGCCATCCATGAGTCCGCCCGCTCCCTGGTGCAGGTGGTTGCTGCTTCCGGACGCCAGAACATGGCGGCTCCCCCCCTTCCGTTTATCTTCTGATATCTGTGCCCGGTTTCAAGGCTCCCCGCTTCATACCTCAATACTCAGCGCTGGAGATGTTCATTTGTAGAGATCCAGATGTATCTTCCTGCCTCTCAGGCTGATTCCGTGGTTGTTTAGGCTGGTCTGGTACCTATCCAGCTCAACTCAGGGGACCTGCTGAAAAAGGGGTCTCCTACTCCTCCGCCATCTTAACTCCTCTCTTGTACCTGAAATAGTATTTAAAAACACTCAGCTCAGCCTCTTCTACAAAGTGAGCCAATGCTTATAAACATGGCTAAAATATTCCCTTACCTACGATGACTTCCCAGCCATCGTAGTTTTTAAATGGTATGACTCTGACTTACATTAGTCAACATTTGCAGAGAAAGAACTTAGTGCATCCAGGGGGCACTTCATGTTGAAATTAGTTTGTGACAACGAGCTACTGTGTTTTCTTCTGCAGTCCAAGGGAATGGTGCCAGACATCTCTAAGGTGTCTAGCAGTTCTACAATTCCGATTTTAAGTGGTCTGTGTGCTTTAGAGATTTGGGCAAGAGAAGGGCAGGAGTCCAGAGACTGTGAACACTTCTGTTACCTGTGCTGACCATGGAGCAGGTAGCCTTCTGTGGGCATCATTTTGATTTCTTGGTACTCTTGTGAAGGTGCTTTTGTCTCAAATTCCTCCATTTAGGAGTAATTATAATGATGAAAGTAATTTTTATCTTATATCATCTGTGGACCCTGATCCTGGGCTCCCAGGGAAGCTATCCTTTAACATTTTACCCGGCTCAAAATGACTGGGCAAAACCTGAAAGCATGGGCCCTATTTCTGCCCCAAGCACATGTTGTACATCTGCTTCGAGAAGAAAACAATAACCAAAAATGCCAACATAAAGATAAGAAAAAATAAAGAACCTCTTTGGCTCCCATAAGATTAAAGTCATACTGACATGTACATACTGAAAATGCATAAAAACATTGCATTTCCTAAAGCCCAAGCCTTGGAGGGTCTGAGAGACTTGCCCAAAACCAGGCACACCCCAGCAGGGAGGGCTGGTGCAGAAAGGGAAGGGGCAGGACTCTGAGGGTGGTCTGCAGCTAGAGGGGTCCCTGGAAGGGGCCAGGTGTGTGGGGGGACCCCGGCCCACGACCCCACCCATGCCTGTGCTGGGTGTTGGGTCGAGCAGGCGCTTCTTGGGCCCCCTGCACTTTCAGGGTTCCAGGGGCTTGAGGGCGGGTTGCCCAGCATCCAAGGGGCTCAGGCACCACCCTCACCAACCATTCACCGCTTGGGGGTGGAGCTATGTCTCTGTGGGCAGTCCCAGACTTGCAGTGGGTTGCAGACTTGGGGCAAAGAAGGGGCACTGAGAGAGAGAGAGAGTTGCCCTGTGGAGATCCCTGCTGGTGAGTGAGCAGCGTGCACTGGGGTGGGGGTCCGGGGGTAGGGTGCGCCCCAGGTGGGAGGCAGGGTTCTGGAAGGGCATGTGGAGAGGGTTACTTGTGGGGACTCAGGTGAGTTTTCTTTTTCCCTTTAAAGTCTCTTCTGCCCCATGTCCTCAACTGACTTTATTCCCCATACCCGTGAACTCCAGGACACCCACTCACCTGAGCTTTTGTGGGATGGGTTGCAGAATTTCAAGGTTTCCCCTGTTCCCCTGGAAGAGTGCGGGTAAGGACTTCACACAATCCCCACCTTCAGTTCTCTGACACAGTGCAGGTGATGCATCTTGAGCAGTACCCTGAGTTCAGCAGGGTGTGCCCTGGTCCCCAGGCACAGGTGTGGCAGTAGCATGCCCCAGAGCCGTCCCCCAACTTCAGCATTATGCCCCGTGTGCCCCCGGGTTAGTGGTAATTGGCTATTAGAATCATGCAGGAAAATCCTCCAGGTGGGGGCCTGGAGGCGGGCATAAACCAGACCCCACTCTAGTTGCATTGGGAATAGACGAATTGAGGGTTTCTTTAGAAGAGTAAGTCTGCTTTCCAGAAAAGACAAGGTCATTGGTCTATTGAGAATGAAGATAATTACTGCTAAACAACAAGTATGTGTTGCCCCTTCGCCCAGAAACCGAAGCAGGTGTGCAGGCTTTAGGTCAGAGGTGCCTTCTTCTCCCCAGCTGACGGCACTTCTCTGCTCTGGCTCCAAGACACACGAGGTTTTGAACGTCAGCATCAGAGTCAGCGAGGCAGCTTGTCACAGGACACCAGTGCTCAGAGAAAGCACAGGTATGTTTGGCAAAATGTCCTATCTATGTCAGGGCTGGAGGTAAAACCTCTCTTTATCCCAAAACCTCCTGGGCTTTTCTCTTTTCTCTAGTTGAGCCACAAAGTAAAATTGAAGTAGCTGTCAGCATTCTGGGTTTGGTACAAGAATTACTTAGTTTCCCTGCAGGTAGAACTTTGCAGGGGATCACAATTTCTCTGTCCATTTATTGCTTACAAATGTATTTTGCCCATCTGTTTCCTAGCAACCCTCTTTTATTAGAAAGGGAAGGTGAGATTCACTCTGTGCCTGTTTGTAACATCTAATTTGTTCCTTCATCTAACAGTGTTTATTCAATTGGGCCTAAGATATGGTTGAGTGGCCAGCATCTAGAGTTAGGTGGCTTATTTTCATCTGATACAGACTTGGATGATGTCATTTGGCAAAGGTGATGTTTCATCATTGATTAGTTTATTCATCAGAAGCGTTAAAATTAGGGTGGAGGGAAAATTAAAAATTATCCAAAGCGGCCTGTTCCTGTTTAAAAGTTGAGCTTGACTTTCTAGTTTTACTAAATGTATTATCTCGATATTTTGAGGTGCCATATTCTCTCTGTAGTTTCTTTGGTGGTGGAGTCAGAAGGAGAGTCTGGGAATTCTTTTGGATAGTGGCATGCTGGTGGCTTCAAGGGGCTTGGCGTCAGGAGCCTTGGGGTGAATTCTGCAACTGCTTGCCTGACCCTGGGTACATCTCCCAGAGGTTTTGTTTCCTCTTATGAAATTGCCAGCAGATAATGTTCTGCTTAAAGGGGAACCCTCCCATCCTGTTGGTGGCAATGCAAAGTGGTGCAGCCAGTCTGGGAAACAGTGTGGGGGTTCCTCAAAAAGTTAAACATTGAACAACCCCATGATCCAGCAATTGCTCTCCTAGGTATTTACCCAAAGGATACAAAAATGCAGATTCAAAGGGGGTACATGCACCATGATGTTTATAGCAGCAATGTCCACAGTAGCCAAACTATGGAGAGAATCCCAAAGTCCATGCACTGATGAATGGATAAAGCAGATGTGGGATACATATATATAATGGAATATGACCCAGCTTCAAAAAGAATGAAATCTTACCATTTGCAAGGATGCGGATGGACCTAGAGTGTATTGAGCTAAGCAAAATCATTGAGGAAAGAGAAATATCCTATGCTCTCATGCTTGTGGAATTTCAGAAAGAAAACAGATGAACAGAGTGGAGGGGTGATGAGAGAGGCAAACAAGGAAATAGACTCAACCTTGGAGAACAAACTGAGTGTTGCTGCAGGACAGGGGCGTGGGGGGAAGAGTTAAATCGGTGAGGGGTATTAAGGAGGGCACTTGTGATGAGCACCGGGTACTGTATGCAGGTGAGGAATCACTAAATCCTACCCCTGAAGCGAATATTCCATGGCATGTGAACTAACTGGAATTTAAGTAAAAGAAGAAAGGAAAAAGTGTTCTGCTTCATGAAGAGTGAGGTAAAATTGTAGTGATTTGGGCTGTACTATTCTATAGATGAGAGATGTGAAACACCCTGTTGTAGGATACACTAGTTTCTTATCACATAAGGAGTCCTCAGAAAGCTGCAATGAAAGATTCAGGTCTCAGAGCATGTTCATGTTCCACTGATATGTTACAGTTTGCACAGGTAGGAAAGAAGGTGGAGAGAGAGGCAACAGAATGGGAAAGCAGGTGCGAAACTTTCAATACTTAGCATTATAGCTTTCTCATGAAAGCCTTGCGATTTTGGAAGCAGAGGGGGAATCCGGGAGCTTTGCAGGAGACAGGGGAGTTCCAGGACTGGGTAAAGCTGACAGGGGTCCCAGAGGAGAGCTGAATGCATTCTGCAGCAGGGTGTGGGAAGGGGTGGCTGTGGGTCTCCTGGGTGAGAGTTGTGACAGGTGAGGGCTGTGTGCAAGTTCCTGGCTGAGGGCAAGGGAGGCACAGGCGGCGAGCTGGCTGAGAACCTTCTTCTGGGCCACCAGCCTCACCCAACACACAGCCTCATCTTCTGTTCCTGTCACTCCAATTCAGACTTCTCCGAAGGTGAGTGAGAACACATCAAGAGCATTCTTAACAGAAGGGAAAGCATGTGCAAAGGCTCTGGGGCAGGAGAATTTCAGGTATGTCCAGGAGCAGCAAGAAGGCCCTGTGGCCACAGGAGACACCTTAGGACATGACCTCAGAGAGGTGACAGAAAAAACCATTCCAGGGCTATAACCCCATGAGACTCTGTTTCACTGGGCCATCCTGGCTACAGTGTTGAGAACAGATGACAGAGGGTTGAAGATGGCAAGGCAGGTCAATGACAAAGCTTTTCCATGAACTCAGGCACTGTGGACCAGACAGGTGGCCTTGGATGGAGTGGTTAGACCTATTCTGGGTCCATTTTGAAGATGGAGCTCACAGGATTTGCTGATGGGTTAGCTATTAGGAGCAGGAGAACGGAGGAGTTGGGGTAACTCCCAGCTGTTGTGGGTTGTCCTGATCGAGGGGAAAGAGAGGGTTTCTGGGGGTAGGAAGTAGTCCGTGTTCTGCATGCTGAGGAATGTGCCTTTCCTGGTGGATCTGCTGAGGTTTGTGTCTGGGAGAACCTTTCACATCTCCTCCCTCAGCAATGCTCAAGTACAAGTATTCCCCACTTTTTAAACGTTCACAGTAAGACATTGGGCTTTCTTGAAAGAACTACGTTATTACCCAGCTTCAGTAAGAGGAAGAGACCTGAAGAGGATTTCCCTCTTATGAAAAAAGGTGAACTGTGAGAATCGCGGTCAGCATCTGTTTTGGGGAGAAGCATGACAGAGGCGGCGTGCACCCCAACCAGCTCCTTCCGCTGGGAACCGCTCTCTGCATCCAGCCACCAGCACTTTGAATTGTGTCTGTGAGCCTCAGCTGTGCTTTATCTTCATTTATGCTGGGCCTCCGTTAGAAACTTGTGTGCTGAGGCCTAAGAAAAGCCAAAGAGAAGGAATTTTGGAGTCTGAGGACACTATCTAATTGTTCCGTGTAAATTAATGGCCATTCCTTCTTGACACCATTTCTGCTGTGCAACGTTTCTCAGAAGCCCTGTACTTTCAAAGAGCAGGGAAACCTATACCCCATGCTGCGGGGTTAGTTTTAGTCTCCATGCTGGACAGAACATTCCATGACTGTCGGATTTTCTCACTCAAACATTGAGACTTTGACCACCTTCACCCGTTTCTAGCACCCCATCTCCGAATCTGGCACCTACCAATCTGCTCTCAGTATCTATGCGTTCAGTATTTGTTTATTCCACATTGAATGTACATGAGAGCATCTGGTATTGGTCTTTCTGTGTCTGAGTTACTTGGCATAAGGCCCCCAAGGTCTGTGTTTCCATGTCTGGTTCTTGTGAATAATGCTGCAGTGAACGTGGGAGTGCATCTGTCTTTTTGAGGCAGTATTTTTGTGTTCTCCAAATCAATACTCAGTAGAGCCATTACTTGTCCATGTGGTAGTTGCATTTATTTTTTCAGGAACCTCCATACCGTTTGTCACAGTGGCTGCACCAATTTCCATTCCCACCAACAGTGCACAGAGTCTCCTCATCTGCACACCCTTGACCCCACCTGGTGTCTGTCTCTGGGACAATTGCTGTTCCAACAGTTGTGAGGGGATAGCCGATTGTGGGTTTGATGATGTTTCCCTGACCATATTAAGTGATGTCGAACAACTTTCTCTGTCTGTTGGCACATGTGTGCCATCTTTGGAAAGTATCTATTCACATATTCCCCCCATTTTTTATACATTTTTTTTGTTTTGATTTGTATGAGTGTTGTGTGTATTTTGGATATTAGCCTCTTCTCACACATATGATTCGCAGATATTTTTTTTCTTATTGGGTCAGTGGCCATTTTAGTTTTTGCTGGTTTCTTTTGCCATGTGGAAGATTTCAGTTTGAAGTTGTTCCACTTGTTTATTTTTGCTTTTGTTGCCTTTGCATTTGGTGTCCGATCTGAAGACTCTTTGCCAAAACTAATGTCGAGAGACTTAGTACCTGTGTCTTCTTGGAGGTTTATGGATTCAGGTCTTATGTTCAAATCGTTTATCCATTAAAAATTTTGTGTGTGGTGTAAGAAAGTGACCCAGTTATATTCTTCTGCATTTAGTGTCCAGTTTGCCTGTTACCGCTCACTGAAGATACAGTCCTTCCCTCATGGTGTATCTTCTGCTGCTGTGTCGTAAGTTAGGATCATCTACGTGTGGGTAAGTTTGTGAGCTTTCTGTTCTGTTCCACTGACCTGGTGTCTGTGTTTATGCCAGTTCCATCCTGTTTTGAAGACAACAGCTTTGTAATCTAGCTTGAAATCCAGGAGTGTGTTGACTGCACCTTTCTTTCTCCATGTTACTTTGGGTATTTGGGGTCTTTTGTGATTCCATACAAGTTTGAGGACTGTTATCTATTTCCTCGAATAGTGCCGCTAGAATTCAGATAGGGATTTCATCACATCTGTCGATTGCTTTGGGTACGATGTACATGTTCACATAATTAACTCTTCCAGTTAAGGAGCATGGCGTAAGTTTCCATTTGTTTGTGTTGCCTTCCAAATCTTTGACCCATACATCCTGCGCCCCTTGACACACGTGTTTTTCATTTCCTTTCTGCCATGTGTTGAGTGTACTGTCTTTCTCATTTTTGGTTACTTTTATTCCTAGATTTTTTTTGATGCAATTGTAAATGGCATTGCTTTTTTAACTTCTCTTTGCGAAAGTGTGTCATCAGTATACAGAAATGCAAGAAGTTGGGTCATCTGGGTGGCCCCATAGGTGAAGCGTCTGCCTTCAGCTCAGGTCATGAACCCAGAGATCTGGGATCGAGCCCCCTGTTGGGCTCCCCGCTTATCGAGGGTCTGCTTCTCCCTCTTTCTGTCACTCCCCCTGCTCGTACTTTTTCTCTTCCTATCAAATAAATAAATAAAATCTGAAAAAAAGTAAAGACAACA
This sequence comes from Ursus americanus, assembly GCF_024610735.1. Taxonomy (NCBI): domain Eukaryota; kingdom Metazoa; phylum Chordata; class Mammalia; order Carnivora; family Ursidae; genus Ursus; species Ursus americanus. The sequence continues at coordinate 345,817 of NW_028273671.1, forward strand.
GGTCTCTGTATATTGACTTTATATCCTGCAGCTTTCTTGAATTTGTTTATTCTAACAGATTTTTTTTGTGTGTGTGGAATCTTTCGGGATTTCATGTCCTTTGCAAATATTGATAGTATTCCTGTAAGGATTTCATATCTTTCTCTTTTTTTAAAATGATGTTAGTCACCCTACAGTACTTCATTTGTTTTTGATGTAGTGTTCCATGATTCATTGTTTGCATATAACACCTAGTGCTCATTATGACACGTGCCCTCCTTTTTTTTTAAAGAATTTACTTATTTATTCGACAGATATAGAGACAGCCAGCGAGAGAGGGAACACAAGCAGGGGGAGTGGGAGAGGAAGAAGCAGGCTCATGACGGAGGAGCCTGTTGTGGGGCTCGATCCCATAACGCCGGGATCACGCCCTGAGCCGAAGGCAGAGGCTTAACCGCTGTGCCACCCAGGCGCCCCAACACGTGCCCTCCTTAATACCCATCACCAGGATTACCCATTCCCCTTCCTCTCCCTTTCTGCAACCTTCAGTTTGTTTCCCAGTGTTAGTAGTCTCTCATGGTTCATCTCCCCCTCTCATTCCCCCCTTCACTTTTCCCTTCCTTCTCCTACTGTCCTCCATGCTATTCCTTCCATTCCACATAGGAGTCAAACCATATGATAATTGTCTTTCTCTGCTTGACTTAATTTCACTTAGCATAATCCCCTCCTGATCCATCCACGTTGGTGCAAATGGTGGGTATTCATCCTTTCTGATGACTGAGTAATAGTCCATTGTATAGATGAACCACATCATCTTTGTCCATTCATCTGCTGAAGGACATCTTGGCTCCTTCCACAGTTTGGATATTATGGACACTGCTGCTATGAACATTGGGATACAGGTGCCCCTTCTTTTCATTACTCTGTGTCTATGGGGTAAATACCCAGTAGTGCAATTGGTGGGTCGTAGGATAGCTCTGTGTTTAACGTATTGAGGAACCTCCATATTGGTTTCAAAAGTGGCTGTACCAGCTTGAATTCTCACGAGTAGTGTAAGAGGGCTCCCCTTTCTTCACATCCTCTCTGACTTTTTTTTTTATTTCTGTCTTATTAATTTTTTTTCAAGATTTTATTGATTTATTCTACAGAGATAGAGACAGCCAGCGAGAGAGGGAACACAAGCAGGGGGAGTGGGAGAGGAAGAAGCAGGCTCATGACGGAGGAGCCTGATGTGGGGCTCGATCCCATAAGGCCAGGATCACGCCCTGAGCCGAAGGCAGACGCTTAACCAATGTGACACCCAGGTGCCCCCTGCCTTGTTAATTTTAACCATTCTAACTGGTGTAAGGTGGTATCTCATTGTAGTTTTGATTTGTATTTGCCTGATGGCAAGTGATGTGGAGCATTTTTTCATGTGTCGGCCATTTGTATGTCTTCTCTGGAGAAGTATCTCTTTGTGTCTTCTGCCCATTTTTTGGGTGTCGAGTTTGAGGAGTTCTTTATAGATCTTGGATACCAGCCCTTTATCTGTAAAATCATTTGCAGATATCTTCTTCAATTCCATAGGTTGCCTTTTTGTTTTTTGATCATTTGCTTTGCCAAGCAGAAGCTTTTTATCCTGATGAAGTGCCCATAGTTCATTTTTGCTTTTATTTCTTTGCCTTTAGAGACGTGGCTTGCAAGAAGTTGTTGTGTTCAAAGGTGAAGAGTTCTTTTGATTTTGATATGAGACAGGAATCCATTATCTTATTTTCCTGATTGTATTCGAGTCCTCTGTCTTTCTTGGTGAGTCTAGCTAAGTTTGTCAGTTTTGTTTATCGTTCCAAAAAAGGCCGCTCTCATTTTCATTGTTTTTTTTTTTGTCTTTTTAGTCTCCGTTGGATTTATTTATGCATTCCTTTTTGTTATTTCCTTATTTCTACTAATTTGGGGCTTTGTTTGTTGTTTTATTTTCTACTTCTTTACCACATAAATCAGGTTGTTTATTGGAGAGCATTCTCATGGATTGATGAAGACTTGAATTTCTATGAATGTCCCCCATAAAGTTACTTTTGCTGCATCCCATAAGTTTTTGTAGGTTGTCTTTTTATCAGTGTCAAGGTACTTCTAAAAAAATTTTGATTTCTTCTTTGACTGTTGGTTGTTCAGTAGCTTGTTGTTAAATCTCCACATATTTTTTTAAGATTATTTAGGTATCTGACAGAGAGTGAGACAGCAAGAGAGGGAACGCAAGCTGGGTGGTGGGAGAGGGAGAAGCAGGCTTCTGAATGAGCAACGAGCCTGATTTGGAGCTAGATCCCAGAATCCTGGGATCAAGACCCGAGCTGAAAGGAGATCCTTAATGACTGAGCCACCCAGGCCTCAAAAATCTCCACCTATTTTTGACTGTCCCATTTTTTTCTTGAGACTGATTTCTAGTTTCATATCATTGTGGATGGACAAGATTTGAAGCAGAAGGTGAAGAGAGCATTCAGATGAAAGGTTTGTTTCCTGGAGGGTTTTCTGAGGGCAGACCATGAGTTCAGTGGGGACGGAGGAAGGTTTTGTGAGACGGGGGTGGGGTTAACCCTTGTTAGAATTACTGACTACTACCATGCAGGCTGTGTGCTACCGTTCACACCGTAGTCCTGATGGACGTGTACTTCATTAGAAATATTTTCTAGGAGGTGTAGGCATAGCCTTCACTTAAAGAAAGATGGCATGTGGGTTCATGGCATGACCCCAGGTCACCAACCAGGATGTATGGTATTGTGGGTGATCAGAAACAGGCTTTCTGTGGGAAGTGACAGAAATAAGGTATGGTGAGCTCCATGACCATAGGTGAGGTCCCGAGTGACGCACTGGGTGTTGGGTTCTGTGGATCTGTCTCATCATGTTCTGTGGAAATCAGGGACACCCTCCTGTCTGTGGATTTGTGTGGAGACAGGTAGACATCAGTGTCTGGCCAGGCACGAGGGTCGCACTGGCCCACCACCAGAGGTGCAGCGTGCGGGGGAGCCACTGCTTGGTTTCCACGAAAGCTGACCAGGGTCTGTGACCGTGATTCCTAGCAGCCGCAAGGGGAGAGGAGGCCGGGGGTGGTGCACACTTCCTAGACTTGTGGTCAGGACTAGTCTGGATCCCACTGAAGTCAGCCACACCGGGCACAGAAGGTACCCAGTCAGTGTAGCTGTGGGCACTGCTCCCATGGTACTTTTGGGCCGGCTCAATGCTGCCACCTCCTGCTTTTCATCATCATCTTCAAAGTCATGTGCCTCTGCTCTTGCCCCATGGCCTCCAGGGTATTGTCCGTCCTCCATCTGGCCCTCGTCCCTGGTGCCCTGTGCAGTCCGATGCCAGGGTAGCCTTCTCGAGACAAACATCCGGCCCTGATGGAACACTTCCATGGATCTCGGGTGATGCGAGGATGATGCCCTGCCCTGGAAGGGGGCTGCAGGTCCCCAATCAGGACAGCCATGTCTCCCTTTTCAGCATGGCCTGCCCTCCCCTCAGTCTTCTTCAGGGAAGCTCTCCCCACTTCCTGAGATGACAGCTCAGAACTTAAAAATGAATGTTATTTTACATATCTCTATGCCTTGGTTCATCCATGGCATGTCTTTCAACCCCGTTAGTGGGGTTTTTTAGCAGTTCTGAAGGGCTGTCTGCTCAAGGAGGGGACGACCTGGGTGGGGCAGCTTTCCCTCTCATCTCCCTCAGCATGTCTCTGAGCCCTGAGGCCAGCTGTCCCACTGAAGATTGAGGGACTAGAGCCAGCCCATCCTGAGCTCAGGCTGTGTCAGCTCATAGACTGATGTGTGTCGGAGCGGTGGGCAGCTGGCATGGGTCAGGGGCAGGCAGTGTCTCCTTCTCATTCCTTCCCTCCCTTCCTCCCAGAGGTAGCTCAGAGCAGCCTTCAACCCCTGCATCTCCAGATCCCTTGACCTGTGCCTCCTGTGTTCAGCTGGTGACCTTGGAGTTTCGCATGGATTCTACCTCCCGTACCCTCTCCCATAGCAGTTCCTGGATCAGGGGAGGGTCGGACCCTTGTCTGTTTTTGGTCTTCTTCCTTTCCCACACCAAGCCCACCCACTTTTGCATCTTCCATGTATGTGCTTGGAAGCAAGCCCATCCACAGGGAACCTATTAGCCAAATGGATCCAGGCAATGAACATTGAAGTAGAGATCCAGGATCCATAATAAACCTGCTCTGAAACCTGTCCCAAAGTCTGTGACTCTCTCACACTGAAACAGAAACAATAATAGCTTTCTGGACTGTGAAGTGATATGTCTTTCTACTTCCAATCTTGAATGCAAAGGTGCTGAGCCTGGACTGAAAAGGACCATGGCTCGCGTGGGCTGGGATCCACGGGAAGAACTCAGTGAAATCTGAATTTGAGGCATGGAGTGAATAATTATTGTAGAGTGAATCCTCCCAAGTAGGGCTTATGCACATTGCACAGGAAAAGCTTTTTCAAAGAGCTTCCTGAAAGAAAAATCTTTTTTGAAAATTTATTTTTATTCCACTAGAGCTAACATACAATGTTACATTAGTTTCAGGTATACAATAGAGTGATTCAGTAATTCTACATATTACTCAGTGGTCATCAAGAAAAGTGTCCTCTTAATCCCCTTCATCTATTTCACTCATCCCTCTATCCACCTCCTCTCTGGTAACCTTCCGTTTGTTCTCTATTGTTAAGAGTTTGTATTTTGGTGTGTCTCCTTTTTCTCTTTCAGTTATTTATTTTTGTTTGTTTCTTAAATTCCCCATTAGAGTGACATCGTATGGGATTTGTCTTTCTCTGACTGACTGATTTTAGTTAGGATAATACTCTCTAGCTCCATCCATATGGCTGCAAATGGCAAGGTTTCATTCTTTTTCAAGCCGAGTAATACTCCATTGTGTGTGTGTGTGTGTGTGTGTGTGTGTGTGTGTGTGAATACACACATCTATCCTCTCATTTGTCAATTTTTCTACAGACACTTGGGTTGCTTCCATATTGTGATATTGTAAATAATGGTGCAAGAAACATAGGGGTGCACGTATCCTTTTACGTTTCTGTTTTCCTATTCTTTGAGTAAATATGAGTAGTGTGAATGTTGGATCATAGGGTAGTTCTATATATAATTTTTTGAGGAACCTTCATACTGTTTTCCACGGTGGCCACCACAGTTTGCATTCCCACCCACAGTTCAGGAGGATTCCCCTTTATCCACATCCTCCCAACAGCTGCTCTTTGTTGTGCTTTTGATGTTAGCCATTCTGACAGGTTTGAGGTATTACCTCATTGTCCTTTGGATTTACATTTTCCTGATGATGGGTGATGTTGAACATCTTTTCACGGGACTGTTGGCCATTTGTATTTCTTCTTTGGAGAAATGTCTGTCCATGTCTTCTGCCTATTTTTTAACTGGATTATTTGTTTTTTGGGGGTTGAGTAGTATCAGTTGTATATGTTTTGGACACTATCCCTTTATTGCATATGATCTTTGCAAATATCTTCTCCCTTTGAGTAGGTTGTCTTATTATTTTTATGTTTTCATTGTTCTTCTGCCGTGTGGAAACTTTTTATTTTGCTGTATTCCCAATAGTTTATTTTTGCTTTCATTTCCTTTGCCTCAGGAGACAGTCTAGAAAAACGTTGGTATGGTCCATGTCAAGAAGTTACTGTCTTCCCTCCTGTAGGATTTTTATGGATTCAGATCTCATATTGAGGTCTTGAAACTGTTTTGTGTTTGTCTTTATTGTGTAAGAAAGCAGTCTAATTTCATTCTTTTGTGTGTAGCTGTCTAGTTTTCCCAACACCATTTGTTGTAGAGACTGTCCTTTTCCCTTTTGATATCGTTGCTTGCTTTGTGGAAGATTCATGGACCACATAATTGTGGGTTTCTGTCTGAACTTGTATCCTGTTCCTTTGGTCGCTGTGTCTATTTTTGTGCCGTACTGTCTTGTTAGGATGACTGCAGCTTTGTAGTATAACCTGAAATCTGAAATTGTGAGTCCTCCACCTTTGTTTTTCTTTTCCACATTGCACTGGCTGTTCGGAATCTTTAGTGGTTCCATACAAATGTTTAGGATTGTTTATTCGAGGTCTTTTGTTCTTTAATTTAAATTCAATTAGCCAACTTACAGTACATCATTCGTTTCAGATGTAGTCTTCAATAAATTTTCAGTCTTGTGTATCACCCAGTGCTCATTGTATCGTGTGACCTCCTTAATGCTACTCACCCAGTTACCCCCCCCAACTTCTCCTCCAACAATCATCAGTTTCTTGCGATAGTTAAGAGTCCATCATGGGTTTTCTCCCTCTCTGATGACTTCCCATTCTATTTTCCCTTCCTTCCCCTATGGTCTTCTTCCTTGTTTCTGATTTTCCACATAGGAGTGAAAGCATATGATCATTGTCTTTCTTTCATTGACTTATTCCACTCAGCATAATACCCTCCAGCTCCACCCAGGTCGGTGTGATGGTAAGTATTCATCCTATCTGATGGCTGAGTAATATCCCATTATATATATGATCCACATCTTCTTTATCCATTCATCTATCCATGGTCATCTGCACTCTTTCCGCAGCTTGTCTATTATGGATATTGTTGCTATGAACACTGGTGTGCATGTGTCCTGTCTTCAATACCTCTGTCTCTGGGGGTAAATACCCAGTAGTGCAATTGCTGGGACATAGGGTAGCTTTATTTATAACTTCTTGAGGAAATTCTGTACCATTTTCAAGAGTGGCTGTACCGGACTGCATTCGTACAGGGGTGTAAGAGGGTTCCCGTTTCTCCATATCCTCTCCAACATATATAGTTTCATGTCTTCTTATTTTTAGATATTCAGCCTCGTGTGATATGGCATCTATAGGGGTTTACATTTGTATTTCCCTGAAGCCAAGTGATATGAAGCATTTATGCATGTATCTTTTGATCACCAGTACGTCGTTATCAGTGAAATGACTTCCCATTTTAATCTATCTCAAGACCTAAAGCTGGGGAAGGCACTGAAGCTGGATGATGCCATTGGTTGGAAGTGTGGAGAATTTCAAAAGATCTCCGTGGAGAGCAAGTTTAAAGGTCAGTGTGAAGCTACTAATTGGATCCGGGGAGATCTCTGAAAGTGGGGGTTGCCTGGGATGGGCTGAGGGGGGCCCTCCGATTTTCCTATGAATCCTTGCTGCAGCCCGAAATGGACAGTTTCCTCCTGTGGGGCAGGCTGAGTCCTCTACTCGTGCAGAGGTGAGCCCAATGCCTGGTGCCTTGGAGGCAGGCAAACGGGGAGGGACCCTCAGCAGAAGACCCAGGGTTAGGTTAGGCCTCAAGAGACAGCAGGTCCGAACTGCCCAGTGCTCAGAGAACTCCCAGGCTGAGTGAGATGAGGGCACAAGGGCGGGTGAGTGTGAGCCTTGGGGTTTCATCTGGAAGGGCCCACAAAAGTCGGGGTTCACCAGAAGGGGCTCTCAGGGGGTGCCCCAATTCTCTTGCCCTGAATGCTCTGTTGTGCCCCCAAACGGTACAGTTTCCTGTGGGCTGCAGGCTGAGTCCTACAGTGGGGCTTCGGTGTCCCCAATCCCCCGGAGTGGGGTGCCAGGGCCCTGGGGAGGGGCCCCTCTGTGGCCAACCTAGGGTAAGGGTTAGGGTCCAGGAGCCTGGCAGGGACTATCTGCAAGCTGTGTGGCGAGCTCTGTGGAGGGCTGAGAGGAGGCCATGGGGGAGGGTGAGAATGGGCCTCAGGGTTGGGGCATGGGAGGCTGCCAAGGATGGGGATGGGCTCCGGGGGCCTCCCCAAGTTCTCGTGCCCTGTAGGCTCCGTAGAGCCCCAAGGGGCACGGTTTCCTGTCAGGTGGCAAGCTGAGTCCTGCAGTGGGGCACAGGTATCCCAATTCCCCCGGGCTGCGGTGTAAGGCTCCTGGGGAGGCCCCCACACCCACAGCCGACCTAGGGCTAGGTTTAGGCCCAGAAGCCCCGCAGGCCCGATCTGCTGGCTGTATGGCTAGTTACAGGGGCTGAGGTGAGGGTGTGGGGGAGGGTGAGCGTGGGCCTCAGGGTTGGGGTGCGGGAGGCCACCGAAGTTCGCTGGTGTCTCAGGAAGGCCCTACTGGTTCTCCTGCCCTGAATGCTCTATGGCCTCCCAGGGTGCACGGTTTCCTGCGGGGTGGCAGACTGAGTCCTGCTGTGGGGCTCAGGTGTCCCGAATCCCCGCGGCTGCAGCTCCAGGCTCCTGGGGAGGGGCCCCTCCACAGATGAACTAGGGTTAGGGTTGGGGCCCAGGAACCCCGCAGGCCAGATCTGCCCAGTATGTGGCGAGCTCCGCCACGGCCTGAGGTGAGGGTGCGGGATGGGGTGAGCATGGGCTTCAATGGTGGGTTTAGGGATCGCCGAAGTTCGCCGGGGGCTCTGGGGGCCCTCCTGGTTCTCCCGCCCTGAATGCTCTACAGCCTCCCAAGTGGCACGGTTTCCTGCGGGCTGGCAGGCTTTGTCCTGCAGTGGGGCTCAGGTGTTCCCAGGCCCTGGTGCTGTGGCACTGGGCCCCAGGGGAGGGGCCCTACCCAGCGGACCTAGGGTCAGGTCTAGGCCTCAGGAACCTGGCAGGCCTGATCTGCCGGCTCTGCGTCGAGGTCGGTGGCAAGCTGAAGGGAAGGCGTGGGGAGGATGAGCATGGGCCTCAGGGTTGGGGTGTAGGGGGCTGCCGAGGATCGCTGGTGGCTCAGGGGGGCCCTACCAGTTCTTCTGCACAGGATGCTCTGCGGCGCCCCAAGGGGCATGGTTTCCTGAGGGGTGGCAGGCTTAGTCCCGTGGTTGGGCTCAGGTGTACCCAATCCCCAGGGTTAGGGTACGGATTAGGGTATGGGTTAAGGTTAGGGTATGGGTTACGGTTAGGGCATGGGTGAGGGTAGGGGTTAGGGTTAGGGTAAGGAGAGGGTACGGGTTAGGGTTGGGTTTAGGGGTTACAGGTTAGAGGTTATGAGTTAGGGTACAGATTAGGGTTTAGGGTACGGGTTAGGGTTTAGGGTTTGGGTTTAGGGTTAGGGTTTGGGTTGGAGTACGGGTTAGGTTTAGGGTACGGGTCAGGGTTAGGGTATGGGTTAGTGTACGCATTAGGGTACGGTTTAGGGTACGGGTTAGGGTACGGTTTAGGGTAAGTGTTTGCGTACGGATTTGGGTACGGCTTAGGGTACGGGTTATGGTTAGGGTACGGGTTAGGGAACGGGTTAGGGATAGGGATTGGGTACGGTTTAGGGTTAGGGTATGGGTTAGGGTACGGGTTAGGGTACAGGTTAGGGTTAGGTATGGGTTAGGCTATGGGTTAGGGTCCGGGTTAGAGATAGGGTACGGGTTAGGGTATGGGTTAGGGTACGGGTTAGGGTATGGGTTAACGTTAAGGTAAGGGTATGGGTTCAGGTTAAGGTAAGGGTACTGGTTAGGGTTAGGGTACAGGTAGGGTTAGGGTACGGGTCATGGTACGAGTTAGGATATGGGTTAGGGTCAGGGTTTAGGGTTTAGTGTTAAAGTAAGGGTATGGGTTAGGGTACTTGTTAGGGTTACGGTTAGGTTTAGGGTATGGTTTAAATTACGGGTTAGGATATAGTTTAGGGTTAGGGTTAGGGTACGGGTTAGAGTACGTGTTAGGGTTTCGGTTAGGGTTAGGGTATAGGTTAGGGTTAGGGTTAGGGTTAGGGTACGGGTTAGGGTTAGGTTTAGGTTTAGGTTACGGTTTAGGGGTAGGGTTAGCTGAAGGGGTAGGGTTAGGGGTAGGGTTAGGGGTATGGTAGGTGTCGGGGTTGGGTTAGGGTTTAGGGTTAGGTTTTGGGGTTAGTGGTTAAGGTTAGGGTTTAGTGTTTAGGGTTTCGGGATTAGGGTTAGGGGTTAGGGTTTAGGGTTTAGTGTTAATGTTAGGGTTTAGGGTTTAAGGATTAGGGTTTAGGGTTAGGTTTAGGGTAGGGTTAGGGTTAGGGTAAGTGTTAGGGGTTAGGGTTAGGATTAGGGGTTAAGGTTTAGGGTTTAAGGTTAGGGCTTAGGGTTTATTTAGGGTTAGGGTTAGACCCCAGTAGGCCAGCAGGACCGATGCGCCGGCTGTGCGGCGAGTGGAGGAGTGGGACGATTGAGGGTGCTGGCGAGCTGGAGTATGGTATCCCGCGTTTTGGCACAGGGGACCTTTGAACACCACTCCTGGCTCGGAGGGCCCTGCCCATTCTCCCGCCCTGAATGACCGGCGGCGCCCCTAGCGGCCTGGGTCGTGGCGGGATGGCAGTGTGAGTCTGGCACTGCAGTTTGGGGGTCCCCAATGCCATGCGTTGCAGCGCAAGGGCCCTTGGGAGGGGCCCCTGGGGCCGTCCTAGGGTTACTGTTAGCACCCAGGAGTCCGGTAGACATGATCCGCCAGCTGTGCAGTAGCGGAGGGCCAGGCCAAGGTGAGGGCGCTGGCGAGCTGGGGCGTGGGCCCATGCAGTTTGGCGCGGGGGCCTTGGAAGGTCGCCTGGGGATTGGATGGCCCTGCCGGTTCTCCCGCCCTGAATGGCCAGAGGCGCCCCTAGCGACCCGGGTCGTGGCGGGGCAGCACGGTGAGTATGGCGCTGGGGCTCGGGGGTCCCCAATCCCTGGCGTTGCTGCGCCAGGCCCCTTGGGAGGTTCCCCTTGGGGGCCAACCTAAGGTTAGGGTTAGCCCCCAGGGGGCTGGAGGCCCGATCCGCTGGCTGTTTGGTGAGCAGAGGGGCGGGTCGAGGTGAGGGCGCTGGTGAGCGGGAGCATCAGCCCAAGCATTTTGGTGCGTGGGCCCTTAGATGTTCACCGGGACTCGGAGGGCCCTGCCCATTCTCCCGACCTGAATGACCGGTGGCGCTCCTAGTGGCCTGCGTGCCAGCGGGGTGGCAGGGTGAGTCCGGCGCTGGGGCTTGGGGGTCATCAATCCCCGGTGTTGCGGGACAGGCCCCTTGGGAGGGGCCCCTCAGGGGCCAACCTAGGGTTAGGGTTAGCCCCCAGGAGGCCGGCAGGCCCAATACGCCAGCTGTGCAGCGAGCGGAGGGGCGGGCCGAGGTGAGTGCCCTGGCGAGCTGGAAGGTGGTACCCAAAGTTTTGGCACCAGGGGCCCTCGAATGTCGCCGGGGACTCGGAGGGCCCTGCCCGTTCTCCCGCCCTGAATGAGTGGCGGCTCCCCTAGCAACCGGAGTGGTGGCGGGGCTGCAGGGTGGGTCTGGTGCTGAGGCTCGGGGGTCCCCAATGCCAGGCGTTGCGGCACCAGGCCCCTTGGGCGGGGCCCCTTGGGGGCCGAACTAGGGTAAAGGTTAGCTCCTGGAGGCCGGCAGGCACGATCCACAGTCTGGGGCGAATGGAGGTGTGGTCGAAGATCAGGGCGCTGGCGAGCAAGAGAGTGGGCCCCAGCGTTTTGGCGCTGGGGGCCTTCGAAGGTCACCGGGGCAGGGAGGGCCCTGCCCGTTCTCCCGCCCTGAATGACTGGCGGTACCCTAGCGGCCCGGGTGTGGTCGGGGCGGAACGGTGAGTCCAGCGTTGCGACTCGGGGGTCTCCAATCCCTGGCGTTCGGCGGCAGTCCCTTTGGGAGGGGCACCTTGGGGGCCGACCTAGGGTTAGGGTTATCCCCCAGGAGGCCGGCAGGCTCAATCCACCGGCTCTGTGGTGAATGGGGGGGTGGACCAAGGTGAGGTCGCTGGCGAACGGAAGCGTGGGCCCCAACATTTTGGCTCGGTGGGCTTTCAAATGTCGCAGGGGGCTCGGAGGGCCCTGCTCCTTCTCCCGCCATGAAGGACCGGCGACGCCCCTAGCTCCCCGGGTGGCAGCGGGGTGGCACGGTTAGTCCTGCACTGGTGCTTGGGTTTCCCAATCCCCAGCGTTGCGGCGCCAGGCCCCTTGGGAGGGGCCCCTCTGGGACTGTCCTAGGGTTAGGTTAACCCCCAGGAGGCCAGCAGTCCGGATCCGCAGGCTGTGCAGTGAGCGGAGGAGGGATTGACCGTGGTAGGGCGCAGTTGAGCAGTAGCGTGGTACCCAGTGTTTTGGCGTGGGGGGCCTTCTTATTTCACCGGAGGCTCGGAGGGCCCTGCCGGTTATCCCGCCCTGAATGCCCGGAGTCGCTCCTAGAGGCCCGCGTGGCGGCAGGGCGGCAGGGTGGCCTGGCGCTGGGCCTTGCGGGTCCCCAATCCCTGCCATTGTGGCACCAAGCCTATTGGGAGGGGCCACTCTGGGGCCCATCTAGGGTTACAATTAGCCCTGAGGAGCCCGGGAGGCCAGATCCACCAGCTGTGTGGCTAGAGCAGGGGTGGGTTGAGGTGAGAGCGCTGTAGAGCGGGAGCATGGGCTTCAGCGTTTTGGCGCAGGGGACCTATAAATGTCGCTGGGGGCTCGGAGGGCCCTGCGCGTTCCCCCACCCTGAATGACCAGTGGCGCCCCAAGTGGCCCGGGTGGCGGCGGAGGGGCAGGTTGAGTACATCATTGGGGCTTGGGGGTCCTCAATCTCCAGCATCGTGGCGCCAGGCCCTTTGGGAGTGCCCTTCGGGGGCCGACCTGGGGTAAGGGTTAGCCCCCAGGAGGCCGGCAGGCCCAATAAGATGGCTGTGGGGCGAGCGGAGGAGTGGGCTGAGGTGAGGGCGATGGGGAGCAAGATTGTGGGCCCCTGCATTTTGGCACTGGAGGCTTCAAATATCTCCGGTTCCTCCAGGGCCCTGTCCCTTCTCCCGCCCTGAATGACCGGCGGCGACCCTAGCGGCCCGGGTGGCAGCGTTGTGGGAGGGTGAGTCTGGCGTTGGGGCTTGGGGTTCCAGATCCCTGGCGTAGTGGCACCAAAACCCTTGGGAGGGGCCCCTGGGGGGCCGACCTAGGGTTAGGGTTAACCCCCAGGAGACCGTCAGGCCCAACCGCACACTGTGCGGCGAGCTGAGGTGCGGCCCGAGGTGAAGGCGCTGGGGAGCGGGAGCGTGGGCACCAGCGTTTTGGCACGGGGAGCCTTTGAAGGTCACCGGGGACTCAGAAGGCCCTGCCCTTCTCTCGCCCTCTATGACCCACGGCGCCCCTAGCGGCCCAGGTGGGGACAGTGCGGCAGGGTGAGTCCGGCTCTGGGGCTCTGAGTCACCAATCCCCAGCATTGCAGAGCCAGGCCGCTTGGGATGTCCCCTCAGGGCCGACCTAGGGTTTTGGTTAGCTGCCAGGAGCCCGGCAGGCCCTATCCACCGGCTCTCAAGCAAGCGGTGGGCTGGGCCTAGGTGAGGGCGCTGGCGAGCAGGATCCTGGGAGCCAACGTTTTTGCGTGGGGAGCCTTCAAAGGTCAGCGTGGGCTCGGAGGGCCCTGCCCGATCTCTTGCCCTGATTGACCGGCGGGGCCTCTAGCGGCTCGGGTGGCTGAAGGGCAGCAGGGTGAGTGCGGCACATGAGCTCGGGGTCCCCATCCCCAGCGTTGCGACGCCAGGCCCCTTGGGAAGTACCCCTCGGTGGCCGACCTATGGTTAGGGTTAGCCTCAAGGAGCCCCGCAGGCCCGATACACCACCTGTGCGTCGAGCGGAGAGTTGGGCCGAGGTGAGGGTGCTGGTGAACATGAGCCTGGGCCCAAGCGTTTTGGTTCGGTGCGCCTCTGAAGGTCGGCAGGGGTTCGGAGGGCCCTGCCAGTTCTCCCACCCTGAATGAATGGCGGCGCCCCTAGCGGCCTGTGTGGGTTGGGGTGGCAGCGTGCATCCGGCGCTGGGGAGTGGGGGCCCCCAATCCCTGGCGTTGCGGCGCCAGGCCCCTTAGGAAGGGACCTTCAGGGGCTGTCCTAGGGTTAGGGTGAGCTCCCAGGAGGCCGGCAGGCCCGAGTCGCTGGCTCTACGAAGAGCGGAGGTGCGGGCCGAGTTGAGGGTGATGCAGAGCGGGAGCGTGGTCCCCAGCACTTTGGCGCCCTGGGCCTTCGACTGTTGCCATGGCTCAAAGGGCCCTGCCCGTTCTCCTGCCCTGAAGAACCAGCGGCGCCCTTAGCAGCTCCCTTGGCGGTGGAGCGGCAGGGTGAGTCCATGCTGCGGCTCGTGGATTCCCAATCCCCAGCGTTGTGGGGCCAGGCCTCTTGGGAGGGGCTCCTCTTGGGAGGACCTAGGTTTAGAGTTAGCACCCAGGAGGCCAGCAGGCCCAATCCTCTGGCTGGGCGGCGAGAGGTGGGCGGCCCGAGGTAAAGGCGCTGGCGATCGGGAGCGTGGGCCCCTGCATTTTGGCGCAGGAGGCTTCAAATATCGCCGGTTTCTCCAGGGCCCTGTCCCTTCTCCCGCCCTGAATGACGGGCGGCGCCACTAGCAGCCCGGGTGGCGACGTGGCGGCAGGGTGAGTCTGGCTCTGGGTCTTGGGGTCCCTGATCCCCAGTGTAGCGGCACCAGGACCCTTGGGAGGGGCCCCTGGGTGGCTGACCTAGGGTTAGGGTTAGCCTCAGGAGGCCTGCAGGTGGGATCCGGCCACTGTCCAGGGAGCGGAGGGCGGGGCCGAGGTGAGGGCGTTGGGGAGCGGGAGCGTGGGCACCAGCGTTTTGGCACGGGGAGCCTTTGAAGGCCACCGGGGGCTCGGAAGGCCCTGCCCCTTCTCTCGCCCTGAATGACCCGCAGTGCTCCTAGCGGCCCGGGTGGCGGCGTTGCGGTAGGGTGAGTGTGGCTCTGGGGCTTGAGGTTCCCGATCCCCGGCGAAGCGGCACCAGGACCCTTGGGAGGGGCCCCTGGGTGGCCGACCTAGGGTTAGGGTTAGCACCCGGGAGGCCGGCAGGCGGGATCCGCCCGCTGTGCGTGGAGCGGAGGGGCGGGCCGAGGTGAGGGCGCTGGCGAGCAAGAGCCTGGGCCCAAGCGTTTTGGCACCGGGGGCCTTCGAATGTCTCCGGGGACTCGGCGGGCCCTGCCCATTCTCCTCCCTGAATGACCGGCGGCGCCCCTAGCAGCCCAGGTGGCGGCGGGGCGGCATGGAAGTCCGGGCATAGGGCTCGGGGGTCCCCAGTCCACCGCGTTGCGGCGCCAGGCCCCTTGGGAGGGGCCCCTCGGAGGCTGACCTAGGGTGAGGTTTAGCCCCTAGGATGCCGGCAGGCCCTATTCGCCAGCCGTGTGGAGACTGGAGTGGCGGACCGAGGTGAGGGCACTGGTGAGCGGGAGCGTGGGCCCGGGTGTTTTGGCGCGGGGGGCCTTTGAAGGTCGCCGTGTCTTGGAGGGCCCTGCCCGTGCTCCCGCCCTGAATGAACGGCACCACCCCAAGCCCCCGGGTGGCGGCTGGGTGGCAGGGTGAGTCCAGTGCTGAGGCTCGGGGGTCCCCAATCCCCAGCGTTGCGGCGCCAGATCCCTTGGGAGGGGCCCCTCGGGGGTCGATCTAGGGTTGCGGTTAGCCCCCAGGAGGCCGGTGGACCCGATCAGCGGCTGTGCGGCACGCGGAGGGTTGGGCCGAGGTGAGGGCGCTGGCGAGACTGAGCATGAGCCCAAGCGTTTTAGTGCGGGGGGCCTTCGAAGGTCAGTGGGGGCTCGGAGGGACCTGCCCGTTCTCCCGCTCTGAATGACCGGCGGGGCCCCTAGAGGCTCCGGTGCCTGAAGGGCAGCAGGGTGAGACCGGCACTTGGGTTGGGGTCCCCATTCCCGGCGTTGTGGCGCCAGGCCACTTGGGAAGGGCCCCTCCGTGGCCGACCTACAGTTAGGGTTAGCCCCCAGGAGGCCAGCAGGCCCGATACACCGCCTGTGCGTCGAGCGGAGAGTTGGGCCGAGGTGAGGGTGCTGGTGAACATGAGCCCGGGCCCAAGCGTTTTGGTTCGGGGCGCCTTCGAAGGTCGGCGGGGGTTCGAAGGGCCCTGCCCGTTCTCCCACCCTGAATGAATGGCGGCGCCCCTAGCGGCACGTGTGGGGCAGGGCGGCAGGGTGCATCCAGCGCTGGGGCTTGGGGGTTCCCAATCCCCGGCGTTGCGGCGCCAGGCCCCTTAGGAAGCGACCCTCGGGGCCGTCCTAGGGTTAGGGTTAGCGCCCAGGAGGCCGGCAGGCCCGATCCGCCGGCTGTGCGAGGAGTGGAGATGCAGGCCGAGTTGAGGGCGATGGCGAGCGGGAGCTGGGCCCCAGCGATTTGGCATCCTGGGCCTTTGAATGTTGCCATGGCTCGGAGGGCCCTGCCCTTTCTCCTGCAATGAATAACCAGCAAGGCCCCTAGCGGCTCCGTTGGCAGTGGGGCGGCAGGGTGAATCCCAGGCTGCGGTTCGGGGATCCCCAATCCCCGGCGTTGTGGTGCCAGGCCTCTTGGGAGGGGCTCCTCGTGGGCCAACCCAGGGTTAGAGTTAGCCCCCATAAGGCCGGCAGGCCAGATCCTCTGGCTGGGCGGTGAGAGGTGGGCGGGCCGAGGTAAAAGCGCTGGGGTGCGGGATTGTGGGCCCCTGCATTTTGGGGTGGGAGGCTTCAAATGTCGCCGGTTTCTCCAGGGCCCTGTCAGTTCTCCCGCCCTGAATGACCGGCGGTGCCCCTCGCGGCCCGGGGGGCAGCGTTGTGGGAGGGTGAGTCTGGCTTTGGGGCTTGGGGTTCCAGATCCCTGGCGTAGTGGCACCAAAACCCTTGGGAGGGGCCCCTGGGGGGCCGACCTAGGGTTAGGGTTAGCCCCCAGGAGACCGTCAGGCCCAACCGCACACTGTGCGGCGAGCTGAGGTGCGGCCCGAGGTGAAGGCGCTGGGGAGCGGGAGCGTGGGCACCAGCGTTTTGGCACAGGGAGCCTTTGAAGGTCACCGGGGACTCAGAAGGCCCTGCCCTTCTCTCGCCCTCTATGACCCGCGGCGCCCCTAGCGGCCCAGGTGGGGACAGTGCGGCAGGGTGAGTCCGGCTCTGGGGCTCTGAGTCACCAATCCCCAGCATTGCAGAGCCAGGCCGCTTGGGATGTCCCCTCAGGGCCGACCTAGGGTTTTGGTTAGCTGCCAGGAGCCCGGCAGGCCCTATCCACCGGCTCTGAAGCAAGCGGTGGGGTGGGCCTAGGTGAGGGCGCTGGCGAGCAGGATCCTGGGAGCCAACGTTTTTGCGCGGGGAGCCTTCAAAGTCAGCGTGGGCTCGGAGGGCCCTGCCCGATCTCTTGCCCTGATTGACCGGCGGGGCCTCTAGCGGCTCGGGTGGCTGAAGGGCAGCAGGGTGAGTGCGGCACATGAGCTCGGGGTCCCCATCCCCAGCGTTGCGACGCCAGGCCCCTTGGGAAGTGCCCCTCGGTGGCCGACCTATGCTTAGGGTTAGCCTCCAGGAGCCCCGCAGGCCCGATACACCACCTGTGCATTGAGCAGAGAGTTGGGCCGAGGTGAGGGTGCTGGTGAACATGAGCCTGGGCCCAAGCGTTTTGGTTCGGTGCGCCTTCGAAGGTTGGCAGGGGTTCGGAGGGCCCTGCCAGTTCTCCCACCCTGAATGAATGGCGGCGCCCCTAGCGGCCTGTGTGGGTTGGGGTGGCAGCGTGCATCCGGCGCTGGGGCTTGGGGGCCCCAATCCCTGGCATTGCGGCGCCAGGCCCCTTAGGAAGGGACCTTCAGGGGCTGTCCTAGGGTTAGGGTGAGCTCCCAGGAGGCCGGCAGGCCCGAGTCGCTGGCTCTGCGAAGAGCGGAGGTGCGGGCCGAGTTGAGGGTGATGCAGAGCGGGAGCGTGGTCCCCAGCGCTTTGGCGCCCTGGGCCTTCGACTGTTGCCATGGCTCAAAGGGCCCTGCCCGTTCTCCTGCCCTGAAGAACCAGCGGCACCCTTAGCAGCTCCCTTGGCGGTGGAGCGGCAGGGTGAGTCCATGCTGCGGCTCGTGGATCCCCAATCCCCAGCGTTGTGGGGCCAGGCTTCTTGGGAGGGGCTCCTCTTGGGCGGACCTAGGTTTAGAGTTAGCACCCAGGAGGCCAGCAGGCCCAATCCTCTGGCTGGGCGGCGAGAGGTGGGCGGCCCGAGGTAAAGGCGCTGGCGATCGGGAGCATGGGCCCCTGCATTTTGGCGCAGGAGGCTTC
Source organism: Ursus americanus (assembly GCF_024610735.1). Lineage (NCBI taxonomy): Eukaryota > Metazoa > Chordata > Mammalia > Carnivora > Ursidae > Ursus > Ursus americanus. The sequence continues at coordinate 363,692 of NW_028273671.1, forward strand.
AAATATCGCCGGTTTCTCCAGGGCCCTGTCCCTTCTCCCGCCCTGAATGACGGGCGGCGCCACTAGCAGCCCGGGTGGCGACCTGGCGGTACGGTGAGTCTGGCTCTGGGTCTTGGGGTCCCTGATCCCCAGTGTAGCGGCACCAGGACCCTTGGGAGGGGCCCCTGGGTGGCTGACCTAGGGTTAGGGTTAGCCCCCAGGAGGCCGGCAGGTGGGATCAGGCCACTGTCCAGGGAGCGGAGGGCGGGGCCGAGGTGAGGGCGTTGGGGAGCGGGAGCGTGGGCACCAGCGTTTTGGCACGGGGAGCCTTTGAAGGCCACCAGGGACTCGGAAGGCCCTGCCCCTTCTCTCGCCCTGAATGACCCGCAGTGCTCCTAGCGGCCCGGGTGGCGGCGTTGCGGTAGGGTGAGTGTGGCTCTGGGGCTTGAGGTTCCCGATCCCCGGCGAAGCGGCACCAGGACCCTTGGGAGGGGCCCCTGGGTGGCCGACCTAGGGTTAGGGTTAGCACCCGGGAGGCCGGCAGGCGGGATCCGCCCGCTGTGCGTGGAGCGGAGGGGCGGGCCGAGGTGAGGGCGCTGGCGAGCAAGAGCCTGGGCCCAAGCGTTTTGGCACCGGGGGCCTTCGAATGTCTCCGGGGACTCGGCGGGCCCTGCCCATTCTCCTCCCTGAATGACCGGCGGCGCCCCTAGCAGCCCAGGTGGCGGCGGGGCGGCATGTAAGTCCGGGCATAGGGCTCGGGGGTCCCCAGTCCACCGCGTTGCGGCGCCAGGCCCCTTGGGAGGGGCCCCTCGGAGGCTGACCTAGGGTGAGGTTTAGCCCCTAGGATGCCGGCAGGCCCTATTCGCCAGCCGTGTGGAGACTGGAGTGGCGGACCGAGGTGAGGGCACTGGTGAGCGGGAGCGTGGGCCCGGGTGTTTTGGCGCGGGGGGCCTTTGAAGGTCGCCGTGTCTTGGAGGGCCCTGCCCGTGCTCCCGCCCTGAATGAACGGCACCACCCCAAGCCCCCGGGTGGCAGCTGGGTGGCAGGGTGAGTCCAGTGCTGAGGCTCGGGGGTCCCCAATCCCCAGCGTTGCGGCGCCAGATCCCTTGGGAGGGGCCCCTCGGGGGTCGATCTAGGGTTGCGGTTAGCCCCCAGGAGGCCGGTGGACCCGATCAGCGGCTGTGCGGCACGCGGAGGGTTGGGCCGAGGTGAGGGCGCTGGCGAGACTGAGCATGAGCCCAAGCGTTTTAGTGCGGGGGGCCTTCGAAGGTCAGTGGGGGCTCGGAGGGACCTGCCCGTTCTCCCGCTCTGAATGACCGGCGGCGCCCCTAGAGGCTCCGGTGCCTGAAGGGCAGCAGGGTGAGACCGGCACTTGGGTTGGGGTCCCCATTCCCGGCGTTGTGGCGCCAGGCCACTTGGGAAGGGCCCCTCCGTGGCCGACCTACAGTTAGGGTTAGCCCCCAGGAGGCCAGCAGGCCCGATACACCGCCTGTGCGTCGAGCGGAGAGTTGGGCCGAGGTGAGGGTGCTGGTGAACATGAGCCCGGGCCCAAGCGTTTTGGTTCGGGGCGCCTTCGAAGGTCGGCGGGGGTTCGAAGGGCCCTGCCCGTTCTCCCACCCTGAATGAATGGCGGCGCCCCTAGCGGCACGTGTGGGGCAGGGCGGCAGGGTGCATCCAGCGCTGGGGCTTGGGGGTTCCCAATCCCCGGCGTTGCGGCGCCAGGCCCCTTAGGAAGCGACCCTCGGGGCCGTCCTAGGGTTAGGGTTAGCGCCCAGGAGGCCGGCAGGCCCGATCCGCCGGCTGTGCGAGGAGTGGAGATGCAGGCCGAGTTGAGGGCGATGGCGAGCGGGAGCTGGGCCCCAGCGATTTGGCATCCTGGGCCTTTGAATGTTGCCATGGCTCGGAGGGCCCTGCCCTTTCTCCTGCAATGAATAACCAGCAAGGCCCCTAGCGGCTCCGTTGGCAGTGGGGCGGCAGGGTGAATCCCAGGCTGCGGTTCGGGGATCCCCAATCCCCGGCGTTGTGGTGCCAGGCCCCTTGGGAGGGGCTCCTCGTGGGCCAACCCAGGGTTAGAGTTAGCCCCCATAAGGCCGGCAGGCCAGATCCTCTGGCTGGGCGGTGAGAGGTGGGCGGGCCGAGGTAAAAGCGCTGGGGTGCGGGATTGTGGGCCCCTGCATTTTGGGGTGGGAGGCTTCAAATGTCGCCGGTTTCTCCAGGGCCCTGTCAGTTCTCCCGCCCTGAATGACCGGCGGTGCCCCTCGCGGCCCGGGGGGCAGCGTTGTGGGAGGGTGAGTCTGGCTTTGGGGCTTGGGGTTCCAGATCCCTGGCGTAGTGGCACCAAAACCCTTGGGAGGGGCCCCTGGGGGGCCGACCTAGGGTTAGGGTTAGCCCCCAGGAGACCGTCAGGCCCAACCGCACACTGTGCGGCGAGCTGAGGTGCGGCCCGAGGTGAAGGCGCTGGGGAGCGGGAGCGTGGGCACCAGCGTTTTGGCTCAGGGAGCCTTTGAAGGTCACCGGGGACTCAGAAGGCCCTGCCCTTCTCTCGCCCTCTATGACCCGCGGCGCCCCTAGCGGCCCAGGTGGGGACAGTGCGGCAGGGTGAGTCCGGCTCTGGGGCTCTGAGTCACCAATCCCCAGCATTGCAGAGCCAGGCTGCTTGGGATGTCCCCTCAGGGCCGACCTAGGGTTTTGGTTAGCTGCCAGGAGCCCGGCAGGCCCTATCCACCGGCTCTCAAGCAAGCGGTGGTGTTGGCCTAGGTGAGGGCGCTGGCGAGCAGGATCCTGGGAGCCAACGTTTTTGCGCGGGGAGCCTTCAAAGGTCAGCGTGGGCTCGGAGGGCCCTGCCCGATCTCTTGCCCTGATTGACCGGCGGGGCCTCTAGCGGCTCGGGTGGCTGAAGGGCAGCAGGGTGAGTGCGGCACATGAGCTCGGGGTCCCCATCCCCAGCGTTGCGACGCCAGGCCCCTTGGGAAGTGCCCCTCGGTGGCCGACCTATGGTTAGGGTTAGCCTCCAGGAGCCCCGCAGGCCCGATACACCACCTGTGCGTCGAGCGGAGAGTTGGGCCGAGGTGAGGGTGCTGGTGAACATGAGCCTGGGCCCAAGCGTTTTGGTTCGGTGCGCCTTCGAAGGTCGGCAGGGGTTCGGAGGGCCCTGCCAGTTCTCCCACCCTGAATGAATGGCGGCGCCCCTAGCGGCCTGTGTGGGTTGGGGTGGCAGCGTGCATCCGGCGCTGGGGCTTGGGGGCCCCCAATCCCTGGCGTTGCGACGCCAGGCCCCTTAGGAAGGGACCTTCAGGGGCTGTCCTAGGGTTAGGGTGAGCTCCCAGGAGGCCGGCAGGCCCGAGTCGCTGGCTCTGCGAAGAGCGGAGGTGCGGGCCGAGTTGAGGGTGATGCAGAGCGGGAGCGTGGTCCCCAGCGTTTTGGCGCCCTGGGCCTTCGACTGTTGCCATGGCTCAAAGGGCCCTGCCCGTTCTCCTGCCCTGAAGAACCAGAGGCGCCCTTAGCAGCTCCCTTGGCGGTGGAGCGGCAGGGTGAGTCCATGCTGTGGCTCGGGGATCCCCAATCCCCAGCGTTGTGGGGCCAGGCTTCTTGGGAGGGGCTCCTCTTGGGCGGACCTAGGTTTAGAGTTAGCACCCAGGAGGCCAGCAGGCCCAATCCTCTGGCTGGGCGGCGAGAGGTGGGCGGCCCGAGGTAAAGGCGCTGGCGATCGGGAGCATGGGCCCCTGCATTTTCGCGCAGGAGGCTTCAAATATCGCCGGTTTCTCCAGGGCCCTGTCCCTTCTCCCGCCCTGAATGACGGGCGACGCCACTAGCAGCCCGGGTGGCGACCTGGCGGTACGGTGAGTCTGGCTCTGGGTCTTGGGGTCCCTGATCCCCAGTGTAGCGGCACCAGGACCCTTGGGAGGGGCCCCTGGGTGGCTGACCTAGGGTTAGGGTTAGCCCCCAGGAGGCCGGCAGGTGGGATCAGGCCACTGTCCAGGGAGCGGAGGGCGGGGCCGAGGTGAGGGCGTTGGGGAGCGGGAGCGTGGGCACCAGCGTTTTGGCACGGGGAGCCTTTGAAGGCCACCGGGGACTCGGAAGGCCCTGCCCCTTCTCTCGCCCTGAATGACCCGCAGTGCTCCTAGCGGCCCGGGTGGCGGCGTTGCGGTAGGGTGAGTGTGGCTCTGGGGCTTGAGGTTCCCGATCCCCGGCGAAGCGGCACCAGGACCCTTGGGAGGGGCCCCTGGGTGGCCGACCTAGGGTTAGGGTTAGCACCCGGGAGGCCGGCAGGCGGGATCCGCCCGCTGTGCGTGGAGCGGAGGGGCGGGCCGAGGTGAGGGCGCTGGCGAGCAAGAGCCTGGGCCCAAGCGTTTTGGCACCGGGGGCCTTCGAATGTCTCCGGGGACTCGGCGGGCCCTGCCCATTCTCCTCCCTGAATGACCGGCGGCGCCCCTAGCAGCCCAGGTGGCGGCGGGGCGGCATGGAAGTCCGGGCATAGGGCTCGGGGGTCCCCAGTCCACCGCGTTGCGGCGCCAGGCCCCTTGGGAGGGGCCCCTCGGAGGCTGACCTAGGGTGAGGTTTAGCCCCTAGGATGCCGGCAGGCCCTATTCGCCAGCCGTGTGGAGACTGGAGTGGCGGACCGAGGTGAGGGCACTGGTGAGCGGGAGCGTGGGCCCGGGTGTTTTGGCGCGGGGGGCCTTTGAAGGTCGCCGTGTCTTGGAGGGCCCTGCCCGTGCTCCCGCCCTGAATGAACGGCACCACCCCAAGCCCCCGGGTGGCAGCTGGGTGGCAGGGTGAGTCCAGTGCTGAGGCTCGGGGGTCCCCAATCCCCAGCGTTGCGGCGCCAGATCCCTTGGGAGGGGCCCCTCGGGGGTCGATCTAGGGTTGCGGTTAGCCCCCAGGAGGCCGGTGGACCCGATCAGCGGCTGTGCGGCACGCGGAGGGTTGGGCCGAGGTGAGGGCGCTGGCGAGACTGAGCATGAGCCCAAGCGTTTTAGTGCGGGGGGCCTTCGAAGGTCAGTGGGGGCTCGGAGGGACCTGCCCGTTCTCCCGCTCTGAATGACCGGCGGCGCCCCTAGAGGCTCCGGTGCCTGAAGGGCAGCAGGGTGAGACCGGCACTTGGGTTGGGGTCCCCATTCCCGGCGTTGTGGCGCCAGGCCACTTGGGAAGGGCCCCTCCGTGGCCGACCTACAGTTAGGGTTAGCCCCCAGGAGGCCAGCAGGCCCGATACACCGCCTGTGCGTCGAGCGGAGAGTTGGGCCGAGGTGAGGGTGCTGGTGAACATGAGCCCGGGCCCAAGCGTTTTGGTTCGGGGCGCCTTCGAAGGTCGGCGGGGGTTCGAAGGGCCCTGCCCGTTCTCCCACCCTGAATGAATGGCGGCGCCCCTAGCGGCACGTGTGGGGCAGGGCGGCAGGGTGCATCCAGCGCTGGGGCTTGGGGGTTCCCAATCCCCGGCGTTGCGGCGCCAGGCCCCTTAGGAAGCGACCCTCGGGGCCGTCCTAGGGTTAGGGTTAGCGCCCAGGAGGCCGGCAGGCCCGATCCGCCGGCTGTGCGAGGAGTGGAGATGCAGGCCGAGTTGAGGGCGATGGCGAGCGGGAGCTGGGCCCCAGCGATTTGGCATCCTGGGCCTTTGAATGTTGCCATGGCTCGGAGGGCCCTGCCCTTTCTCCTGCAATGAATAACCAGCAAGGCCCCTAGCGGCTCCGTTGGCAGTGGGGCGGCAGGGTGAATCCCAGGCTGCGGTTCGGGGATCCCCAATCCCCGGCGTTGTGGTGCCAGGCCCCTTGGGAGGGGCTCCTCGTGGGCCAACCCAGGGTTAGAGTTAGCCCCCATAAGGCCGGCAGGCCAGATCCTCTGGCTGGGCGGTGAGAGGTGGGCGGGCCGAGGTAAAAGCGCTGGGGTGCGGGATTGTGGGCCCCTGCATTTTGGGGTGGGAGGCTTCAAATGTCGCCGGTTTCTCCAGGGCCCTGTCAGTTCTCCCGCCCTGAATGACCGGCGGTGCCCCTCGCGGCCCGGGGGGCAGCGTTGTGGGAGGGTGAGTCTGGCTTTGGGGCTTGGGGTTCCAGATCCCTGGCGTAGTGGCACCAAAACCCTTGGGAGGGGCCCCTGGGGGGCCGACCTAGGGTTAGGGTTAGCCCCCAGGAGACCGTCAGGCCCAACCTCACACTGTGCGGCGAGCTGAGGTGCGGCCCGAGGTGAAGGCGCTGGGGAGCGGGAGCGTGGGCACCAGCGTTTTGGCTCAGGGAGCCTTTGAAGGTCACCGGGGACTCAGAAGGCCCTGCCCTTCTCTCGCCCTCTATGACCCGCGGCGCCCCTAGCGGCCCAGGTGGGGACAGTGCGGCAGGGTGAGTCCGGCTCTGGGGCTCTGAGTCACCAATCCCCAGCATTGCAGAGCCAGGCTGCTTGGGATGTCCCCTCAGGGCCGACCTAGGGTTTTGGTTAGCTGCCAGGAGCCCGGCAGGCCCTATCCACCGGCTCTCAAGCAAGCGGTGGTGTTGGCCTAGGTGAGGGCGCTGGCGAGCAGGATCCTGGGAGCCAACGTTTTTGCGCGGGGAGCCTTCAAAGGTCAGCGTGGGCTCGGAGGGCCCTGCCCGATCTCTTGCCCTGATTGACCGGCGGGGCCTCTAGCGGCTCGGGTGGCTGAAGGGCAGCAGGGTGAGTGCGGCACATGAGCTCGGGGTCCCCATCCCCAGCGTTGCGACGCCAGGCCCCTTGGGAAGTGCCCCTCGGTGGCCGACCTATGGTTAGGGTTAGCCTCCAGGAGCCCCGCAGGCCCGATACACCACCTGTGCGTCGAGCGGAGAGTTGGGCCGAGGTGAGGGTGCTGGTGAACATGAGCCTGGGCCCAAGCGTTTTGGTTCGGTGCGCCTTCGAAGGTCGGCAGGGGTTCGGAGGGCCCTGCCAGTTCTCCCACCCTGAATGAATGGCGGCGCCCCTAGCGGCCTGTGTGGGTTGGGGTGGCAGCGTGCATCCGGCGCTGGGGCTTGGGGGCCCCCAATCCCTGGCGTTGCGACGCCAGGCCCCTTAGGAAGGGACCTTCAGGGGCTGTCCTAGGGTTAGGGTGAGCTCCCAGGAGGCCGGCAGGCCCGAGTCGCTGGCTCTGCGAAGAGCGGAGGTGCGGGCCGAGTTGAGGGTGATGCAGAGCGGGAGCGTGGTCCCCAGCGTTTTGGCGCCCTGGGCCTTCGACTGTTGCCATGGCTCAAAGGGCCCTGCCCGTTCTCCTGCCCTGAAGAACCAGAGGCGCCCTTAGCAGCTCCCTTGGCGGTGGAGCGGCAGGGTGAGTCCATGCTGTGGCTCGGGGATCCCCAATCCCCAGCGTTGTGGGGCCAGGCTTCTTGGGAGGGGCTCCTCTTGGGCGGACCTAGGTTTAGAGTTAGCACCCAGGAGGCCAGCAGGCCCAATCCTCTGGCTGGGCGGCGAGAGGTGGGCGGCCCGAGGTAAAGGCGCTGGCGATCGGGAGCATGGGCCCCTGCATTTTCGCGCAGGAGGCTTCAAATATCGCCGGTTTCTCCAGGGCCCTGTCCCTTCTCCCGCCCTGAATGACGGGCGACGCCACTAGCAGCCCGGGTGGCGACCTGGCGGTACGGTGAGTCTGGCTCTGGGTCTTGGGGTCCCTGATCCCCAGTGTAGCGGCACCAGGACCCTTGGGAGGGGCCCCTGGGTGGCTGACCTAGGGTTAGGGTTAGCCCCCAGGAGGCCGGCAGGTGGGATCAGGCCACTGTCCAGGGAGCGGAGGGCGGGGCCGAGGTGAGGGCGTTGGGGAGCGGGAGCGTGGGCACCAGCGTTTTGGCACGGGGAGCCTTTGAAGGCCACCGGGGACTCGGAAGGCCCTGCCCCTTCTCTCGCCCTGAATGACCCGCAGTGCTCCTAGCGGCCCGGGTGGCGGCGTTGCGGTAGGGTGAGTGTGGCTCTGGGGCTTGAGGTTCCCGATCCCCGGCGAAGCGGCACCAGGACCCTTGGGAGGGGCCCCTGGGTGGCCGACCTAGGGTTAGGGTTAGCACCCGGGAGGCCGGCAGGCGGGATCCGCCCGCTGTGCGTGGAGCGGAGGGGCGGGCCGAGGTGAGGGCGCTGGCGAGCAAGAGCCTGGGCCCAAGCGTTTTGGCACCGGGGGCCTTCGAATGTCTCCGGGGACTCGGCGGGCCCTGCCCATTCTCCTCCCTGAATGACCGGCGGCGCCCCTAGCAGCCCAGGTGGCGGCGGGGCGGCATGGAAGTCCGGGCATAGGGCTCGGGGGTCCCCAGTCCACCGCGTTGCGGCGCCAGGCCCCTTGGGAGGGGCCCCTCGGAGGCTGACCTAGGGTGAGGTTTAGCCCCTAGGATGCCGGCAGGCCCTATTCGCCAGCCGTGTGGAGACTGGAGTGGCGGACCGAGGTGAGGGCACTGGTGAGCGGGAGCGTGGGCCCGGGTGTTTTGGCGCGGGGGGCCTTTGAAGGTCGCCGTGTCTTGGAGGGCCCTGCCCGTGCTCCCGCCCTGAATGAACGGCACCACCCCAAGCCCCCGGGTGGCGGCTGGGTGGCAGGGTGAGTCCAGTGCTGAGGCTCGGGGGCCCCCAATCCCCAGCGTTGCGGCGCCAGATCCCTTGGGAGGGGCCCCTCGGGGGTCGATCTAGGGTTGCGGTTAGCCCCCAGGAGGCCGGTGGACCCGATCTGCGGCTGTGCGGCACGCGGAGGGTTGGGCCGAGGTGAGGGCGCTGGCGAGACTGAGCATGAGCCCAAGCGTTTTAGTGCGGGGGGCCTTCGAAGGTCAGTGGGGGCTCGGAGGGACCTGCCCGTTCTCCCGCTCTGAATGACCGGCGGGGCCCCTAGAGGCTCCGGTGCCTGAAGGGCAGCAGGGTGAGACCGGCACTTGGGTTGGGGTCCCCATTCCCGGCGTTGTGGCGCCAGGCCACTTGGGAAGGGCCCCTCCGTGGCCGACCTACAGTTAGGGTTAGCCCCCAGGAGGCCAGCAGGCCCGATACACCGCCTGTGCGTCGAGCGGAGAGTTGGGCCGAGGTGAGGGTGCTGGTGAACATGAGCCCGGGCCCAAGCGTTTTGGTTCGGGGCGCCTTCGAAGGTCGGCGGGGGTTCGAAGGGCCCTGCCCGTTCTCCCACCCTGAATGAATGGCGGCGCCCCTAGCGGCACGTGTGGGGCAGGGCGGCAGGGTGCATCCAGCGCTGGGGCTTGGGGGTTCCCAATCCCCGGCGTTGCGGCGCCAGGCCCCTTAGGAAGCGACCCTCGGGGCCGTCCTAGGGTTAGGGTTAGCGCCCAGGAGGCCGGCAGGCCCGATCCGCCGGCTGTGCGAGGAGTGGAGATGCAGGCCGAGTTGAGGGCGATGGCGAGCGGGAGCTGGGCCCCAGCGATTTGGCATCCTGGGCCTTTGAATGTTGCCATGGCTCGGAGGGCCCTGCCCTTTCTCCTGCAATGAATAACCAGCAAGGCCCCTAGCGGCTCCGTTGGCAGTGGGGCGGCAGGGTGAATCCCAGGCTGCGGTTCGGGGATCCCCAATCCCCGGCGTTGTGGTGCCAGGCCCCTTGGGAGGGGCTCCTCGTGGGCCAACCCAGGGTTAGAGTTAGCCCCCATAAGGCCGGCAGGCCAGATCCTCTGGCTGGGCGGTGAGAGGTGGGCGGGCCGAGGTAAAAGCGCTGGGGTGCGGGATTGTGGGCCCCTGCATTTTGGGGTGGGAGGCTTCAAATGTCGCCGGTTTCTCCAGGGCCCTGTCAGTTCTCCCGCCCTGAATGACCGGCGGTGCCCCTCGCGGCCCGGGGGGCAGCGTTGTGGGAGGGTGAGTCTGGCTTTGGGGCTTGGGGTTCCAGATCCCTGGCGTAGTGGCACCAAAACCCTTGGGAGGGGCCCCTGGGGGGCCGACCTAGGGTTAGGGTTAGCCCCCAGGAGACCGTCAGGCCCAACCGCACACTGTGCGGCGAGCTGAGGTGCGGCCCGAGGTGAAGGCGCTGGGGAGCGGGAGCGTGGGCACCAGCGTTTTGGCACAGGGAGCCTTTGAAGGTCACCGGGGACTCAGAAGGCCCTGCCCTTCTCTCGCCCTCTATGACCCGCGGCGCCCCTAGCGGCCCAGGTGGGGACAGTGCGGCAGGGTGAGTCCGGCTCTGGGGCTCTGAGTCACCAATCCCCAGCATTGCAGAGCCAGGCCGCTTGGGATGTCCCCTCAGGGCCGACCTAGGGTTTTGGTTAGCTGCCAGGAGCCCGGCAGGCCCTATCCACCGGCTCTGAAGCAAGCGGTGGGGTGGGCCTAGGTGAGGGCGCTGGCGAGCAGGATCCTGGGAGCCAACGTTTTTGCGCGGGGAGCCTTCAAAGGTCAGCGTGGGCTCGGAGGGCCCTGCCCGATCTCTTGCCCTGATTGACCGGCGGGGCCTCTAGCGGCTCGGGTGGCTGAAGGGCAGCAGGGTGAGTGCGGCACATGAGCTCGGGGTCCCCATCCCCAGCGTTGCGACGCCAGGCCCCTTGGGAAGTGCCCCTCGGTGGCCGACCTATGCTTAGGGTTAGCCTCCAGGAGCCCCGCAGGCCCGATACACCACCTGTGCGTCGAGCGGAGAGTTGGGCCGAGGTGAGGGTGCTGGTGAACATGAGCCTGGGCCCAAGCGTTTTGGTTCGGTGCGCCTTCGAAGGTCGGCAGGGGTTCGGAGGGCCCTGCCAGTTCTCCCACCCTGAATGAATGGCGGCGCCCCTAGCGGCCTGTGTGGGTTGGGGTGGCAGCGTGCATCCGGCGCTGGGGCTTGGGGGCCCCCAATCCCTGGCGTTGCGACGCCAGGCCCCTTAGGAAGGGACCTTCAGGGGCTGTCCTAGGGTTAGGGTGAGCTCCCAGGAGGCCGGCAGGCCCGAGTCGCTGGCTCTGCGAAGAGCGGAGGTGCGGGCCGAGTTGAGGGTGATGCAGAGCGGGAGCGTGGTCCCCAGCGTTTTGGCGCCCTGGGCCTTCGACTGTTGCCATGGCTCAAAGGGCCCTGCCCGTTCTCCTGCCCTGAAGAACCAGAGGCGCCCTTAGCAGCTCCCTTGGCGGCGGAGCGGCAGGGTGAGTCCATGCTGCGGCTCGGGGATCCCCAATCCCCAGCGTTGTGGGGCCAGGCTTCTTGGGAGGGGCTCCTCTTGGGCGGACCTAGGTTTAGAGTTAGCACCCAGGAGGCCAGCAGGCCCAATCCTCTGGCTGGGCGGCGAGAGGTGGGCGGCCCGAGGTAAAGGCGCTGGCGATCGGGAGCATGGGCCCCTGCATTTTGGCGCAGGAGGCTTCAAATATCGCCGGTTTCTCCAGGGCCCTGTCCCTTCTCCCGCCCTGAATGACGGGCGACGCCACTAGCAGCCCGGGTGGCGACCTGGCGGTACGGTGAGTCTGGCTCTGGGTCTTGGGGTCCCTGATCCCCAGTGTAGCGGCACCAGGACCCTTGGGAGGGGCCCCTGGGTGGCTGACCTAGGGTTAGGGTTAGCCCCCAGGAGGCCGGCAGGTGGGATCAGGCCACTGTCCAGGGAGCGGAGGGCGGGGCCGAGGTGAGGGCGTTGGGGAGCGGGAGCGTGGGCACCAGCGTTTTGGCACGGGGAGCCTTTGAAGGCCACCGGGGGCTCGGAAGGCCCTGCCCCTTCTCTCGCCCTGAATGACCCGCAGTGCTCCTAGCGGCCCGGGTGGCGGCGTTGCGGTAGGGTGAGTGTGGCTCTGGGGCTTGAGGTTCCCGATCCCCGGCGAAGCGGCACCAGGACCCTTGGGAGGGGCCCCTGGGTGGCCGACCTAGGGTTAGGGTTAGCACCCGGGAGGCCGGCAGGCGGGATCCGCCCGCTGTGCGTGGAGCGGAGGGGCGGGCCGAGGTGAGGGCGCTGGCGAGCAAGAGCCTGGGCCCAAGCGTTTTGGCACCGGGGGCCTTCGAATGTCTCCGGGGACTCGGCGGGCCCTGCCCATTCTCCTCCCTGAATGACCGGCGGCGCCCCTAGCAGCCCAGGTGGCGGCGGGGCGGCATGGAAGTCCGGGCATAGGGCTCGGGGGTCCCCAGTCCACCGCGTTGCGGCGCCAGGCCCCTTGGGAGGGGCCCCTCGGAGGCTGACCTAGGGTGAGGTTTAGCCCCTAGGATGCCGGCAGGCCCTATTCGCCAGCCGTGTGGAGACTGGAGTGGCGGACCGAGGTGAGGGCACTGGTGAGCGGGAGCGTGGGCCCGGGTGTTTTGGCGCGGGGGGCCTTTGAAGGTCGCCGTGTCTTGGAGGGCCCTGCCCGTGCTCCCGCCCTGAATGAACGGCACCACCCCAAGCCCCCGGGTGGCGGCTGGGTGGCAGGGTGAGTCCAGTGCTGAGGCTCGGGGGTCCCCAATCCCCAGCGTTGTGGCGCCAGATCCCTTGGGAGGGGCCCCTCGGGGGTCGATCTAGGGTTGTGGTTAGCCCCCAGGAGGCCGGTGGACCCGATCTGCGGCTGTGCGGCACGCGGAGGGTTGGGCCGAGGTGAGGGCGCTGGCGAGACTGAGCATGAGCCCAAGCGTTTTAGTGCGGGGGGCCTTCGAAGGTCAGTGGGGGCTCGGAGGGACCTGCCCGTTCTCCCGCTCTGAATGACCGGCGGCGCCCCTAGAGGCTCCGGTGCCTGAAGGGCAGCAGGGTGAGACCGGCACTTGGGTTGGGGTCCCCATTCCCGGCGTTGTGGCGCCAGGCCACTTGGGAAGGGCCCCTCCGTGGCCGACCTACAGTTAGGGTTAGCCCCCAGGAGGCCAGCAGGCCCGATACACCGCCTGTGCGTCGAGCGGAGAGTTGGGCCGAGGTGAGGGTGCTGGTGAACATGAGCCCGGGCCCAAGCGTTTTGGTTCGGGGCGCCTTCGAAGGTCGGCGGGGGTTCGAAGGGCCCTGCCCGTTCTCCCACCCTGAATGAATGGCGGCGCCCCTAGCGGCACGTGTGGGGCAGGGCGGCAGGGTGCATCCAGCGCTGGGGCTTGGGGGTTCCCAATCCCCGGCGTTGCGGCGCCAGGCCCCTTAGGAAGCGACCCTCGGGGCCGTCCTAGGGTTAGGGTTAGCGCCCAGGAGGCCGGCAGGCCCGATCCGCCGGCTGTGCGAGGAGTGGAGATGCAGGCCGAGTTGAGGGCGATGGCGAGCGGGAGCTGGGCCCCAGCGATTTGGCATCCTGGGCCTTTGAATGTTGCCATGGCTCGGAGGGCCCTGCCCTTTCTCCTGCAATGAATAACCAGCAAGGCCCCTAGCGGCTCCGTTGGCAGTGGGGCGGCAGGGTGAATCCCAGGCTGCGGTTCGGGGCTCCCCAATCCCCGGCGTTGTGGTGCCAGGCCCCTTGGGAGGGGCTCCTCGTGGGCCAACCCAGGGTTAGAGTTAGCCCCCATAAGGCCGGCAGGCCAGATCCTCTGGCTGGGCGGTGAGAGGTGGGCGGGCCGAGGTAAAAGCGCTGGGGTGCGGGATTGTGGGCCCCTGCATTTTGGGGTGGGAGGCTTCAAATGTCGCCGGTTTCTCCAGGGCCCTGTCAGTTCTCCCGCCCTGAATGACCGGCGGTGCCCCTCGCGGCCCGGGGGGCAGCGTTGTGGGAGGGTGAGTCTGGCTTTGGGGCTTGGGGTTCCAGATCCCTGGCGTAGTGGCACCAAAACCCTTGGGAGGGGCCCCTGGGGGGCCGACCTAGGGTTAGGGTTAGCCCCCAGGAGACCGTCAGGCCCAACCGCACACTGTGCGGCGAGCTGAGGTGCGGCCCGAGGTGAAGGCGCTGGGGAGCGGGAGCGTGGGCACCAGCGTTTTGGCACAGGGAGCCTTTGAAGGTCACCGGGGACTCAGAAGGCCCTGCCCTTCTCTCGCCCTCTATGACCCGCGGCGCCCCTAGCGGCCCAGGTGGGGACAGTGCGGCAGGGTGAGTCCGGCTCTGGGGCTCTGAGTCACCAATCCCCAGCATTGCAGAGCCAGGCCGCTTGGGATGTCCCCTCAGGGCCGACCTAGGGTTTTGGTTAGCTGCCAGGAGCCCGGCAGGCCCTATCCACCGGCTCTGAAGCAAGCGGTGGGGTGGGCCTAGGTGAGGGCGCTGGCGAGCAGGATCCTGGGAGCCAACGTTTTTGCGCGGGGAGCCTTCAAAGGTCAGCGTGGGCTCGGAGGGCCCTGCCCGATCTCTTGCCCTGATTGACCGGCGGGGCCTCTAGCGGCTCGGGTGGCTGAAGGGCAGCAGGGTGAGTGCGGCACATGAGCTCGGGGTCCCCATCCCCAGCGTTGCGACGCCAGGCCCCTTGGGAAGTGCCCCTCGGTGGCCGACCTATGCTTAGGGTTAGCCTCCAGGAGCCCCGCAGGCCCGATACACCACCTGTGCGTCGAGCGGAGAGTTGGGCCGAGGTGAGGGTGCTGGTGAACATGAGCCTGGGCCCAAGCGTTTTGGTTCGGTGCGCCTTCGAAGGTCGGCAGGGGTTCGGAGGGCCCTGCCAGTTCTCCCACCCTGAATGAATGGCGGCGCCCCTAGCGGCCTGTGTGGGTTGGGGTGGCAGCGTGCATCCGGCGCTGGGGCTTGGGGGCCCCCAATCCCTGGCGTTGCGACGCCAGGCCCCTTAGGAAGGGACCTTCAGGGGCTGTCCTAGGGTTAGGGTGAGCTCCCAGGAGGCCGGCAGGCCCGAGTCGCTGGCTCTGCGAAGAGCGGAGGTGCGGGCCGAGTTGAGGGTGATGCAGAGCGGGAGCGTGGTCCCCAGCGTTTTGGCGCCCTGGGCCTTCGACTGTTGCCATGGCTCAAAGGGCCCTGCCCGTTCTCCTGCCCTGAAGAACCAGAGGCGCCCTTAGCAGCTCCCTTGGCGGCGGAGCGGCAGGGTGAGTCCATGCTGCGGCTCGGGGATCCCCAATCCCCAGCGTTGTGGGGCCAGGCTTCTTGGGAGGGGCTCCTCTTGGGCGGACCTAGGTTTAGAGTTAGCACCCAGGAGGCCAGCAGGCCCAATCCTCTGGCTGGGCGGCGAGAGGTGGGCGGCCCGAGGTAAAGGCGCTGGCGATCGGGAGCATGGGCCCCTGCATTTTGGCGCAGGAGGCTTCAAATATCGCCGGTTTCTCCAGGGCCCTGTCCCTTCTCCCGCCCTGAATGACAGGCGGCGCCACTAGCAGCCCGGGTGGCGACGTGGCGGTACGGTGAGTCTGGCTCTGGGTCTTGGGGTCCCTGATCCCCAGTGTAGCGGCACCAGGACCCTTGGGAGGGGCCCCTGGGTGGCTGACCTAGGGTTAGGGTTAGCCCCCAGGAGGCCGGCAGGTGGGATCAGGCCACTGTCCAGGGAGCGGAGGGCGGGGCCGAGGTGAGGGCGTTGGGGAGCGGGAGCGTGGGCACCAGCGTTTTGGCACGGGGAGCCTTTGAAGGCCACCGGGGGCTCGGAAGGCCCTGCCCCTTCTCTCGCCCTGAATGACCCGCAGTGCTCCTAGCGGCCCGGGTGGCGGCGTTGCGGTAGGGTGAGTGTGGCTCTGGGGCTTGAGGTTCCCGATCCCCGGCGAAGCGGCACCAGGACCCTTGGGAGGGGCCCCTGGGTGGCCGACCTAGGGTTAGGGTTAGCACCCGGGAGGCCGGCAGGCGGGATCCGCCCGCTGTGCGTGGAGCGGAGGGGCGGGCCGAGGTGAGGGCGCTGGCGAGCAAGAGCCTGGGCCCAAGCGTTTTGGCACCGGGGGCCTTCGAATGTCTCTGGGGACTCGGCGGGCCCTGCCCATTCTCCTCCCTGAATGACCGGCGGCGCCCCTAGCAGCCCAGGTGGCGGCGGGGCGGCATGGAAGTCCGGGCATAGGGCTCGGGGGTCCCCAGTCCACCGCGTTGCGGCGCCAGGCCCCTTGGGAGGGGCCCCTCGGAGGCTGACCTAGGGTGAGGTTTAGCCCCTAGGATGCCGGCAGGCCCTATTCGCCAGCCGTGTGGAGACTGGAGTGGCGGACCGAGGTGAGGGCACTGGTGAGCGGGAGCGTGGGCCCGGGTGTTTTGGCGCGGGGGGCCTTTGAAGGTCGCCGTGTCTTGGAGGGCCCTGCCCGTGCTCCCGCCCTGAATGAACGGCACCACCCCAAGCCCCCGGGTGGCGGCTGGGTGGCAGGGTGAGTCCAGTGCTGAGGCTCGGGGGTCCCCAATCCCCAGCGTTGTGGCGCCAGATCCCTTGGGAGGGGCCCCTCGGGGGTCGATCTAGGGTTGTGGTTAGCCCCCAGGAGGCCGGTGGACCCGATCTGCGGCTGTGCGGCACGCGGAGGGTTGGGCCGAGGTGAGGGCGCTGGCGAGACTGAGCATGAGCCCAAGCGTTTTAGTGCGGGGGGCCTTCGAAGGTCAGTGGGGGCTCGGAGGGACCTGCCCGTTCTCCCGCTCTGAATGACCGGCGGCGCCCCTAGAGGCTCCGGTGCCTGAAGGGCAGCAGGGTGAGACCGGCACTTGGGTTGGGGTCCCCATTCCCGGCGTTGTGGCGCCAGGCCACTTGGGAAGGGCCCCTCCGTGGCCGACCTACAGTTAGGGTTAGCCCCCAGGAGGCCAGCAGGCCCGATACACCGCCTGTGCGTCGAGCGGAGAGTTGGGCCGAGGTGAGGGTGCTGGTGAACATGAGCCCGGGCCCAAGCGTTTTGGTTCGGGGCGCCTTCGAAGGTCGGCGGGGGTTCGAAGGGCCCTGCCCGTTCTCCCACCCTGAATGAATGGCGGCGCCCCTAGCGGCACGTGTGGGGCAGGGCGGCAGGGTGCATCCAGCGCTGGGGCTTGGGGGTTCCCAATCCCCAGCGTTGCGGCGCCAGGCCCCTTAGGAAGCGACCCTCGGGGCCGTCCTAGGGTTAGGGTTAGCGCCCAGGAGGCCGGCAGGCCCGATCCGCCGGCTGTGCGAGGAGTGGAGATGCAGGCCGAGTTGAGGGCGATGGCGAGCGGGAGCTGGGCCCCAGCGATTTGGCATCCTGGGCCTTTGAATGTTGCCATGGCTCGGAGGGCCCTGCCCTTTCTCCTGCAATGAATAACCAGCAAGGCCCCTAGCGGCTCCGTTGGCAGTGGGGCGGCAGGGTGAATCCCAGGCTGCGGTTCGGGGATCCCCAATCCCCGGCGTTATGGTGCCAGGCCCCTTGGGAGGGGCTCCTCGTGGGCCAACCCAGGGTTAGAGTTAGCCCCCATAAGGCCGGCAGGCCAGATCCTCTGGCTGGGCGGTGAGAGGTGGGCGGGCCGAGGTAAAAGCGCTGGGGTGCGGGATTGTGGGCCCCTGCATTTTGGGGTGGGAGGCTTCAAATGTCGCCGGTTTCTCCAGGGCCCTGTCAGTTCTCCCGCCCTGAATGACCGGCGGTGCCCCTCGCGGCCCGGGGGGCAGCGTTGTGGGAGGGTGAGTCTGGCTTTGGGGCTTGGGGTTCCAGATCCCTGGCGTAGTGGCACCAAAACCCTTGGGAGGGGCCCCTGGGGGGCCGACCTAGGGTTAGGGTTAGCCCCCAGGAGACCGTCAGGCCCAACCGCACACTGTGCGGCGAGCTGAGGTGCGGCCCGAGGTGAAGGCGCTGGGGAGCGGGAGCGTGGGCACCAGCGTTTTGGCACAGGGAGCCTTTGAAGGTCACCGGGGACTCAGAAGGCCCTGCCCTTCTCTCGCCCTCTATGACCCGCGGCGCCCCTAGCGGCCCAGGTGGGGACAGTGCGGCAGGGTGAGTCCGGCTCTGGGGCTCTGAGTCACCAATCCCCAGCATTGCAGAGCCAGGCCGCTTGGGATGTCCCCTCAGGGCCGACCTAGGGTTTTGGTTAGCTGCCAGGAGCCCGGCAGGCCCTATCCACCGGCTCTGAAGCAAGCGGTGGGGTGGGCCTAGGTGAGGGCGCTGGCGAGCAGGATCCTGGGAGCCAACGTTTTTGCGCGGGGAGCCTTCAAAGGTCAGCGTGGGCTCGGAGGGCCCTGCCCGATCTCTTGCCCTGATTGACCGGCGGGGCCTCTAGCGGCTCGGGTGGCTGAAGGGCAGCAGGGTGAGTGCGGCACATGAGCTCGGGGTCCCCATCCCCAGCGTTGCGACGCCAGGCCCCTTGGGAAGTGCCCCTCGGTGGCCGACCTATGCTTAGGGTTAGCCTCCAGGAGCCCCGCAGGCCCGATACACCACCTGTGCGTCGAGCGGAGAGTTGGGCCGAGGTGAGGGTGCTGGTGAACATGAGCCTGGGCCCAAGCGTTTTGGTTCGGTGCGCCTTCGAAGGTCGGCAGGGGTTCGGAGGGCCCTGCCAGTTCTCCCACCCTGAATGAATGGCGGCGCCCCTAGCGGCCTGTGTGGGTTGGGGTGGCAGCGTGCATCCGGCGCTGGGGCTTGGGGGCCCCCAATCCCTGGCGTTGCGACGCCAGGCCCCTTAGGAAGGGACCTTTAGGGGCTGTCCTAGGGTTAGGGTGAGCTCCCAGGAGGCCGGCAGGCCCGAGTCGCTGGCTCTGCGAAGAGCGGAGGTGCGGGCCGAGTTGAGGGTGATGCAGAGCGGGAGCGTGGTCCCCAGCGTTTTGGCGCCCTGGGCCTTCGACTGTTGCCATGGCTCAAAGGGCCCTGCCCGTTCTCCTGCCCTGAAGAACCAGAGGCGCCCTTAGCAGCTCCCTTGGCGGCGGAGCGGCAGGGTGAGTCCATGCTGCGGCTCGGGGATCCCCAATCCCCAGCGTTGTGGGGCCAGGCTTCTTGGGAGGGGCTCCTCTTGGGCGGACCTAGGTTTAGAGTTAGCACCCAGGAGGCCAGCAGGCCCAATCCTCTGGCTGGGCGGCGAGAGGTGGGCGGCCCGAGGTAAAGGCGCTGGCGATCGGGAGCATGGGCCCCTGCATTTTGGCGCAGGAGGCTTCAAATATCGCCGGTTTCTCCAGGGCCCTGTCCCTTCTCCCGCCCTGAATGACGGGCGGCGCCACTAGCAGCCCGGGTGGCGACGTGGCGGTACGGTGAGTCTGGCTCTGGGTCTTGGGGTCCCTGATCCCCAGTGTAGCGGCACCAGGACCCTTGGGAGGGGCCCCTGGGTGGCTGACCTAGGGTTAGGGTTAGCCCCCAGGAGGCCGGCAGGTGGGATCAGGCCACTGTCCAGGGAGCGGAGGGCGGGGCCGAGGTGAGGGCGTTGGGGAGCGGGAGCGTGGGCACCAGCGTTTTGGCACGGGGAGCCTTTGAAGGCCACTGGGGGCTCGGAAGGCCCTGCCCCTTCTCTCGCCCTGAATGACCCGCAGTGCTCCTAGCGGCCCGGGTGGCGGCGTTGCGGTAGGGTGAGTGTGGCTCTGGGGCTTGAGGTTCCCGATCCCCGGCGAAGCGGCACCAGGACCCTTGGGAGGGGCCCCTGGGTGGCCGACCTAGGGTTAGGGTTAGCACCCGGGAGGCCGGCAGGCGGGATCCGCCCGCTGTGCGTGGAGCGGAGGGGCGGGCCGAGGTGAGGGCGCTGGCGAGCAAGAGCCTGGGCCCAAGCGTTTTGGCACCGGGGGCCTTCGAATGTCTCCGGGGACTCGGCGGGCCCTGCCCATTCTCCTCCCTGAATGACCGGCGGCGCCCCTAGCAGCCCAGGTGGCGGCGGGGCGGCATGTAAGTCCGAGCATAGGGCTCGGGGGTCCCCAGTCCACCGCGTTGCGGCGCCAGGCCCCTTGGGAGGGGCCCCTCGGAGGCTGACCTAGGGTGAGGTTTAGCCCCTAGGATGCCGGCAGGCCCTATTCGCCAGCCGTGTGGAGACTGGAGTGGCGGACCGAGGTGAGGGCACTGGTGAGCGGGAGCGTGGGCCCGGGTGTTTTGGCGCGGGGGGCCTTTGAAGGTCGCCGTGTCTTGGAGGGCCCTGCCCGTGCTCCCGCCCTGAATGAACGGCACCACCCCAAGCCCCCGGGTGGCGGCTGGGTGGCAGGGTGAGTCCAGTGCTGAGGCTCGGGGGCCCCCAATCCCCAGCGTTGCGGCGCCAGATCCCTTGGGAGGGGCCCCTCGGGGGTCGATCTAGGGTTGCGGTTAGCCCCCAGGAGGCCGGTGGACCCGATCTGCGGCTGTGCGGCACGCGGAGGGTTGGGCCGAGGTGAGGGCGCTGGCGAGACTGAGCATGAGCCCAAGCGTTTTAGTGCGGGGGGCCTTCGAAGGTCAGTGGGGGCTCGGAGGGACCTGCCCGTTCTCCCGCTCTGAATGACCGGTGGGGCCCCTAGAGGCTCCGGTGCCTGAAGGGCAGCAGGGTGAGACCGGCACTTGGGTTGGGGTCCCCATTCCCGGCGTTGTGGCGCCAGGCCACTTGGGAAGGGCCCCTCCGTGGCCGACCTACAGTTAGGGTTAGCCCCCAGGAGGCCAGCAGGCCCGATACACCGCCTGTGCGTCGAGCGGAGAGTTGGGCCGAGGTGAGGGTGCTGGTGAACATGAGCCCGGGCCCAAGCGTTTTGGTTCGGGGCGCCTTCGAAGGTCGGCGGGGGTTCGAAGGGCCCTGCCCGTTCTCCCACCCTGAATGAATGGCGGCGCCCCTAGCGGCACGTGTGGGGCAGGGCGGCAGGGTGCATCCAGCGCTGGGGCTTGGGGGTTCCCAATCCCCGGCGTTGCGGCGCCAGGCCCCTTAGGAAGCGACCCTCGGGGCCGTCCTAGGGTTAGGGTTAGCGCCCAGGAGGCCGGCAGGCCCGATCCGCCGGCTGTGCGAGGAGTGGAGATGCAGGCCGAGTTGAGGGCGATGGCGAGCGGGAGCTGGGCCCCAGCGATTTGGCATCCTGGGCCTTTGAATGTTGCCATGGCTCGGAGGGCCCTGCCCTTTCTCCTGCAATGAATAACCAGCAAGGCCCCTAGCGGCTCCGTTGGCAGTGGGGCGGCAGGGTGAATCCCAGGCTGCGGTTCGGGGATCCCCAATCCCCGGCGTTGTGGTGCCAGGCCCCTTGGGAGGGGCTCCTCGTGGGCCAACCCAGGGTTAGAGTTAGCCCCCATAAGGCCGGCAGGCCAGATCCTCTGGCTGGGCGGTGAGAGGTGGGCGGGCCGAGGTAAAAGCGCTGGGGTGCGGGATTGTGGGCCCCTGCATTTTGGGGTGGGAGGCTTCAAATGTCGCCGGTTTCTCCAGGGCCCTGTCAGTTCTCCCGCCCTGAATGACCGGCGGTGCCCCTCGCGGCCCGGGGGGCAGCGTTGTGGGAGGGTGAGTCTGGCTTTGGGGCTTGGGGTTCCAGATCCCTGGCGTAGTGGCACCAAAACCCTTGGGAGGGGCCCCTGGGGGGCCGACCTAGGGTTAGGGTTAGCCCCCAGGAGACCGTCAGGCCCAACCGCACACTGTGCGGCGAGCTGAGGTGCGGCCCGAGGTGAAGGCGCTGGGGAGCGGGAGCGTGGGCACCAGCGTTTTGGCACAGGGAGCCTTTGAAGGTCACCGGGGACTCAGAAGGCCCTGCCCTTCTCTCGCCCTCTATGACCCGCGGCGCCCCTAGCGGCCCAGGTGGGGACAGTGCGGCAGGGTGAGTCCGGCTCTGGGGCTCTGAGTCACCAATCCCCAGCATTGCAGAGCCAGGCCGCTTGGGATGTCCCCTCAGGGCCGACCTAGGGTTTTGGTTAGCTGCCAGGAGCCCGGCAGGCCCTATCCACCGGCTCTGAAGCAAGCGGTGGGGTGGGCCTAGGTGAGGGCGCTGGCGAGCAGGATCCTGGGAGCCAACGTTTTTGCGCGGGGAGCCTTCAAAGGTCAGCGTGGGCTCGGAGGGCCCTGCCCGATCTCTTGCCCTGATTGACCGGCGGGGCCTCTAGCGGCTCGGGTGGCTGAAGGGCAGCAGGGTGAGTGCGGCACATGAGCTCGGGGTCCCCATCCCCAGCGTTGCGACGCCAGGCCCCTTGGGAAGTGCCCCTCGGTGGCCGACCTATGCTTAGGGTTAGCCTCCAGGAGCCCCGCAGGCCCGATACACCACCTGTGCGTCGAGCGGAGAGTTGGGCCGAGGTGAGGGTGCTGGTGAACATGAGCCTGGGCCCAAGCGTTTTGGTTCGGTGCGCCTTCGAAGGTCGGCAGGGGTTCGGAGGGCCCTGCCAGTTCTCCCACCCTGAATGAATGGCGGCGCCCCTAGCGGCCTGTGTGGGTTGGGGTGGCAGCGTGCATCCGGCGCTGGGGCTTGGGGGCCCCCAATCCCTGGCGTTGCGACGCCAGGCCCCTTAGGAAGGGACCTTCAGGGGCTGTCCTAGGGTTAGGGTGAGCTCCCAGGAGGCCGGCAGGCCCGAGTCGCTGGCTCTGCGAAGAGCGGAGGTGCGGGCCGAGTTGAGGGTGATGCAGAGCGGGAGCGTGGTCCCCAGCGTTTTGGCGCCCTGGGCCTTCGACTGTTGCCATGGCTCAAAGGGCCCTGCCCGTTCTCCTGCCCTGAAGAACCAGAGGCGCCCTTAGCAGCTCCCTTGGCGGCGGAGCGGCAGGGTGAGTCCATGCTGCGGCTCGGGGATCCCCAATCCCCAGCGTTGTGGGGCCAGGCTTCTTGGGAGGGGCTCCTCTTGGGCGGACCTAGGTTTAGAGTTAGCACCCAGGAGGCCAGCAGGCCCAATCCTCTGGCTGGGCGGTGAGAGGTGGGCGGCCCGAGGTAAAGGCGCTGGCGATCGGGAGCATGGGCCCCTGCATTTTGGCGCAGGAGGCTTCAAATATCGCCGGTTTCTCCAGGGCCCTGTCCCTTCTCCCGCCCTGAATGACGGGCGGCGCCACTAGCAGCCCGGGTGGCGACGTGGCGGTACGGTGAGTCTGGCTCTGGGTCTTGGGGTCCCTGATCCCCAGTGTAGCGGCACCAGGACCCTTGGGAGGGGCCCCTGGGTGGCTGACCTAGGGTTAGGGTTAGCCCCCAGGAGGCCGGCAGGTGGGATCAGGCCACTGTCCAGGGAGCGGAGGGCGGGGCCGAGGTGAGGGCGTTGGGGAGCGGGAGCGTGGGCACCAGCGTTTTGGCACGGGGAGCCTTTGAAGGCCACCGGGGGCTCGGAAGGCCCTGCCCCTTCTCTCGCCCTGAATGACCCGCAGTGCTCCTAGCGGCCCGGGTGGCGGCGTTGCGGTAGGGTGAGTGTGGCTCTGGGGCTTGAGGTTCCCGATCCCCGGCGAAGCGGCACCAGGACCCTTGGGAGGGGCCCCTGGGTGGCCGACCTAGGGTTAGGGTTAGCACCCGGGAGGCCGGCAGGCGGGATCCGCCCGCTGTGCGTGGAGCGGAGGGGCGGGCCGAGGTGAGGGCGCTGGCGAGCAAGAGCCTGGGCCCAAGCGTTTTGGCACCGGGGGCCTTCGAATGTCTCCGGGGACTCGGCGGGCCCTGCCCATTCTCCTCCCTGAATGACCGGCGGCGCCCCTAGCAGCCCAGGTGGCGGCGGGGCGGCATGGAAGTCCGGGCATAGGGCTCGGGGGTCCCCAGTCCACCGCGTTGCGGCGCCAGGCCCCTTGGGAGGGGCCCCTCGGAGGCTGACCTAGGGTGAGGTTTAGCCCCTAGGATGCCGGCAGGCCCTATTCGCCAGCCGTGTGGAGACTGGAGTGGCGGACCGAGGTGAGGGCACTGGTGAGCGGGAGCGTGGGCCCGGGTGTTTTGGCGCGGGGGGCCTTTGAAGGTCGCCGTGTCTTGGAGGGCCCTGCCCGTGCTCCCGCCCTGAATGAACGGCACCACCCCAAGCCCCCGGGTGGCGGCTGGGTGGCAGGGTGAGTCCAGTGCTGAGGCTCGGGGGTCCCCAATCCCCAGCGTTGTGGCGCCAGATCCCTTGGGAGGGGCCCCTCGGGGGTCGATCTAGGGTTGCGGTTAGCCCCCAGGAGGCCGGTGGACCCGATCTGCGGCTGTGCGGCACGCGGAGGGTTGGGCCGAGGTGAGGGCGCTGGCGAGACTGAGCATGAGCCCAAGCGTTTTAGTGCGGGGGGCCTTCGAAGGTCAGTGGGGGCTCGGAGGGACCTGCCCGTTCTCCCGCTCTGAATGACCGGCGGCGCCCCTAGAGGCTCCGGTGCCTGAAGGGCAGCAGGGTGAGACCGGCACTTGGGTTGGGGTCCCCATTCCCGGCGTTGTGGCGCCAGGCCACTTGGGAAGGGCCCCTCCGTGGCCGACCTACAGTTAGGGTTAGCCCCCAGGAGGCCAGCAGGCCCGATACACCGCCTGTGCGTCGAGCGGAGAGTTGGGCCGAGGTGAGGGTGCTGGTGAACATGAGCCCGGGCCGAAGCGTTTTGGTTCGGGGCGCCTTCGAAGGTCGGCGGGGGTTCGAAGGGCCCTGCCCGTTCTCCCACCCTGAATGAATGGCGGCGCCCCTAGCGGCACGTGTGGGGCAGGGCGGCAGGGTGCATCCAGCGCTGGGGCTTGGGGGTTCCCAATCCCCGGCGTTGCGGCGCCAGGCCCCTTAGGAAGCGACCCTCGGGGCCGTCCTAGGGTTAGGGTTAGCGCCCAGGAGGCCGGCAGGCCCGATCCGCCAGCTGTGCGAGGAGTGGAGATGCAGGCCGAGTTGAGGGCGATGGCGAGCGGGAGCTGGGCCCCAGCGATTTGGCATCCTGGGCCTTTGAATGTTGCCATGGCTCGGAGGGCCCTGCCCTTTCTCCTGCAATGAATAACCAGCAAGGCCCCTAGCGGCTCCGTTGGCAGTGGGGCGGCAGGGTGAATCCCAGGCTGCGGTTCGGGGATCCCCAATCCCCGGCGTTGTGGTGCCAGGCCCCTTGGGAGGGGCTCCTCGTGGGCCAACCCAGGGTTAGAGTTAGCCCCCATAAGGCCGGCAGGCCAGATCCTCTGGCTGGGCGGTGAGAGGTGGGCGGGCCGAGGTAAAAGCGCTGGGGTGCGGGATTGTGGGCCCCTGCATTTTGGGGTGGGAGGCTTCAAATGTCGCCGGTTTCTCCAGGGCCCTGTCAGTTCTCCCGCCCTGAATGACCGGCGGTGCCCCTCGCGGCCCGGGGGGCAGCGTTGTGGGAGGGTGAGTCTGGCTTTGGGGCTTGGGGTTCCAGATCCCTGGCGTAGTGGCACCAAAACCCTTGGGAGGGGCCCCTGGGGGGCCGACCTAGGGTTAGGGTTAGCCCCCAGGAGACCGTCAGGCCCAACCGCACACTGTGCGGCGAGCTGAGGTGCGGCCCGAGGTGAAGGCGCTGGGGAGCGGGAGCGTGGGCACCAGCGTTTTGGCACAGGGAGCCTTTGAAGGTCACCGGGGACTCAGAAGGCCCTGCCCTTCTCTCGCCCTCTATGACCCGCGGCGCCCCTAGCGGCCCAGGTGGGGACAGTGCGGCAGGGTGAGTCCGGCTCTGGGGCTCTGAGTCACCAATCCCCAGCATTGCAGAGCCAGGCCGCTTGGGATGTCCCCTCAGGGCCGACCTAGGGTTTTGGTTAGCTGCCAGGAGCCCGGCAGGCCCTATCCACCGGCTCTGAAGCAAGCGGTGGGGTGGGCCTAGGTGAGGGCGCTGGCGAGCAGGATCCTGGGAGCCAAAGTTTTTGCGCGGGGAGCCTTCAAAGGTCAGCGTGGGCTCGGAGGGCCCTGCCCGATCTCTTGCCCTGATTGACCGGCGGGGCCTCTAGCGGCTCGGGTGGCTGAAGGGCAGCAGGGTGAGTGCGGCACATGAGCTCGGGGTCCCCATCCCCAGCGTTGCGATGCCAGGCCCCTTGGGAAGTGCCCCTCGGTGGCCGACCTATGCTTAGGGTTAGCCTCCAGGAGCCCCACAGGCCCGATACACCACCTGTGCGTCGAGCGGAGAGTTGGGCCGAGGTGAGGGTGCTGGTGAACATGAGCCTGGGCCCAAGCGTTTTGGTTCGGTGCGCCTTCGAAGGTCGGCAGGGGTTCGGAGGGCCCTGCCAGTTCTCCCACCCTGAATGAATGGCGGCGCCCCTAGCGGCCTGTGTGGGTTGGGGTGGCAGCGTGCATCCGGCGCTGGGGCTTGGGGGCCCCCAATCCCTGGCGTTGCGACGCCAGGCCCCTTAGGAAGGGACCTTCAGGGGCTGTCCTAGGGTTAGGGTGAGCTCCCAGGAGACCGGCAGGCCCGAGTCGCTGGCTCTGCGAAGAGCGGAGGTGCGGGCCGAGTTGAGGGTGATGCAGAGCGGGAGCGTGGTCCCCAGCGTTTTGGCACCCTGGGCCTTCGACTGTTGCCATGGCTCAAAGGGCCCTGCCCGTTCTCCTGCCCTGAAGAACCAGAGGCGCCCTTAGCAGCTCCCTTGGCGGCGGAGCGGCAGGGTGAGTCCATGCTGCGGCTCGGGGATCCCCAATCCCCAGCGTTGTGGGGCCAGGCTTCTTGGGAGGGGCTCCTCTTGGGCGGACCTAGGTTTAGAGTTAGCACCCAGGAGGCCAGCAGGCCCAATCCTCTGGCTGGGCGGTGAGAGGTGGGCGGCCCGAGGTAAAGGCGCTGGCGATCGGGAGCATGGGCCCCTGCATTTTGGCGCAGGAGGCTTCAAATATCGCCGGTTTCTCCAGGGCCCTGTCCCTTCTCCCGCCCTGAATGACGGGCGGCGCCACTAGCAGCCCGGGTGGCGACGTGGCGGTACGGTGAGTCTGGCTCTGGGTCTTGGGGTCCCTGATCCCCAGTGTAGCGGCACCAGGACCCTTGGGAGGGGCCCCTGGGTGGCTGACCTAGGGTTAGGGTTAGCCCCCAGGAGGCCGGCAGGTGGGATCAGGCCACTGTCCAGGGAGCGGAGGGCGGGGCCGAGGTGAGGGCGTTGGGGAGCGGGAGCGTGGGCACCAGCGTTTTGGCACGGGGAGCCTTTGAAGGCCACCGGGGGCTCGGAAGGCCCTGCCCCTTCTCTCGCCCTGAATGACCCGCAGTGCTCCTAGCGGCCCGGGTGGCGGCGTTGCGGTAGGGTGAGTGTGGCTCTGGGGCTTGAGGTTCCCGATCCCCGGCGAAGCGGCACCAGGACCCTTGGGAGGGGCCCCTGGGTGGCCGACCTAGGGTTAGGGTTAGCACCCGGGAGGCCGGCAGGCGGGATCCGCCCGCTGTGCGTGGAGCGGAGGGGCGGGCCGAGGTGAGGGCGCTGGCGAGCAAGAGCCTGGGCCCAAGCGTTTTGGCACCGGGGGCCTTCGAATGTCTCCGGGGACTCGGCGGGCCCTGCCCATTCTCCTCCCTGAATGACCGGCGGCGCCCCTAGCAGCCCAGGTGGCGGCGGGGCGGCATGTAAGTCCGGGCATAGGGCTCGGGGGTCCCCAGTCCACCGCGTTGCGGCGCCAGGCCCCTTGGGAGGGGCCCCTCGGAGGCTGACCTAGGGTGAGGTTTAGCCCCTAGGATGCCGGCAGGCCCTATTCGCCAGCCGTGTGGAGACTGGAGTGGCGGACCGAGGTGAGGGCACTGGTGAGCGGGAGCGTGGGCCCGGGTGTTTTGGCGCGGGGGGCCTTTGAAGGTCGCCGTGTCTTGGAGGGCCCTGCCCGTGCTCCCGCCCTGAATGAACGGCACCACCCCAAGCCCCCGGGTGGCGGCTGGGTGGCAGGGTGAGTCCAGTGCTGAGGCTCGGGGGTCCCCAATCCCCAGCGTTGCGGCGCCAGATCCCTTGGGAGGGGCCCCTCGGGGGTCGATCTAGGGTTGCGGTTAGCCCCCAGGAGGCCGGTGGACCCGATCAGCGGCTGTGCGGCACGCGGAGGGTTGGGCCGAGGTGAGGGCGCTGGCGAGACTGAGCATGAGCCCAAGCGTTTTAGTGCGGGGGGCCTTCGAAGGTCAGTGGGGGCTCGGAGGGACCTGCCCGTTCTCCCGCTCTGAATGACCGGCGGGGCCCCTAGAGGCTCCGGTGCCTGAAGGGCAGCAGGGTGAGACCGGCACTTGGGTTGGGGTCCCCATTCCCGGCGTTGTGGCGCCAGGCCACTTGGGAAGGGCCCCTCCGTGGCCGACCTACAGTTAGGGTTAGCCCCCAGGAGGCCAGCAGGCCCGATACACCGCCTGTGCGTCGAGCGGAGAGTTGGGCCGAGGTGAGGGTGCTGGTGAACATGAGCCCGGGCCCAAGCGTTTTGGTTCGGGGCGCCTTCGAAGGTCGGCGGGGGTTCGAAGGGCCCTGCCCGTTCTCCCACCCTGAATGAATGGCGGCGCCCCTAGCGGCACGTGTGGGGCAGGGCGGCAGGGTGCATCCAGCGCTGGGGCTTGGGGGTTCCCAATCCCCGGCGTTGCGGCGCCAGGCCCCTTAGGAAGCGACCCTCGGGGCCGTCCTAGGGTTAGGGTTAGCGCCCAGGAGGCCGGCAGGCCCGATCCGCCGGCTGTGCGAGGAGTGGAGATGCAGGCCGAGTTGAGGGCGATGGCGAGCTGTAGCTGGGCCCCAGCGATTTGGCATCCTGGGCCTTTGAATGTTGCCATGGCTCGGAGGGCCCTGCCCTTTCTCCTGCAATGAATAACCAGCAAGGCCCCTAGCGGCTCCGTTGGCAGTGGGGCGGCAGGGTGAATCCCAGGCTGCGGTTCGGGGATCCCCAATCCCCGGCGTTGTGGTGCCAGGCCCCTTGGGAGGGGCTCCTCGTGGGCCAACCCAGGGTTAGAGTTAGCCCCCATAAGGCCGGCAGGCCAGATCCTCTGGCTGGGCGGTGAGAGGTGGGCGGGCCGAGGTAAAAGCGCTGGGGTGCGGGATTGTGGGCCCCTGCATTTTGGGGTGGGAGGCTTCAAATGTCGCCGGTTTCTCCAGGGCCCTGTCAGTTCTCCCGCCCTGAATGACCGGCGGTGCCCCTCGCGGCCCGGGGGGCAGCGTTGTGGGAGGGTGAGTCTGGCTTTGGGGCTTGGGGTTCCAGATCCCTGGCGTAGTGGCACCAAAACCCTTGGGAGGGGCCCCTGGGGGGCCGACCTAGGGTTAGGGTTAGCCCCCAGGAGACCGTCAGGCCCAACCGCACACTGTGCGGCGAGCTGAGGTGCGGCCCGAGGTGAAGGCGCTGGGGAGCGGGAGCGTGGGCACCAGCGTTTTGGCACAGGGAGCCTTTGAAGGTCACCGGGGACTCAGAAGGCCCTGCCCTTCTCTCGCCCTCTATGACCCGCGGCGCCCCTAGCGGCCCAGGTGGGGACAGTGCGGCAGGGTGAGTCCGGCTCTGGGGCTCTGAGTCACCAATCCCCAGCATTGCAGAGCCAGGCCGCTTGGGATGTCCCCTCAGGGCCGACCTAGGGTTTTGGTTAGCTGCCAGGAGCCCGGCAGGCCCTATCCACCGGCTCTGAAGCAAGCGGTGGGGTGGGCCTAGGTGAGGGCGCTGGCGAGCAGGATCCTGGGAGCCAACGTTTTTGCGCGGGGAGCCTTCAAAGTCAGCGTGGGCTCGGAGGGCCCTGCCCGATCTCTTGCCCTGATTGACCGGCGGGGCCTCTAGCGGCTCGGGTGGCTGAAGGGCAGCAGGGTGAGTGCGGCACATGAGCTCGGGGTCCCCATCCCCAGCGTTGCGACGCCAGGCCCCTTGGGAAGTGCCCCTCGGTGGCCGACCTATGGTTAGGGTTAGCCTCCAGGAGCCCCGCAGGCCCGATACACCACCTGTGCGTCGAGCGGAGAGTTGGGCCGAGGTGAGGGTGCTGGTGAACATGAGCCTGGGCCCAAGCGTTTTGGTTCGGTGCGCCTTCGAAGGTCGGCAGGGGTTCGGAGGGCCCTGCCAGTTCTCCCACCCTGAATGAATGGCGGCGCCCCTAGCGGCCTGTGTGGGTTGGGGTGGCAGCGTGCATCCGGCGCTGGGGCTTGGGGGCCCCCAATCCCTGGCGTTGCGACGCCAGGCCCCTTAGGAAGGGACCTTCAGGGGCTGTCCTAGGGTAAGGGTGAGCTCCCAGGAGGCCGGCAGGCCCGAGTCGCTGGCTCTGCGAAGAGCGGAGGTGCGGGCCGAGTTGAGGGTGATGCAGAGCGGGAGCGTGGTCCCCAGCGTTTTGGCGCCCTGGGCCTTCGACTGTTGCCATGGCTCAAAGGGCCCTGCCCGTTCTCCTGCCCTGAAGAACCAGAGGCGCCCTTAGCAGCTCCCTTGGCGGTGGAGCGGCAGGGTGAGTCCATGCTGCGGCTCGGGGATCCCCAATCCCCAGCGTTGTGGGGCCAGGCTTCTTGGGAGGGGCTCCTCTTGGGCGGACCTAGGTTTAGAGTTAGCACCCAGGAGGCCAGCAGGCCCAATCCTCTGGCTGGGCGGTGAGAGGTGGGCGGCCCGAGGTAAAGGCGCTGTCGATCGGGAGCATGGGCCCCTGCATTTTGGCGCAGGAGGCTTCAAATATCGCCGGTTTCTCCAGGGCCCTGTCCCTTCTCCCGCCCTGAATGACGGGCGGCGCCACTAGCAGCCCGGGTGGCGACGTGGCGGTACGGTGAGTCTGGCTCTGGGTCTTGGGGTCCCTGATCCCCAGTGTAGCGGCACCAGGACCCTTGGGAGGGGCCCCTGGGTGGCTGATCTAGGGTTAGGGTTAGCCCCCAGGAGGCCGGCAGGTGGGATCAGGCCACTGTCCAGGGAGCGGAGGGCGGGGCCGAGGTGAGGGCGTTGGGGAGCGGGAGCGTGGGCACCAGCGTTTTGGCACGGGGAGCCTTTGAAGGCCACCGGGGACTCGGAAGGCCCTGCCCCTTCTCTCGCCCTGAATGACCCGCAGTGCTCCTAGCGGCCCGGGTGGCGGCGTTGCGGTAGGGTGAGTGTGGCTCTGGGGCTTGAGGTTCCCGATCCCCGGCGAAGCGGCACCAGGACCCTTGGGAGGGGCCCCTGGGTGGCCGACCTAGGGTTAGGGTTAGCACCCGGGAGGCCGGCAGGCGGGATCCGCCCGCTGTGCGTGGAGCGGAGGGGCGGGCCGAGGTGAGGGCGCTGGCGAGCAAGAGCCTGGGCCCAAGCGTTTTGGCACCGGGGGCCTTCGAATGTCTCCGGGGACTCGGCGGGCCCTGCCCATTCTCCTCCCTGAATGACCGGCGGCGCCCCTAGCAGCCCAGGTGGCGGCGGGGCGGCATGGAAGTCCGGGCATAGGGCTCGGGGGTCCCCAGTCCACCGCGTTGCGGCGCCAGGCCCCTTGGGAGGGGCCCCTCGGAGGCTGACCTAGGGTGAGGTTTAGCCCCTAGGATGCCGGCAGGCCCTATTCGCCAGCCGTGTGGAGACTGGAGTGGCGGACCGAGGTGAGGGCACTGGTGAGCGGGAGCGTGGGCCCGGGTGTTTTGGCGCGGGGGGCCTTTGAAGGTCGCCGTGTCTTGGAGGGCCCTGCCCGTGCTCCCGCCCTGAATGAACGGCACCACCCCAAGCCCCCGGGTGGCGGCTGGGTGGCAGGGTGAGTCCAGTGCTGAGGCTCGGGGGTCCCCAATCCCCAGCGTTGCGGCGCCAGATCCCTTGGGAGGGGCCCCTCGGGGGTCGATCTAGGGTTGCGGTTAGCCCCCAGGAGGCCGGTGGACCCGATCTGCGGCTGTGCGGCACGCGGAGGGTTGGGCCGAGGTGAGGGCGCTGGCGAGACTGAGCATGAGCCCAAGCGTTTTAGTGCGGGGGGCCTTCGAAGGTCAGTGGGGGCTCGGAGGGACCTGCCCGTTCTCCCGCTCTGAATGACCGGCGGGGCCCCTAGAGGCTCCGGTGCCTGAAGGGCAGCAGGGTGAGACCGGCACTTGGGTTGGGGTCCCCATTCCCGGCGTTGTGGCGCCAGGCCACTTGGGAAGGGCCCCTCCGTGGCCGACCTACAGTTAGGGTTAGCCCCCAGGAGGCCAGCAGGCCCGATACACCGCCTGTGCGTCGAGCGGAGAGTTGGGCCGAGGTGAGGGTGCTGGTGAACATGAGCCCGGGCCCAAGCGTTTTGGTTCGGGGCGCCTTCGAAGGTCGGCGGGGGTTCGAAGGGCCCTGCCCGTTCTCCCACCCTGAATGAATGGCGGCGCCCCTAGCGGCACGTGTGGGGCAGGGCGGCAGGGTGCATCCAGCGCTGGGGCTTGGGGGTTCCCAATCCCCGGCGTTGCGGCGCCAGGCCCCTTAGGAAGCGACCCTCGGGGCCGTCCTAGGGTTAGGGTTAGCGCCCAGGAGGCCGGCAGGCCCGATCCGCCGGCTGTGCGAGGAGTGGAGATGCAGGCCGAGTTGAGGGCGATGGCGAGCGGGAGCTGGGCCCCAGCGATTTGGCGTCCTGGGCCTTTGAATGTTGCCATGGCTCGGAGGGCCCTGCCCTTTCTCCTGCAATGAATAACCAGCAAGGCCCCTAGCGGCTCCGTTGGCAGTGGGGCGGCAGGGTGAATCCCAGGCTGCGGTTCGGGGCTCCCCAATCCCCGGCGTTGTGGTGCCAGGCCCCTTGGGAGGGGCTCCTCGTGGGCCAACCCAGGGTTAGAGTTAGCCCCCATAAGGCCGGCAGGCCAGATCCTCTGGCTGGGCGGTGAGAGGTGGGCGGGCCGAGGTAAAAGCGCTGGGGTGCGGGATTGTGGGCCCCTGCATTTTGGGGTGGGAGGCTTCAAATGTCGCCGGTTTCTCCAGGGCCCTGTCAGTTCTCCCGCCCTGAATGACCGGCGGTGCCCCTCGCGGCCCGGGGGGCAGCGTTGTGGGAGGGTGAGTCTGGCTTTGGGGCTTGGGGTTCCAGATCCCTGGCGTAGTGGCACCAAAACCCTTGGGAGGGGCCCCTGGGGGGCCGACCTAGGGTTAGGGTTAGCCCCCAGGAGACCGTCAGGCCCAACCGCACACTGTGCGGCGAGCTGAGGTGCGGCCCGAGGTGAAGGCGCTGGGGAGCGGGAGCGTGGGCACCAGCGTTTTGGCACAGGGAGCCTTTGAAGGTCACCGGGGACTCAGAAGGCCCTGCCCTTCTCTCGCCCTCTATGACCCGCGGCGCCCCTAGCGGCCCAGGTGGGGACAGTGCGGCAGGGTGAGTCCGGCTCTGGGGCTCTGAGTCACCAATCCCCAGCATTGCAGAGCCAGACCGCTTGGGATGTCCCCTCAGGGCCGACCTAGGGTTTTGGTTAGCTGCCAGGAGCCCGGCAGGCCCTATCCACCGGCTCTGAAGCAAGCGGTGGGGTGGGCCTAGGTGAGGGCGCTGGCGAGCAGGATCCTGGGAGCCAACGTTTTTGCGCGGGGAGCCTTCAAAGGTCAGCGTGGGCTCGGAGGGCCCTGCCCGATCTCTTGCCCTGATTGACCGGCGGGGCCTCTAGCGGCTTGGGTGGCTGAAGGGCAGCAGGGTGAGTGCGGCACATGAGCTCGGGGTCCCCATCCCCAGCGTTGCGACGCCAGGCCCCTTGGGAAGTGCCCCTCGGTGGCCGACCTATGCTTAGGGTTAGCCTCCAGGAGCCCCGCAGGCCCGATACACCACCTGTGCGTCGAGCGGAGAGTTGGGCCGAGGTGACGGTGCTGGTGAACATGAGCCTGGGCCCAAGCGTTTTGGTTCGGTGCGCCTTCGAAGGTCGGCAGGGGTTCGGAGGGCCCTGCCAGTTCTCCCACCCTGAATGAATGGCGGCGCCCCTAGCGGCCTGTGTGGGTTGGGGTGGCAGCGTGCATCCGGCGCTGGGGCTTGGGGGCCCCCAATCCCTGGCGTTGCGACGCCAGGCCCCTTAGGAAGGGACCTTCAGGGGCTGTCCTAGGGTTAGGGTGAGCTCCCAGGAGGCCGGCAGGCCCGAGTCGCTGGCTCTGCGAAGAGCGGAGGTGCGGGCCGAGTTGAGGGTGATGCAGAGTGGGAGCGTGGTCCCCAGCGTTTTGGCGCCCTGGGCCTTCGACTGTTGCCATGGCTCAAAGGGCCCTGCCCGTTCTCCTGCCCTGAAGAACCAGAGGCGCCCTTAGCAGCTCCCTTGGCGGCGGAGCGGCAGGGTGAGTCCATGCTGCGGCTCGGGGATCCCCAATCCCCAGCGTTGTGGGGCCAGGCTTCTTGGGAGGGGCTCCTCTTGGGCGGACCTAGGTTTAGAGTTAGCACCCAGGAGGCCAGCAGGCCCAATCCTCTGGCTGGGCGGTGAGAGGTGGGCGGCCCGAGGTAAAGGCGCTGGCGATCGGGAGCATGGGCCCCTGCATTTTGGCGCAGGAGGCTTCAAATATCGCCGGTTTCTCCAGGGCCCTGTCCCTTCTCCCGCCCTGAATGACGGGCGGCGCCACTAGCAGCCCGGGTGGCGACGTGGCGGTACGGTGAGTCTGGCTCTGGGTCTTGGGGTCCCTGATCCCCAGTGTAGCGGCACCAGGACCCTTGGGAGGGGCCCCTGGGTGGCTGACCTAGGGTTAGGGTTAGCCCCCAGGAGGCCGGCAGGTGGGATCAGGCCACTGTCCAGGGAGCGGAGGGCGGGGCCGAGGTGAGGGCGTTGGGGAGCGGGAGCGTGGGCACCAGCGTTTTGGCACGGGGAGCCTTTGAAGGCCACCGGGGGCTCGGAAGGCCCTGCCCCTTCTCTCGCCCTGAATGACCCGCAGTGCTCCTAGCGGCCCGGGTGGCGGCGTTGCGGTAGGGTGAGTGTGGCTCTGGGGCTTGAGGTTCCCGATCCCCGGCGAAGCGGCACCAGGACCCTTGGGAGGGGCCCCTGGGTGGCCGACCTAGGGTTAGGGTTAGCACCCGGGAGGCCGGCAGGCGGGATCCGCCCGCTGTGCGTGGAGCGGAGGGGCGGGCCGAGGTGAGGGCGCTGGCGAGCAAGAGCCTGGGCCCAAGCGTTTTGGCACCGGGGGCCTTCGAATGTCTCCGGGGACTCGGCGGGCCCTGCCCATTCTCCTCCCTGAATGACCGGCGGCGCCCCTAGCAGCCCAGGTGGCGGCGGGGCGGCATGTAAGTCCGGGCATAGGGCTCGGGGGTCCCCAGTCCACCGCGTTGTGGCGCCAGGCCCCTTGGGAGGGGCCCCTCGGAGGCTGACCTAGGGTGAGGTTTAGCCCCTAGGATGCCGGCAGGCCCTATTCGCCAGCCGTGTGGAGACTGGAGTGGCGGACCGAGGTGAGGGCACTGGTGAGCGGGAGCGTGGGCCCGGGTGTTTTGGCGCGGGGGGCCTTTGAAGGTCGCCGTGTCTTGGAGGGCCCTGCCCGTGCTCCCGCCCTGAATGAACGGCACCACCCCAAGCCCCCGGGTGGCGGCTGGGTGGCAGGGTGAGTCCAGTGCTGAGGCTCGGGGGTCCCCAATCCCCAGCGTTGCGGCGCCAGATCCCTTGGGAGGGGCCCCTCGGGGGTCGATCTAGGGTTGCGGTTAGCCCCCAGGAGGCCGGTGGACCCGATCTGCGGCTGTGCGGCACGCGGAGGGTTGGGCCGAGGTGAGGGCGCTGGCGAGACTGAGCATGAGCCCAAGCGTTTTAGTGCGGGGGGCCTTCGAAGGTCAGTGGGGGCTCGGAGGGACCTGCCCGTTCTCCCGCTCTGAATGACCGGCGGGGCCCCTAGAGGCTCCGGTGCCTGAAGGGCAGCAGGGTGAGACCGGCACTTGGGTTGGGGTCCCCATTCCCGGCGTTGTGGCGCCAGGCCACTTGGGAAGGGCCCCTCCGTGGCCGACCTACAGTTAGGGTTAGCCCCCAGGAGGCCAGCAGGCCCGATACACCGCCTGTGCGTCGAGCGGAGAGTTGGGCCGAGGTGAGGGTGCTGGTGAACATGAGCCCGGGCCCAAGCGTTTTGGTTCGGGGCGCCTTCGAAGGTCGGCGGGGGTTCGAAGGGCCCTGCCCGTTCTCCCACCCTGAATGAATGGCGGCGCCCCTAGCGGCACGTGTGGGGCAGGGCGGCAGGGTGCATCCAGCGCTGGGGCTTGGGGGTTCCCAATCCCCGGCGTTGCGGCGCCAGGCCCCTTAGGAAGCGACCCTCGGGGCCGTCCTAGGGTTAGGGTTAGCGCCCAGGAGGCCGGCAGGCCCGATCCGCCGGCTGTGCGAGGAGTGGAGATGCAGGCCGAGTTGAGGGCGATGGCGAGCGGGAGCTGGGCCCCAGCGATTTGGCGTCCTGGGCCTTTGAATGTTGCCATGGCTCGGAGGGCCCTGCCCTTTCTCCTGCCCTGAAGAACCAGCAAGGCCCCTAGCGGCTCCGTTGGCAGTGGGGCGGCAGGGTGAATCCCAGGCTGCGGTTCGGGGATCCCCAATCCCCGGCGTTGTGGTGCCAGGCCCCTTGGGAGGGGCTCCTCGTGGGCCAACCCAGGGTTAGAGTTAGCCCCCATAAGGCCGGCAGGCCAGATCCTCTGGCTGGGCGGTGAGAGGTGGGCGGGCCGAGGTAAAAGCGCTGGGGTGCGGGATTGTGGGCCCCTGCATTTTGGGGTGGGAGGCTTCAAATGTCGCCGGTTTCTCCAGGGCCCTGTCAGTTCTCCCGCCCTGAATGACCGGCGGTGCCCCTCGCGGCCCGGGGGGCAGCGTTGTGGGAGGGTGAGTCTGGCTTTGGGGCTTGGGGTTCCAGATCCCTGGCGTAGTGGCACCAAAACCCTTGGGAGGGGCCCCTGGGGGGCCGACCTAGGGTTAGGGTTAGCCCCCAGGAGACCGTCAGGCCCAACCGCACACTGTGCGGCGAGCTGAGGTGCGGCCCGAGGTGAAGGCGCTGGGGAGCGGGAGCGTGGGCACCAGCGTTTTGGCACAGGGAGCCTTTGAAGGTCACCGGGGACTCAGAAGGCCCTGCCCTTCTCTCGCCCTCTATGACCCGCGGCGCCCCTAGCGGCCCAGGTGGGGACAGTGCGGCAGGGTGAGTCCGGCTCTGGGGCTCTGAGTCACCAATCCCCAGCATTGCAGAGCCAGGCCGCTTGGGATGTCCCCTCAGGGCCGACCTAGGGTTTTGGTTAGCTGCCAGGAGCCCGGCAGGCCCTATCCACCGGCTCTGAAGCAAGCGGTGGGGTGGGCCTAGGTGAGGGCGCTGGCGAGCAGGATCCTGGGAGCCAACGTTTTTGCGCGGGGAGCCTTCAAAGGTCAGCGTGGGCTCGGAGGGCCCTGCCCGATCTCTTGCCCTGATTGACCGGCGGGGCCTCTAGCGGCTCGGGTGGCTGAAGGGCAGCAGGGTGAGTGCGGCACATGAGCTCGGGGTCCCCATCCCCAGCGTTGCGACGCCAGGCCCCTTGGGAAGTGCCCCTCGGTGGCCGACCTATGCTTAGGGTTAGCCTCCAGGAGCCCCGCAGGCCCGATACACCACCTGTGCGTCGAGCGGAGAGTTGGGCCGAGGTGAGGGTGCTGGTGAACATGAGCCTGGGCCCAAGCGTTTTGGTTCGGTGCGCCTTCGAAGGTCGGCAGGGGTTCGGAGGGCCCTGCCAGTTCTCCCACCCTGAATGAATGGCGGCGCCCCTAGCGGCCTGTGTGGGTTGGGGTGGCAGCGTGCATCCGGCGCTGGGGCTTGGGGGCCCCCAATCCCTGGCGTTGCGACGCCAGGCCCCTTAGGAAGGGACCTTCAGGGGCTTTCCTAGGGTTAGGGTGAGCTCCCAGGAGGCCGGCAGGCCCGAGTCGCTGGCTCTGCGAAGAGCGGAGGTGCGGGCCGAGTTGAGGGTGATGCAGAGCAGGAGCGTGGTCCCCAGCGTTTTGACGCCCTGGTCCTTCGACTGTTGCCATGGCTCAAAGGGCCCTGCCCTTTCTCCTGCCCTGAAGAACCAGAGGCGCCCTTAGCAGCTCCCTTGGCGGTGGAGCGGCAGGGTGAGTCCATGCTGCGGCTCGGGGATCCCCAATCCCCAGCGTTGTGGGGCCAGGCTTCTTGGGAGGGGCTCCTCTTGGGCGGACCTAGGTTTAGAGTTAGCACCCAGGAGGCCAGCAGGCCCAATCCTCTGGCTGGGCGGTGAGAGGTGGGCGGCCCGAGGTAAAGGCGCTGGCGATCGGGAGCATGGGCCCCTGCATTTTGGCGCAGGAGCCTTCAAATATCGCCGGTTTCTCCAGGGCCCTGTCCCTTCTCCTGCCCTGAATGACGGGCGGCGCCACTAGCAGCCCGGGTGGCGACGTGGCGGTACGGTGAGTCTGGCTCTGGGTCTTGGGGTCCCTGATCCCCAGTGTAGCGGCACCAGGACCCTTGGGAGGGGCCCCTGGGTGGCTGACCTAGGGTTAGGGTTAGCCCCCAGGAGGCCGGCAGGTGGGATCAGGCCACTGTCCAGGGAGCGGAGGGCGGGGCCGAGGTGAGGGCGTTGGGGAGCGGGAGCGTGGGCACCAGCGTTTTGGCACGGGGAGCCTTTGAAGGCCACCGGGGGCTCGGAAGGCCCTGCCCCTTCTCTCGCCCTGAATGACCCGCAGTGCTCCTAGCGGCCCGGGTGGCGGCGTTGCGGTAGGGTGAGTGTGGCTCTGGGGCTTGAGGTTCCCGATCCCCGGCGAAGAGGCACCAGGACCCTTGGGAGGGGCCCCTGGGTGGCCGACCTAGGGTTAGGGTTAGCACCCGGGAGGCCGGCAGGCGGGATCCGCCCGCTGTGCGTGGAGCGGAGGGGCGGGCCGAGGTGAGGGCGCTGGCGAGCAAGAGCCTGGGCCCAAGCGTTTTGGCACCGGGGGCCTTCGAATGTCTCCGGGGACTCGGCGGGCCCTGCCCATTCTCCTCCCTGAATGACCGGCGGCGCCCCTAGCAGCCCAGGTGGCGGCGGGGCGGCATGGAAGTCCGGGCATAGGGCTCGGGGGTCCCCAGTCCACCGCGTTGCGGCGCCAGGCCCCTTGGGAGGGGCCCCTCGGAGGCTGACCTAGGGTGAGGTTTAGCCCCTAGGATGCCGGCAGGCCCTATTCGCCAGCCGTGTGGAGACTGGAGTGGCGGACCGAGGTGAGGGCACTGGTGAGCGGGAGCGTGGGCCCGGGTGTTTTGGCGCGGGGGGCCTTTGAAGGTCGCCGTGTCTTGGAGGGCCCTGCCCGTGCTCCCGCCCTGAATGAACGGCACCACCCCAAGCCCCCGGGTGGCGGCTGGGTGGCAGGGTGAGTCCAGTGCTGAGGCTCGGGGGTCCCCAATCCCCAGCGTTGCGGCGCCAGATCCCTTGGGAGGGGCCCCTCGGGGGTCGATCTAGGGTTGCGGTTAGCCCCCAGGAGGCCAGTGGACCCGATCTGCGGCTGTGCGGCACGCGGAGGGTTGGGCCGAGGTGAGGGCGCTGGCGAGACTGAGCATGAGCCCAAGCGTTTTAGTGCGGGGGGCCTTCGAAGGTCAGTGGGGGCTCGGAGGGACCTGCCCGTTCTCCCGCTCTGAATGACCGGCGGGGCCCCTAGAGGCTCCGGTGCCTGAAGGGCAGCAGGGTGAGACCGGCACTTGGGTTGGGGTCCCCATTCCCGGCGTTGTGGCGCCAGGCCACTTGGGAAGGGCCCCTCCGTGGCCGACCTACAGTTAGGGTTAGCCCCCAGGAGGCCAGCAGGCCCGATACACCGCCTGTGCGTCGAGCGGAGAGTTGGGCCGAGGTGAGGGTGCTGGTGAACATGAGCCCGGGCCCAAGCGTTTTGGTTCGGGGCGCCTTCGAAGGTCGGCGGGGGTTCGAAGGGCCCTGCCCGTTCTCCCACCCTGAATGAATGGCGGCGCCCCTAGCGGCACGTGTGGGGCAGGGCGGCAGGGTGCATCCAGCGCTGGGGCTTGGGGGTTCCCAATCCCCGGCGTTGCGGCGCCAGGCCCCTTAGGAAGCGACCCTCGGGGCCGTCCTAGGGTTAGGGTTAGCGCCAGGAGGCCGGCAGGCCCGATCCGCCGGCTGTGCGAGGAGTGGAGATGCAGGCCGAGTTGAGGGCGATGGCGAGCGGGAGCTGGGCCCCAGCGATTTGGCATCCTGGGCCTTTGAATGTTGCCATGGCTCGGAGGGCCCTGCCCTTTCTCCTGCCCTGAAGAACCAGCAAGGCCCCTAGCGGCTCCGTTGGCAGTGGGGCGGCAGGGTGAATCCCAGGCTGCGGTTCGGGGATCCCCAATCCCCGGCGTTGTGGTGCCAGGCCCCTTGGGAGGGGCTCCTCGTGGGCCAACCCAGGGTTAGAGTTAGCCCCCATAAGGCCGGCAGGCCAGATCCTCTGGCTGGGCGGTGAGAGGTGGGCGGGCCGAGGTAAAAGCGCTGGGGTGCGGGATTGTGGGCCCCTGCATTTTGGGGTGGGAGGCTTCAAATGTCGCCGGTTTCTCCAGGGCCCTGTCAGTTCTCCCGCCCTGAATGACCGGCGGTGCCCCTCGCGGCCCGGGGGGCAGCGTTGTGGGAGGGTGAGTCTGGCTTTGGGGCTTGGGGTTCCAGATCCCTGGCGTAGTGGCACCAAAACCCTTGGGAGGGGCCCCTGGGGGGCCGACCTAGGGTTAGGGTTAGCCCCCAGGAGACCGTCAGGCCCAACCGCACACTGTGCGGCGAGCTGAGGTGCGGCCCGAGGTGAAGGCGCTGGGGAGCGGGAGCGTGGGCACCAGCGTTTTGGCACAGGGAGCCTTTGAAGGTCACCGGGGACTCAGAAGGCCCTGCCCTTCTCTCGCCCTCTATGACCCGCGGCGCCCCTAGCGGCCCAGGTGGGGACAGTGCGGCAGGGTGAGTCCGGCTCTGGGGCTCTGAGTCACCAATCCCCAGCATTGCAGAGCCAGGCCGCTTGGGATGTCCCCTCAGGGCCGACCTAGGGTTTTGGTTAGCTGCCAGGAGCCCGGCAGGCCCTATCCACCGGCTCTGAAGCAAGCGGTGGGGTGGGCCTAGGTGAGGGCGCTGGCGAGCAGGATCCTGGGAGCCAACGTTTTTGCGCGGGGAGCCTTCAAAGGTCAGCGTGGGCTCGGAGGGCCCTGCCCGATCTCTTGCCCTGATTGACCGGCGGGGCCTCTAGCGGCTCGGGTGGCTGAAGGGCAGCAGGGTGAGTGCGGCACATGAGCTCGGGGTCCCCATCCCCAGCGTTGCGACGCCAGGCCCCTTGGGAAGTGCCCCTCGGTGGCCGACCTATGCTTAGGGTTAGCCTCCAGGAGCCCCGCAGGCCCGATACACCACCTGTGCGTCGAGCGGAGAGTTGGGCCGAGGTGAGGGTGCTGGTGAACATGAGCCTGGGCCCAAGCGTTTTGGTTCGGTGCGCCTTCGAAGGTCGGCAGGGGTTCGGAGGGCCCTGCCAGTTCTCCCACCCTGAATGAATGGCGGCGCCCCTAGCGGCCTGTGTGGGTTGGGGTGGCAGCGTGCATCCGGCGCTGGGGCTTGGGGGCCCCCAATCCCTGGCGTTGCGACGCCAGGCCCCTTAGGAAGGGACCTTCAGGGGCTTTCCTAGGGTTAGGGTGAGCTCCCAGGAGGCCGGCAGGCCCGAGTCGCTGGCTCTGCGAAGAGCGGAGGTGCGGGCCGAGTTGAGGGTGATGCAGAGCAGGAGCGTGGTCCCCAGCGTTTTGACGCCCTGGTCCTTTGACTGTTGCCATGGCTCAAAGGGCCCTGCCCTTTCTCCTGCCCTGAAGAACCAGAGGCGCCCTTAGCAGCTCCCTTGGCGGTGGAGCGGCAGGGTGAGTCCATGCTGCGGCTCGGGGATCCCCAATCCCCAGCGTTGTGGGGCCAGGCTTCTTGGGAGGGGCTCCTCTTGGGCGGACCTAGGTTTAGAGTTAGCACCCAGGAGGCCAGCAGGCCCAATCCTCTGGCTGGGCGGTGAGAGGTGGGCGGCCCGAGGTAAAGGCGCTGGCGATCGGGAGCATGGGCCCCTGCATTTTGGCGCAGGAGCCTTCAAATATCGCCGGTTTCTCCAGGGCCCTGTCCCTTCTCCCGCCCTGAATGACGGGCGGCGCCACTAGCAGCCCGGGTGGCGACGTGGCGGTACGGTGAGTCTGGCTCTGGGTCTTGGGGTCCCTGATCCCCAGTGTAGCGGCACCAGGACCCTTGGGAGGGGCCCCTGGGTGGCTGACCTAGGGTTAGGGTTAGCCCCCAGGAGGCCGGCAGGTGGGATCAGGCCACTGTCCAGGGAGCGGAGGGCGGGGCCGAGGTGAGGGCGTTGGGGAGCGGGAGCGTGGGCACCAGCGTTTTGGCACGGGGAGCCTTTGAAGGCCACCGGGGGCTCGGAAGGCCCTGCCCCTTCTCTCGCCCTGAATGACCCGCAGTGCTCCTAGCGGCCCGGGTGGCGGCGTTGCGGTAGGGTGAGTGTGGCTCTGGGGCTTGAGGTTCCCGATCCCCGGCGAAGAGGCACCAGGACCCTTGGGAGGGGCCCCTGGGTGGCCGACCTAGGGTTAGGGTTAGCACCCGGGAGGCCGGCAGGCGGGATCCGCCCGCTGTGCGTGGAGCGGAGGGGCGGGCCGAGGTGAGGGTGCTGGCGAGCAAGAGCCTGGGCCCAAGCGTTTTGGCACCGGGGGCCTTCGAATGTCTCCGGGGACTCGGCGGGCCCTGCCCATTCTCCTCCCTGAATGACCGGCGGCGCCCCTAGCAGCCCAGGTGGCGGCGGGGCGGCATGGAAGTCCGGGCATAGGGCTCGGGGGGTCCCCAGTCCACCGCGTTGCGGCGCCAGGCCCCTTGGGAGGGGCCCCTCGGAGGCTGACCTAGGGTGAGGTTTAGCCCCTAGGATGCCGGCAGGCCCTATTCGCCAGCCGTGTGGAGACTGGAGTGGCGGACCGAGGTGAGGGCACTGGTGAGCGGGAGCGTGGGCCCGGGTGTTTTGGCGCGGGGGGCCTTTGAAGGTCGCCGTGTCTTGGAGGGCCCTGCCCGTGCTCCCGCCCTGAATGAACGGCACCACCCCAAGCCCCCGGGTGGCGGCTGGGTGGCAGGGTGAGTCCAGTGCTGAGGCTCGGGGGTCCCCAATCCCCAGCGTTGCGGCGCCAGATCCCTTGGGAGGGGCCCCTCGGGGGTCGATCTAGGGTTGCGGTTAGCCCCCAGGAGGCCAGTGGACCCGATCTGCGGCTGTGCGGCACGCGGAGGGTTGGGCCGAGGTGAGGGCGCTGGCGAGACTGAGCATGAGCCCAAGCGTTTTAGTGCGGGGGGCCTTCGAAGGTCAGTGGGGGCTCGGAGGGACCTGCCCGTTCTCCCGCTCTGAATGACCGGCGGGGCCCCTAGAGGCTCCGGTGCCTGAAGGGCAGCAGGGTGAGACCGGCACTTGGGTTGGGGTCCCATTCCCGGCGTTGTGGCGCCAGGCCACTTGGGAAGGGCCCCTCCGTGGCCGACCTACAGTTAGGGTTAGCCCCCAGGAGGCCAGCAGGCCCGATACACCGCCTGTGCGTCGAGCGGAGAGTTGGGCCGAGGTGAGGGTGCTGGTGAACATGAGCCCGGGCCCAAGCGTTTTGGTTCGGGGCGCCTTCGAAGGTCGGCGGGGGTTCGAAGGGCCCTGCCCGTTCTCCCACCCTGAATGAATGGCGGCGCCCCTAGCGGCACGTGTGGGGCAGGGCGGCAGGGTGCATCCAGCGCTGGGGCTTGGGGGTTCCCAATCCCCGGCGTTGCGGCGCCAGGCCCCTTAGGAAGCGACCCTCGGGGCCGTCCTAGGGTTAGGGTTAGCGCCAGGAGGCCGGCAGGCCCGATCCGCCGGCTGTGCGAGGAGTGGAGATGCAGGCCGAGTTGAGGGCGATGGCGAGCGGGAGCTGGGCCCCAGCGATTTGGCATCCTGGGCCTTTGAATGTTGCCATGGCTCGGAGGGCCCTGCCCTTTCTCCTGCCCTGAAGAACCAGCAAGGCCCCTAGCGGCTCCGTTGGCAGTGGGGCGGCAGGGTGAATCCCAGGCTGCGGTTCGGGGCTCCCCAATCCCCGGCGTTGTGGTGCCAGGCCCCTTGGGAGGGGCTCCTCGTGGGCCAACCCAGGGTTAGAGTTAGCCCCCATAAGGCCGGCAGGCCAGATCCTCTGGCTGGGCGGTGAGAGGTGGGCGGGCCGAGGTAAAAGCGCTGGGGTGCGGGATTGTGGGCCCCTGCATTTTGGGGTGGGAGGCTTCAAATGTCGCCGGTTTCTCCAGGGCCCTGTCAGTTCTCCCGCCCTGAATGACCGGCGGTGCCCCTCGCGGCCCGGGGGGCAGCGTTGTGGGAGGGTGAGTCTGGCTTTGGGGCTTGGGGTTCCAGATCCCTGGCGTAGTGGCACCAAAACCCTTGGGAGGGGCCCCTGGGGGGCCGACCTAGGGTTAGGGTTAGCCCCCAGGAGACCGTCAGGCCCAACCGCACACTGTGCGGCGAGCTGAGGTGCGGCCCGAGGTGAAGGCGCTGGGGAGCGGGAGCGTGGGCACCAGCGTTTTGGCACAGGGAGCCTTTGAAGGTCACCGGGGACTCAGAAGGCCCTGCCCTTCTCTCGCCCTCTATGACCCGCGGCGCCCCTAGCGGCCCAGGTGGGGACAGTGCGGCAGGGTGAGTCCGGCTCTGGGGCTCT
The DNA here is from genome assembly GCF_024610735.1 of Ursus americanus. Taxonomy (NCBI): domain Eukaryota; kingdom Metazoa; phylum Chordata; class Mammalia; order Carnivora; family Ursidae; genus Ursus; species Ursus americanus. The sequence goes on from NW_028273671.1 coordinate 407,263, forward strand.
GAGTCACCAATCCCCAGCATTGCAGAGCCAGGCCGCTTGGGATGTCCCCTCAGGGCCGACCTAGGGTTTTGGTTAGCTGCCAGGAGCCCGGCAGGCCCTATCCACCGGCTCTGAAGCAAGCGGTGGGGTGGGCCTAGGTGAGGGCGCTGGCGAGCAGGATCCTGGGAGCCAACGTTTTTGCGCGGGGAGCCTTCAAAGGTCAGCGTGGGCTCGGAGGGCCCTGCCCGATCTCTTGCCCTGATTGACCGGCGGGGCCTCTAGCGGCTCGGGTGGCTGAAGGGCAGCAGGGTGAGTGCGGCACATGAGCTCGGGGTCCCCATCCCCAGCGTTGCGACGCCAGGCCCCTTGGGAAGTGCCCCTCGGTGGCCGACCTATGCTTAGGGTTAGCCTCCAGGAGCCCCGCAGGCCCGATACACCACCTGTGCGTCGAGCGGAGAGTTGGGCCGAGGTGAGGGTGCTGGTGAACATGAGCCTGGGCCCAAGCGTTTTGGTTCGGTGCGCCTTCGAAGGTCGGCAGGGGTTCGGAGGGCCCTGCCAGTTCTCCCACCCTGAATGAATGGCGGCGCCCCTAGCGGCCTGTGTGGGTTGGGGTGGCAGCGTGCATCCGGCGCTGGGGCTTGGGGGCCCCCAATCCCTGGCGTTGCGACGCCAGGCCCCTTAGGAAGGGACCTTCAGGGGCTGTCCTAGGGTTAGGGTGAGCTCCCAGGAGGCCGGCAGGCCCGAGTCGCTGGCTCTGCGAAGAGCGGAGGTGCGGGCAGAGTTGAGGGTGATGCAGAGCGGGAGCGTGGTCCCCAGCGTTTTGGCGCCCTGGGCCTTCGACTGTTGCCATGGCTCAAAGGGCCCTGCCCGTTCTCCTGCCCTGAAGAACCAGCGGCGCCCTTAGCAGCTCCCTTGGCGGTGGAGCGGCAGGGTGAGTCCATGCTGCGGCTCGTGGATCCCCAATCCCCAGCGTTGTGGGGCCAGGCCTCTTGGGAGGGGCTTCTCGTGGGCGGACCTAGGTTTAGAGTTAGCACCCAGGAGGCCAGCAGGCCCAATCCTCTGGCTGGGCGGCGAGAGGTGGGCGGCCCGAGGTAAAGGCGCTGGCGATCGGGAGCATGGGCCCCTGCATTTTGGCACAGGAGGCTTCAAATATCGCCGGTTTCTCCAGGGCCCTGTCCCTTCTCCCGCCCTGAATGACGGGCGGCGCCACTAGCAGCCCGGGTGGCGACGTGGCGGCAGGGTGAGTCTGGCTCTGGGTCTTGGGGTCCCTGATCCCCAGTGTAGCGGCACCAGGACCCTTGGGAGGGGCCCCTGGGTGGCTGACCTAGGGTTAGGGTTAGCCCCCAGGAGGCCGGCAGCTGGGATCCGGCCACTGTCCAGGGAGCGGAGGGCGGGGCCGAGGTGAGGGCGTTGGGGAGCGGGAGCGTGGGCACCAGCGTTTTGGCACAGGGAGCCTTTGAAGGCCAGCGGGGGCTCGGAAGGCCCTGCCCCTTCTCTCGCCCTGAATGACCCGCAGTGCTCCTAGCGGCCCGGGTGGCGGCGTTGCGGTAGGGTGAGTGTGGCTCTGGGGCTTGAGGTTCCCGATCCCCGGCGAAGAGGCACCAGGACACTTGGGAGGGGCCCCTGGGTGGCCGACCTAGGGTTAGGGTTAGCACCCGGGAGGCCGGCAGGCGGGATCCGCCCGCTGTGCGTGGAGCGGAGGGGCGGGCCGAGGTGAGGGCGCTGGCGAGCAAGAGCCTGGGCCCAAGCGTTTTGGCACCGGGGGCCTTCGAATGTCTCCGGGGACTCGGCGGGCCCTGCCCATTCTCCTCCCTGAATGACCGGCGGCGCCCCTAGCAGCCCAGGTGGCGGCGGGGCGGCATGTAAGTCCGGGCATAGGGCTCGGGGGTCCCCAGTCCACCGCGTTGCGGCGCCAGGCCCCTTGGGAGGGGCCCCTCGGAGGCTGACCTAGGGTTAGGTTTAGCCCCTAGGATGCCGGCAGGCCCTATTCGCCAGCCGTGTGGAGACTGGAGTGGCGGACCGAGGTGAGGGCACTGGTGAGCGGGAGCGTGGGCCCGGGTGTTTTGGCGCGGGGGGCCTTTGAAGGTCGCCGTGTCTTGGAGGGCCCTGCCCGTGCTCCCGCCCTGAATGAACGGCACCACCCCAAGCCCCCGGGTGGCGGCTGGGTGGCAGGGTGAGTCCAGTGCTGAGGCTCGGGGGTCCCCAATCCCCAGCGTTGCGGCGCCAGATCCCTTGGGAGGGGCCCCTCGGGGGTCGATCTAGGGTTGCGGTTAGCCCCCAGGAGGCCGGTGGACCCGATCTGCGGCTGTGCGGCACGCGGAGGGTTGGGCCGAGGTGAGGGCGCTGGCGAGACTGAGCATGAGCCCAAGCGTTTTAGTGCGGGGGGCCTTCGAAGGTCAGTGGGGGCTCGGAGGGACCTGCCCGTTCTCCCGCTCTGAATGACCGGCGGGGCCCCTAGAGGCTCCGGTGCCTGAAGGGCAGCAGGGTGAGACCGGCACTTGGGTTGGGGTCCCCATTCCCGGCGTTGTGGCGCCAGGCCACTTGGGAAGGGCCCCTCCGTGGCCGACCTACAGTTAGGGTTAGCCCCTAGGAGGCCAGCAGGCCCGATACACCGCCTGTGCGTCGAGCGGAGAGTTGGGCCGAGGTGAGGGTGCTGGTGAACATGAGCCCGGGCCCAAGCGTTTTGGTTCGGGGCGCCTTCGAAGGTCGGCGGGGGTTCGAAGGGCCCTGCCCGTTCTCCCACCCTGAATGAATGGCGGCGCCCCTAGCGGCACGTGTGGGGCAGGGCGGCAGGGTGCATCCAGCGCTGGGGCTTGGGGGTTCCCAATCCCCGGCGTTGCGGCGCCAGGCCCCTTAGGAAGCGACCCTCGGGGCAGTCCTAGGGTTAGTGTTAGCGCCCAGGAGGCAGGCAGGCCCGATCCGCCGGCTGTGCGAGGAGTGGAGATGCAGGCCGAGTTGAGGGCGATGGCGAGCGGGAGCTGGGCCCCAGCGATTTGGCATCCTGGGCCTTTGAATTTTGCCATGGCTCGGAGGGCCCTGCCCTTTCTCCTGCAATGAATAACCAGCAAGGCCCCTAGCGGCTCCGTTGGCAGTGGGGCGGCAGGGTGAATCCCAGGCTGCGGTTCGGGGATCCCCAATCCCCGGCGTTGTGGTGCCAGGCCCCTTGGGAGGGGCTCCTCGTGGGCCAACCCAGGGTTAGAGTTAGCCCCCATAAGGCCGGCAGGCCAGATCCTCTGGCTGGGCGGTGAGAGGTGGGCGGGCCGAGGTAAAAGCGCTGGGGTGCGGGATTGTGGGCCCCTGCATTTTGGGGTGGGAGGCTTCAAATGTCGCCGGTTTCTCCAGGGCCCTGTCAGTTCTCCCGCCCTGAATGACCGGCGGTGACCCTCGCGGCCCGGGGGGCAGCGTTGTGGGAGGGTGAGTCTGGCTTTGGGGCTTGGGGTTCCAGATCCCTGGCGTAGTGGCACCAAAACCCTTGGGAGGGGCCCCTGGGGGGCCGACCTAGGGTTAGGGTTAGCCCCCAGGAGACCGTCAGGCCCAACCGCACACTGTGCGGCGAGCTGAGGTGCGGCCCGAGGTGAAGGCGCTGGGGAGCGGGAGCGTGGGCACCAGCGTTTTGGCACAGGGAGCCTTTGAAGGTCACCGGGGACTCAGAAGGCCCTGCCCTTCTCTCGCCCTCTATGACCCGCGGCGCCCCTAGCGGCCCAGGTGGGGACAGTGCGGCAGGGTGAGTCCGGCTCTGGGGCTCTGAGTCACCAATCCCCAGCATTGCAGAGCCAGGCCGCTTGGGATGTCCCCTCAGGGCCGACCTAGGGTTTTGGTTAGCTGCCAGGAGCCCGGCAGGCCCTATCCACCGGCTCTGAAGCAAGCGGTGGGGTGGGCCTAGGTGAGGGCGCTGGCGAGCAGGATCCTGGGAGCCAACGTTTTTGCGCGGGGAGCCTTCAAAGGTCAGCGTGGGCTCGGAGGGCCCTGCCCGATCTCTTGCCCTGATTGACCGGCAGGACCTCTAGCGGCTCGGGTGGCTGAAGGGCAGCAGGGTGAGTGCGGCACATGAGCTCGGGGTCCCCATCCCCAGCGTTGCGACGCCAGGCCCCTTGGGAAGTGCCCCTCGGTGGCCGACCTATGCTTAGGGTTAGCCTCCAGGAGCCCCGCAGGCCCGATACACCACCTGTGCATTGAGCAGAGAGTTGGGCCGAGGTGAGGGTGCTGGTGAACATGAGCCTGGGCCCAAGCGTTTTGGTTCGGTGCGCCTTCGAAGGTTGGCAGGGGTTCGGAGGGCCCTGCCAGTTCTCCCACCCTGAATGAATGGCGGCGCCCCTAGCGGCCTGTGTGGGTTGGGGTGGCAGCGTGCATCCGGCGCTGGGGCTTGGGGGCCCCAATCCCTGGCATTGCGGCGCCAGGCCCCTTAGGAAGGGACCTTCAGGGGCTGTCCTAGGGTTAGGGTGAGCTCCCAGGAGGCCGGCAGGCCCGAGTCGCTGGCTCTGCGAAGAGCGGAGGTGCGGGCCGAGTTGAGGGTGATGCAGAGCGGGAGCGTGGTCCCCAGCGCTTTGGCGCCCTGGGCCTTCGACTGTTGCCATGGCTCAAAGGGCCCTGCCCGTTCTCCTGCCCTGAAGAACCAGCGGCGCCCTTAGCAGCTCCCTTGGCGGTGGAGCGGCAGGGTGAGTCCATGCTGCGGCTCGTGGATCCCCAATCCCCAGCGTTGTGGGGCCAGGCCTCTTGGGAGGGGCTTCTCGTGGGTGGACCTAGGTTTAGAGTTAGCACCCAGGAGGCCAGCAGGCCCAATCCTCTGGCTGGGCGGCGAGAGGTGGGCGGCCCGAGGTAAAGGCGCTGGCGATCGGGAGCATGGGCCCCTGCATTTTGGCGCAGGAGGCTTCAAATATCGCCGGTTTCTCCAGGGCCCTGTCCCTTCTCCCGCCCTGAATGACGGGCGGCGCCACTAGCAGCCCGGGTGGCGACGTGGCGGCAGGGTGAGTCTGGCTCTGGGTCTTGGGGTCCCTGATCCCCAGTGTAGCGGCACCAGGACCCTTGGGAGGGGCCCCTGGGTGGCTGACCTAGGGTTAGGGTTAGCCCCCAGGAGGCCGGCAGGTGGGATCCGGCCACTGTCCAGGGAGCGGAGGGCGGGGCCGAGGTGAGGGCGTTGGGGAGCGGGAGCGTGGGCACCAGCGTTTTGGCACGGGGAGCCTTTGAATGCCACCGGGGGCTCGGAAGGCCCTGCCCCTTCTCTCGCCCTGAATGACCCGCAGTGCTCCTAGCGGCCCGGGTGGCGGCGTTGCGGTAGGGTGAGTGTGGCTCTGGGGCTTGAGGTTCCCGATCCCTGGCGAAGCGGCACCAGGACCCTTGGGAGGGGCCCCTGGGTGGCCGACCTAGGGTTAGGGTTAGCACCCGGGAGGCCGGCAGGCGGGATCCGCCCGCTGTGCGTGGAGCGGAGGGGCGGGCCGAGGTGAGGGCGCTGGCGAGCAAGAGCCTGGGCCCAAGCGTTTTGGCACCGGGGGCCTTCGAATGTCTCCGGGGACTCGGCGGGCCCTGCCCATTCTCCTCCCTGAATGACCGGCGGCGCCCCTAGAGGTGGCGGCGGGGGCGGCATGGAAGTCCGGGCATAGGGCTCGGGGGTCCCCAGTCCACCGCGTTGCGGCGCCAGGCCCCTTGGGAGGGGCCCCTCGGAGGCTGACCTAGGGTTAGGTTTAGCCCCTAGGATGCCGGCAGGCCCTATTCGCCAGCCGTGTGGAGACTGGAGTGGCGGACCGAGGTGAGGGCACTGGTGAGCGGGAGCGTGGGCCCGGGTGTTTTGGCGCGGGGGGCCTTTGAAGGTCGCCGTGTCTTGGAGGGCCCTGCCCGTGCTCCCGCCCCTGAATGAACGGCACCCACCCCAAGCCCCCGGGTGGCGGCTGGGTGGCAGGGTGAGTCCAGTGCTGAGGGCTCGGGGTCCCCAATCCCCAGCGTTGCGGCGCCAGATCCCTTGGGAGGGGCCCCTCGGGGGGTCGATCTAGGGTTGCGGTTAGCCCCCAAGGAGGCCGGTGGACCCGATCTGCGGCTGGTGCGGCACGCGGAGGGTTGGGCCGAGGTGAGGGCGCTGGCGAGACTGAGCATGAGCCCAAGCGTTTTAGTGCGGGGGGCCTTCGAAGGTCAGTGGGGGCTCGGAGGGACCTGCCCGTTCTCCCGCTCTGAATGACCGGCGGGGCCCCTAGAGGCTCCGGTGCCTGAAGGGCAGCAGGGTGAGACCGGCACTTGGGTTGGGGTCCCCATTCCCGGCGTTGTGGCGCCAGGCCACTTGGGAAGGGCCCCTCCGTGGCCGACCTACAGTTAGGGTTAGCCCCTAGGAGGCCAGCAGGCCCGATACACCGCCTGTGCGTCGAGCGGAGAGTTGGGCCGAGGTGAGGGTGCTGGTGAACATGAGCCCGGGCCCAAGCGTTTTGGTTCGGGGCGCCTTCGAAGGTCGGCGGGGGTTCGAAGGGCCCTGCCCGTTCTCCCACCCTGAATGAATGGCGGCGCCCCTAGCGGCACGTGTGGGGCAGGGCGGCAGGGTGCATCCAGCGCTGGGGCTTGGGGGTTCCCAATCCCCGGCGTTGCGGCGCCAGGCCCCTTAGGAAGCGACCCTCGGGGCAGTCCTAGGGTTAGTGTTAGCGCCCAGGAGGCAGGCAGGCCCGATCCGCCGGCTGTGCGAGGAGTGGAGATGCAGGCCGAGTTGAGGGCGATGGCGAGCGGGAGCTGGGCCCCAGCGATTTGGCATCCTGGGCCTTTGAATGTTGCCATGGCTCGGAGGGCCCTGCCCTTTCTCCTGCAATGAATAACCAGCAAGGCCCCTAGCGGCTCCGTTGGCAGTGGGGCGGCAGGGTGAATCCCAGGCTGCGGTTCGGGGATCCCCAATCCCCGGCGTTGTGGTGCCAGGCCCCTTGGGAGGGGCTCCTCGTGGGCCAACCCAGGGTTAGAGTTAGCCCCCATAAGGCCGGCAGGCCAGATCCTCTGGCTGGGCGGTGAGAGGTGGGCGGGCCGAGGTAAAAGCGCTGGGGTGCGGGATTGTGGGCCCCTGCATTTTGGGGTGGGAGGCTTCAAATGTCGCCGGTTTCTCCAGGGCCCTGTCAGTTCTCCCGCCCTGAATGACCGGCGGTGACCCTCGCGGCCCGGGGGGCAGCGTTGTGGGAGGGTGAGTCTGGCTTTGGGGCTTGGGGTTCCAGATCCCTGGCGTAGTGGCACCAAAACCCTTGGGAGGGGCCCCTGGGGGGCCGACCTAGGGTTAGGGTTAGCCCCCAGGAGACCGTCAGGCCCAACCGCACACTGTGCGGCGAGCTGAGGTGCGGCCCGAGGTGAAGGCGCTGGGGAGCGGGAGCGTGGGCACCAGCGTTTTGGCACAGGGAGCCTTTGAAGGTCACCGGGGACTCAGAAGGCCCTGCCCTTCTCTCGCCCTCTATGACCCGCGGCGCCCCTAGCGGCCCAGGTGGGGACAGTGCGGCAGGGTGAGTCCGGCTCTGGGGCTCTGAGTCACCAATCCCCAGCATTGCAGAGCCAGGCCGCTTGGGATGTCCCCTCAGGGCCGACCTAGGGTTTTGGTTAGCTGCCAGGAGCCCGGCAGGCCCTATCCACCGGCTCTGAAGCAAGCGGTGGGGTGGGCCTAGGTGAGGGCGCTGGCGAGCAGGATCCTGGGAGCCAACGTTTTTGCGCGGGGAGCCTTCAAAGGTCAGCGTGGGCTCGGAGGGCCCTGCCCGATCTCTTGCCCTGATTGACCGGCAGGACCTCTAGCGGCTCGGGTGGCTGAAGGGCAGCAGGGTGAGTGCGGCACATGAGCTCGGGGTCCCCATCCCCAGCGTTGCGACGCCAGGCCCCTTGGGAAGTGCCCCTCGGTGGCCGACCTATGCTTAGGGTTAGCCTCCAGGAGCCCCGCAGGCCCGATACACCACCTGTGCATTGAGCAGAGAGTTGGGCCGAGGTGAGGGTGCTGGTGAACATGAGCCTGGGCCCAAGCGTTTTGGTTCGGTGCGCCTTCGAAGGTTGGCAGGGGTTCGGAGGGCCCTGCCAGTTCTCCCACCCTGAATGAATGGCGGCGCCCCTAGCGGCCTGTGTGGGTTGGGGTGGCAGCGTGCATCCGGCGCTGGGGCTTGGGGGCCCCAATCCCTGGCATTGCGGCGCCAGGCCCCTTAGGAAGGGACCTTCAGGGGCTGTCCTAGGGTTAGGGTGAGCTCCCAGGAGGCCGGCAGGCCCGAGTCGCTGGCTCTGCGAAGAGCGGAGGTGCGGGCCGAGTTGAGGGTGATGCAGAGCGGGAGCGTGGTCCCCAGCGCTTTGGCGCCCTGGGCCTTCGACTGTTGCCATGGCTCAAAGGGCCCTGCCCGTTCTCCTGCCCTGAAGAACCAGCGGCGCCCTTAGCAGCTCCCTTGGCGGTGGAGCGGCAGGGTGAGTCCATGCTGCGGCTCGTGGATCCCCAATCCCCAGCGTTGTGGGGCCAGGCCTCTTGGGAGGGGCTTCTCGTGGGTGGACCTAGGTTTAGAGTTAGCACCCAGGAGGCCAGCAGGCCCAATCCTCTGGCTGGGCGGCGAGAGGTGGGCGGCCCGAGGTAAAGGCGCTGGCGATCGGGAGCATGGGCCCCTGCATTTTGGCGCAGGAGGCTTCAAATATCGCCGGTTTCTCCAGGGCCCTGTCCCTTCTCCCGCCCTGAATGACGGGCGGCGCCACTAGCAGCCCGGGTGGCGACGTGGCGGCAGGGTGAGTCTGGCTCTGGGTCTTGGGGTCCCTGATCCCCAGTGTAGCGGCACCAGGACCCTTGGGAGGGGCCCCTGGGTGGCTGACCTAGGGTTAGGGTTAGCCCCCAGGAGGCCGGCAGGTGGGATCCGGCCACTGTCCAGGGAGCGGAGGGCGGGGCCGAGGTGAGGGCGTTGGGGAGCGGGAGCGTGGGCACCAGCGTTTTGGCACGGGGAGCCTTTGAATGCCACCGGGGGCTCGGAAGGCCCTGCCCCTTCTCTCGCCCTGAATGACCCGCAGTGCTCCTAGCGGCCCGGGTGGCGGCGTTGCGGTAGGGTGAGTGTGGCTCTGGGGCTTGAGGTTCCCGATCCCTGGCGAAGCGGCACCAGGACCCTTGGGAGGGGCCCCTGGGTGGCCGACCTAGGGTTAGGGTTAGCACCCGGGAGGCCGGCAGGCGGGATCCGCCCGCTGTGCGTGGAGCGGAGGGGCGGGCCGAGGTGAGGGCGCTGGCGAGCAAGAGCCTGGGCCCAAGCGTTTTGGCACCGGGGGCCTTCGAATGTCTCCGGGGACTCGGCGGGCCCTGCCCATTCTCCTCCCTGAATGACCGGCGGCGCCCCTAGCAGCCCAGGTGGCGGCGGGGCGGCATGGAAGTCCGGGCATAGGGCTCGGGGGTCCCCAGTCCACCGCGTTGCGGCGCCAGGCCCCTTGGGAGGGGCCCCTCGGAGGCTGACCTAGGGTTAGGTTTAGCCCCTAGGATGCCGGCAGGCCCTATTCGCCAGCCGTGTGGAGACTGGAGTGGCGGACCGAGGTGAGGGCACTGGTGAGCGGGAGCGTGGGCCCGGGTGTTTTGGCGCGGGGGGCCTTTGAAGGTCGCCGTGTCTTGGAGGGCCCTGCCCGTGCTCCCGCCCTGAATGAACGGCACCACCCCAAGCCCCCGGGTGGCGGCTGGGTGGCAGGGTGAGTCCAGTGCTGAGGCTCGGGGGTCCCCAATCCCCAGCGTTGCGGCGCCAGATCCCTTGGGAGGGGCCCCTCGGGGGTCGATCTAGGGTTGCGGTTAGCCCCCAGGAGGCCGGTGGACCCGATCTGCGGCTGTGCGGCACGCGGAGGGTTGGGCCGAGGTGAGGGCGCTGGCGAGACTGAGCATGAGCCCAAGCGTTTTAGTGCGGGGGGCCTTCGAAGGTCAGTGGGGGCTCGGAGGGACCTGCCCGTTCTCCCGCTCTGAATGACCGGCGGGGCCCCTAGAGGCTCCGGTGCCTGAAGGGCAGCAGGGTGAGACCGGCACTTGGGTTGGGGTCCCCATTCCCGGCGTTGTGGCGCCAGGCCACTTGGGAAGGGCCCCTCCGTGGCCGACCTACAGTTAGGGTTAGCCCCTAGGAGGCCAGCAGGCCCGATACACCGCCTGTGCGTCGAGCGGAGAGTTGGGCCGAGGTGAGGGTGCTGGTGAACATGAGCCCGGGCCCAAGCGTTTTGGTTCGGGGCGCCTTCGAAGGTCGGCGGGGGTTCGAAGGGCCCTGCCCGTTCTCCCACCCTGAATGAATGGCGGCGCCCCTAGCGGCACGTGTGGGGCAGGGCGGCAGGGTGCATCCAGCGCTGGGGCTTGGGGGTTCCCAATCCCCGGCGTTGCGGCGCCAGGCCCCTTAGGAAGCGACCCTCGGGGCAGTCCTAGGGTTAGTGTTAGCGCCCAGGAGGCAGGCAGGCCCGATCCGCCGGCTGTGCGAGGAGTGGAGATGCAGGCCGAGTTGAGGGCGATGGCGAGCGGGAGCTGGGCCCCAGCGATTTGGCATCCTGGGCCTTTGAATGTTGCCATGGCTCGGAGGGCCCTGCCCTTTCTCCTGCAATGAATAACCAGCAAGGCCCCTAGCGGCTCCGTTGGCAGTGGGGCGGCAGGGTGAATCCCAGGCTGCGGTTCGGGGATCCCCAATCCCCGGCGTTGTGGTGCCAGGCCCCTTGGGAGGGGCTCCTCGTGGGCCAACCCAGGGTTAGAGTTAGCCCCCATAAGGCCGGCAGGCCAGATCCTCTGGCTGGGCGGTGAGAGGTGGGCGGGCCGAGGTAAAAGCGCTGGGGTGCGGGATTGTGGGCCCCTGCATTTTGGGGTGGGAGGCTTCAAATGTCGCCGGTTTCTCCAGGGCCCTGTCAGTTCTCCCGCCCTGAATGACCGGCGGTGACCCTCGCGGCCCGGGGGGCAGCGTTGTGGGAGGGTGAGTCTGGCTTTGGGGCTTGGGGTTCCAGATCCCTGGCGTAGTGGCACCAAAACCCTTGGGAGGGGCCCCTGGGGGGCCGACCTAGGGTTAGGGTTAGCCCCCAGGAGACCGTCAGGCCCAACCGCACACTGTGCGGCGAGCTGAGGTGCGGCCCGAGGTGAAGGCGCTGGGGAGCGGGAGCGTGGGCACCAGCGTTTTGGCACAGGGAGCCTTTGAAGGTCACCGGGGACTCAGAAGGCCCTGCCCTTCTCTCGCCCTCTATGACCCGCGGCGCCCCTAGCGGCCCAGGTGGGGACAGTGCGGCAGGGTGAGTCCGGCTCTGGGGCTCTGAGTCACCAATCCCCAGCATTGCAGAGCCAGGCCGCTTGGGATGTCCCCTCAGGGCCGACCTAGGGTTTTGGTTAGCTGCCAGGAGCCCGGCAGGCCCTATCCACCGGCTCTGAAGCAAGCGGTGGGGTGGGCCTAGGTGAGGGCGCTGGCGAGCAGGATCCTGGGAGCCAACGTTTTTGCGCGGGGAGCCTTCAAAGGTCAGCGTGGGCTCGGAGGGCCCTGCCCGATCTCTTGCCCTGATTGACCGGCAGGACCTCTAGCGGCTCGGGTGGCTGAAGGGCAGCAGGGTGAGTGCGGCACATGAGCTCGGGGTCCCCATCCCCAGCGTTGCGACGCCAGGCCCCTTGGGAAGTGCCCCTCGGTGGCCGACCTATGCTTAGGGTTAGCCTCCAGGAGCCCCGCAGGCCCGATACACCACCTGTGCATTGAGCAGAGAGTTGGGCCGAGGTGAGGGTGCTGGTGAACATGAGCCTGGGCCCAAGCGTTTTGGTTCGGTGCGCCTTCGAAGGTTGGCAGGGGTTCGGAGGGCCCTGCCAGTTCTCCCACCCTGAATGAATGGCGGCGCCCCTAGCGGCCTGTGTGGGTTGGGGTGGCAGCGTGCATCCGGCGCTGGGGCTTGGGGGCCCCAATCCCTGGCATTGCGGCGCCAGGCCCCTTAGGAAGGGACCTTCAGGGGCTGTCCTAGGGTTAGGGTGAGCTCCCAGGAGGCCGGCAGGCCCGAGTCGCTGGCTCTGCGAAGAGCGGAGGTGCGGGCCGAGTTGAGGGTGATGCAGAGCGGGAGCGTGGTCCCCAGCGCTTTGGCGCCCTGGGCCTTCGACTGTTGCCATGGCTCAAAGGGCCCTGCCCGTTCTCCTGCCCTGAAGAACCAGCGGCGCCCTTAGCAGCTCCCTTGGCGGTGGAGCGGCAGGGTGAGTCCATGCTGCGGCTCGTGGATCCCCAATCCCCAGCGTTGTGGGGCCAGGCCTCTTGGGAGGGGCTTCTCGTGGGTGGACCTAGGTTTAGAGTTAGCACCCAGGAGGCCAGCAGGCCCAATCCTCTGGCTGGGCGGCGAGAGGTGGGCGGCCCGAGGTAAAGGCGCTGGCGATCGGGAGCATGGGCCCCTGCATTTTGGCGCAGGAGGCTTCAAATATCGCCGGTTTCTCCAGGGCCCTGTCCCTTCTCCCGCCCTGAATGACGGGCGGCGCCACTAGCAGCCCGGGGTGGCGACGTGGCGGCAGGGTGAGTCTGGCTCTGGGTCTTGGGGTCCCTGATCCCCAGTGTAGCGGCACCAGGACCCTTGGGAGGGGCCCCTGGGTGGCTGACCTAGGGTTAGGGTTAGCCCCCAGGAGGCCGGCAGGTGGGATCCGGCCACTGTCCAGGGAGCGGAGGGCGGGGCCGAGGTGAGGGCGTTGGGGAGCGGGAGCGTGGGCACCAGCGTTTTGGCACGGGGAGCCTTTGAATGCCACCGGGGGCTCGGAAGGCCCTGCCCCTTCTCTCGCCCTGAATGACCCGCAGTGCTCCTAGCGGCCCGGGTGGCGGCGTTGCGGTAGGGTGAGTGTGGCTCTGGGGCTTGAGGTTCCCGATCCCTGGCGAAGCGGCACCAGGACCCTTGGGAGGGGCCCCTGGGTGGCCGACCTAGGGTTAGGGTTAGCACCCGGGAGGCCGGCAGGCGGGATCCGCCCGCTGTGCGTGGAGCGGAGGGGCGGGCCGAGGTGAGGGCGCTGGCGAGCAAGAGCCTGGGCCCAAGCGTTTTGGCACCGGGGGCCTTCGAATGTCTCCGGGGACTCGGCGGGCCCTGCCCATTCTCCTCCCTGAATGACCGGCGGCGCCCCTAGCAGCCCAGGTGGCGGCGGGGCGGCATGGAAGTCCGGGCATAGGGCTCGGGGGTCCCCAGTCCACCGCGTTGCGGCGCCAGGCCCCTTGGGAGGGGCCCCTCGGAGGCTGACCTAGGGTTAGGTTTAGCCCCTAGGATGCCGGCAGGCCCTATTCGCCAGCCGTGTGGAGACTGGAGTGGCGGACCGAGGTGAGGGCACTGGTGAGCGGGAGCGTGGGCCCGGGTGTTTTGGCGCGGGGGGCCTTTGAAGGTCGCCGTGTCTTGGAGGGCCCTGCCCGTGCTCCCGCCCTGAATGAACGGCACCACCCCAAGCCCCCGGGTGGCGGCTGGGTGGCAGGGTGAGTCCAGTGCTGAGGCTCGGGGGTCCCCAATCCCCAGCGTTGCGGCGCCAGATCCCTTGGGAGGGGCCCCTCGGGGGTCGATCTAGGGTTGCGGTTAGCCCCCAGGAGGCCGGTGGACCCGATCTGCGGCTGTGCGGCACGCGGAGGGTTGGGCCGAGGTGAGGGCGCTGGCGAGACTGAGCATGAGCCCAAGCGTTTTAGTGCGGGGGGCCTTCGAAGGTCAGTGGGGGCTCGGAGGGACCTGCCCGTTCTCCCGCTCTGAATGACCGGCGGGGCCCCTAGAGGCTCCGGTGCCTGAAGGGCAGCAGGGTGAGACCGGCACTTGGGTTGGGGTCCCCATTCCCGGCGTTGTGGCGCCAGGCCACTTGGGAAGGGCCCCTCCGTGGCCGACCTACAGTTAGGGTTAGCCCCTAGGAGGCCAGCAGGCCCGATACACCGCCTGTGCATCGAGCGGAGAGTTGGGCCGAGGTGAGGGTGCTGGTGAACATGAGCCCGGGCCCAAGCGTTTTGGTTCGGGGCGCCTTCGAAGGTCGGCGGGGGTTCGAAGGGCCCTGCCCGTTCTCCCACCCTGAATGAATGGCGGCGCCCCTAGCGGCACGTGTGGGGCAGGGCGGCAGGGTGCATCCAGCGCTGGGGCTTGGGGGTTCCCAATCCCCGGCGTTGCGGCGCCAGGCCCCTTAGGAAGCGACCCTCGGGGCCGTCCTAGGGTTAGGGTTAGCGCCCAGGAGGCCGGCAGGCCCGATCCGCCGGCTGTGCGAGGAGTGGAGATGCAGGCCGAGTTGAGGGCGATGGCGAGCGGGAGCTGGGCCCCAGCGATTTGGCATCCTGGGCCTTTGAATGTTGCCATGGCTCGGAGGGCCCTGCCCTTTCTCCTGCAATGAATAACCAGCAAGGCCCCTAGCGGCTCCGTTGGCAGTGGGGCGGCAGGGTGAATCCCAGGCTGCGGTTCGGGGATCCCCAATCCCCGGCGTTGTGGTGCCAGGCCCCTTGGGAGGGGCTCCTCGTGGGCCAACCCAGGGTTAGAGTTAGCCCCCATAAGGCCGGCAGGCCAGATCCTCTGGCTGGGCGGTGAGAGGTGGGCGGGCCGAGGTAAAAGCGCTGGGGTGCGGGATTGTGGGCCCCTGCATTTTGGGGTGGGAGGCTTCAAATGTCGCCGGTTTCTCCAGGGCCCTGTCAGTTCTCCCGCCCTGAATGACCGGCGGTGCCCCTCGCGGCCCGGGGGGCAGCGTTGTGGGAGGGTGAGTCTGGCTTTGGGGCTTGGGGTTCCAGATCCCTGGCGTAGTGGCACCAAAACCCTTGGGAGGGGCCCCTGGGGGGCCGACCTAGGGTTAGGGTTAGCCCCCAGGAGACCGTCAGGCCCAACCGCACACTGTGCGGCGAGCTGAGGTGCGGCCCGAGGTGAAGGCGCTGGGGAGCGGGAGCGTGGGCACCAGCGTTTTGGCACAGGGAGCCTTTGAAGGTCACCGGGGACTCAGAAGGCCCTGCCCTTCTCTCGCCCTCTATGACCCGCGGCGCCCCTAGCGGCCCAGGTGGGGACAGTGCGGCAGGGTGAGTCCGGCTCTGGGGCTCTGAGTCACCAATCCCCAGCATTGCAGAGCCAGGCCGCTTGGGATGTCCCCTCAGGGCCGACCTAGGGTTTTGGTTAGCTGCCAGGAGCCCGGCAGGCCCTATCCACCGGCTCTGAAGCAAGCGGTGGGGTGGGCCTAGGTGAGGGCGCTGGCGAGCAGGATCCTGGGAGCCAACGTTTTTGCGCGGGGAGCCTTCAAAGGTCAGCGTGGGCTCGGAGGGCCCTGCCCGATCTCTTGCCCTGATTGACCGGCAGGACCTCTAGCGGCTCGGGTGGCTGAAGGGCAGCAGGGTGAGTGCGGCACATGAGCTCGGGGTCCCCATCCCCAGCGTTGCGACGCCAGGCCCCTTGGGAAGTGCCCCTCGGTGGCCGACCTATGCTTAGGGTTAGCCTCCAGGAGCCCCGCAGGCCCGATACACCACCTGTGCATTGAGCAGAGAGTTGGGCCGAGGTGAGGGTGCTGGTGAACATGAGCCTGGGCCCAAGCGTTTTGGTTCGGTGCGCCTTCGAAGGTTGGCAGGGGTTCGGAGGGCCCTGCCAGTTCTCCCACCCTGAATGAATGGCGGCGCCCCTAGCGGCCTGTGTGGGTTGGGGTGGCAGCGTGCATCCGGCGCTGGGGCTTGGGGGCCCCAATCCCTGGCATTGCGGCGCCAGGCCCCTTAGGAAGGGACCTTCAGGGGCTGTCCTAGGGTTAGGGTGAGCTCCCAGGAGGCCGGCAGGCCCGAGTCGCTGGCTCTGCGAAGAGCGGAGGTGCGGGCCGAGTTGAGGGTGATGCAGAGCGGGAGCGTGGTCCCCAGCGCTTTGGCGCCCTGGGCCTTCGACTGTTGCCATGGCTCAAAGGGCCCTGCCCGTTCTCCTGCCCTGAAGAACCAGCGGCGCCCTTAGCAGCTCCCTTGGCGGTGGAGCGGCAGGGTGAGTCCATGCTGCGGCTCGTGGATCCCCAATCCCCAGCGTTGTGGGGCCAGGCCTCTTGGGAGGGGCTTCTCGTGGGTGGACCTAGGTTTAGAGTTAGCACCCAGGAGGCCAGCAGGCCCAATCCTCTGGCTGGGCGGCGAGAGGTGGGCGGCCCGAGGTAAAGGCGCTGGCGATCGGGAGCATGGGCCCCTGCATTTTGGCGCAGGAGGCTTCAAATATCGCCGGTTTCTCCAGGGCCCTGTCCCTTCTCCCGCCCTGAATGACGGGCGGCGCCACTAGCAGCCCGGGGTGGCGACGTGGCGGCAGGGTGAGTCTGGCTCTGGGTCTTGGGGTCCCTGATCCCCAGTGTAGCGGCACCAGGACCCTTGGGAGGGGCCCCTGGGTGGCTGACCTAGGGTTAGGGTTAGCCCCCAGGAGGCCGGCAGGTGGGATCCGGCCACTGTCCAGGGAGCGGAGGGCGGGGCCGAGGTGAGGGCGTTGGGGAGCGGGAGCGTGGGCACCAGCGTTTTGGCACGGGGAGCCTTTGAATGCCACCGGGGGCTCGGAAGGCCCTGCCCCTTCTCTCGCCCTGAATGACCCGCAGTGCTCCTAGCGGCCCGGGTGGCGGCGTTGCGGTAGGGTGAGTGTGGCTCTGGGGCTTGAGGTTCCCGATCCCTGGCGAAGCGGCACCAGGACCCTTGGGAGGGGCCCCTGGGTGGCCGACCTAGGGTTAGGGTTAGCACCCGGGAGGCCGGCAGGCGGGATCCGCCCGCTGTGCGTGGAGCGGAGGGGCGGGCCGAGGTGAGGGCGCTGGCGAGCAAGAGCCTGGGCCCAAGCGTTTTGGCACCGGGGGCCTTCGAATGTCTCCGGGGACTCGGCGGGCCCTGCCCATTCTCCTCCCTGAATGACCGGCGGCGCCCCTAGCAGCCCAGGTGGCGGCGGGGCGGCATGTAAGTCCGGGCATAGGGCTCGGGGGTCCCCAGTCCACCGCGTTGCGGCGCCAGGCCCCTTGGGAGGGGCCCCTCGGAGGCTGACCTAGGGTGAGGTTTAGCCCCTAGGATGCCGGCAGGCCCTATTCGCCAGCCGTGTGGAGACTGGAGTGGCGGACCGAGGTGAGGGCACTGGTGAGCGGGAGCGTGGGCCCGGGTGTTTTGGCGCGGGGGGCCTTTGAAGGTCGCCGTGTCTTGGAGGGCCCTGCCCGTGCTCCCGCCCTGAATGAACGGCACCACCCCAAGCCCCCGGGTGGCGGCTGGGTGGCAGGGTGAGTCCAGTGCTGAGGCTCGGGGGTCCCCAATCCCCAGCGTTGCGGCGCCAGATCCCTTGGGAGGGGCCCCTCGGGGGTCGATCTAGGGTTGCGGTTAGCCCCCAGGAGGCCGGTGGACCCGATCTGCGGCTGTGCGGCACGCGGAGGGTTGGGCCGAGGTGAGGGCGCTGGCGAGACTGAGCATGAGCCCAAGCGTTTTAGTGCGGGGGGCCTTCGAAGGTCAGTGGGGGCTCGGAGGGACCTGCCCGTTCTCCCGCTCTGAATGACCGGCGGGGCCCCTAGAGGCTCCGGTGCCTGAAGGGCAGCAGGGTGAGACCGGCACTTGGGTTGGGGTCCCCATTCCCGGCGTTGTGGCGCCAGGCCACTTGGGAAGGGCCCCTCCGTGGCCGACCTACAGTTAGGGTTAGCCCCTAGGAGGCCAGCAGGCCCGATACACCGCCTGTGCATCGAGCGGAGAGTTGGGCCGAGGTGAGGGTGCTGGTGAACATGAGCCCGGGCCCAAGCGTTTTGGTTCGGGGCGCCTTCGAAGGTCGGCGGGGGTTCGAAGGGCCCTGCCCGTTCTCCCACCCTGAATGAATGGCGGCGCCCCTAGCGGCACGTGTGGGGCAGGGCGGCAGGGTGCATCCAGCGCTGGGGCTTGGGGGTTCCCAATCCCCGGCGTTGCGGCGCCAGGCCCCTTAGGAAGCGACCCTCGGGGCCGTCCTAGGGTTAGGGTTAGCGCCCAGGAGGCCGGCAGGCCCGATCCGCCGGCTGTGCGAGGAGTGGAGATGCAGGCCGAGTTGAGGGCGATGGCGAGCGGGAGCTGGGCCCCAGCGATTTGGCATCCTGGGCCTTTGAATGTTGCCATGGCTCGGAGGGCCCTGCCCTTTCTCCTGCAATGAATAACCAGCAAGGCCCCTAGCGGCTCCGTTGGCAGTGGGGCGGCAGGGTGAATCCCAGGCTGCGGTTCGGGGATCCCCAATCCCCGGCGTTGTGGTGCCAGGCCCCTTGGGAGGGGCTCCTCGTGGGCCAACCCAGGGTTAGAGTTAGCCCCCATAAGGCCGGCAGGCCAGATCCTCTGGCTGGGCGGTGAGAGGTGGGCGGGCCGAGGTAAAAGCGCTGGGGTGCGGGATTGTGGGCCCCTGCATTTTGGGGTGGGAGGCTTCAAATGTCGCCGGTTTCTCCAGGGCCCTGTCAGTTCTCCCGCCCTGAATGACCGGCGGTGCCCCTCGCGGCCCGGGGGGGCAGCGTTGTGGGAGGGTGAGTCTGGCTTTGGGGCTTGGGGTTCCAGATCCCTGGCGTAGTGGCACCAAAACCCTTGGGAGGGGCCCCTGGGGGGCCGACCTAGGGTTAGGGTTAGCCCCCAGGAGACCGTCAGGCCCAACCGCACACTGTGCGGCGAGCTGAGGTGCGGCCCGAGGTGAAGGCGCTGGGGAGCGGGAGCGTGGGCACCAGCGTTTTGGCACAGGGAGCCTTTGAAGGTCACCGGGGACTCAGAAGGCCCTGCCCTTCTCTCGCCCTCTATGACCCGCGGCGCCCCTAGCGGCCCAGGTGGGGACAGTGCGGCAGGGTGAGTCCGGCTCTGGGGCTCTGAGTCACCAATCCCCAGCATTGCAGAGCCAGGCCGCTTGGGATGTCCCCTCAGGGCCGACCTAGGGTTTTGGTTAGCTGCCAGGAGCCCGGCAGGCCCTATCCACCGGCTCTGAAGCAAGCGGTGGGGTGGGCCTAGGTGAGGGCGCTGGCGAGCAGGATCCTGGGAGCCAACGTTTTTGCGCGGGGAGCCTTCAAAGGTCAGCGTGGGCTCGGAGGGCCCTGCCCGATCTCTTGCCCTGATTGACCGGCAGGACCTCTAGCGGCTCGGGTGGCTGAAGGGCAGCAGGGTGAGTGCGGCACATGAGCTCGGGGTCCCCATCCCCAGCGTTGCGACGCCAGGCCCCTTGGGAAGTGCCCCTCGGTGGCCGACCTATGCTTAGGGTTAGCCTCCAGGAGCCCCGCAGGCCCGATACACCACCTGTGCATTGAGCAGAGAGTTGGGCCGAGGTGAGGGTGCTGGTGAACATGAGCCTGGGCCCAAGCGTTTTGGTTCGGTGCGCCTTCGAAGGTTGGCAGGGGTTCGGAGGGCCCTGCCAGTTCTCCCACCCTGAATGAATGGCGGCGCCCCTAGCGGCCTGTGTGGGTTGGGGTGGCAGCGTGCATCCGGCGCTGGGGCTTGGGGGCCCCAATCCCTGGCATTGCGGCGCCAGGCCCCTTAGGAAGGGACCTTCAGGGGCTGTCCTAGGGTTAGGGTGAGCTCCCAGGAGGCCGGCAGGCCCGAGTCGCTGGCTCTGCGAAGAGCGGAGGTGCGGGCCGAGTTGAGGGTGATGCAGAGCGGGAGCGTGGTCCCCAGCGCTTTGGCGCCCTGGGCCTTCGACTGTTGCCATGGCTCAAAGGGCCCTGCCCGTTCTCCTGCCCTGAAGAACCAGCGGCGCCCTTAGCAGCTCCCTTGGCGGTGGAGCGGCAGGGTGAGTCCATGCTGCGGCTCGTGGATCCCCAATCCCCAGCGTTGTGGGGCCAGGCCTCTTGGGAGGGGCTTCTCGTGGGCGGACCTAGGTTTAGAGTTAGCACCCAGGAGGCCAGCAGGCCCAATCCTCTGGCTGGGCGGCGAGAGGTGGGCGGCCCGAGGTAAAGGCGCTGGCGATCGGGAGCATGGGCCCCTGCATTTTGGCGCAGGAGGCTTCAAATATCGCCGGTTTCTCCAGGGCCCTGTCCCTTCTCCCGCCCTGAATGACGGGCGGCGCCACTAGCAGCCCGGGTGGCGACGTGGCGGCAGGGTGAGTCTGGCTCTGGGTCTTGGGGTCCCTGATCCCCAGTGTAGCGGCACCAGGACCCTTGGGAGGGGCCCCTGGGTGGCTGACCTAGGGTTAGGGTTAGCCCCCAGGAGGCCGGCAGGTGGGATCCGGCCACTGTCCAGGGAGCGGAGGGCGGGGCCGAGGTGAGGGCGTTGGGGAGCGGGAGCGTGGGCACCAGCGTTTTGGCACGGGGAGCCTTTGAAGGCCACCGGGGGCTCGGAAGGCCCTGCCCCTTCTCTCGCCCTGAATGACCCGCAGTGCTCCTAGCAGCCCGGGTGGCGGCGTTGCGGTAGGGTGAGTGTGGCTCTGGGGCTTGAGGTTCCCGATCCCTGGCGAAGCGGCACCAGGACCCTTGGGAGGGGCCCCTGGGTGGCCGACCTAGGGTTAGGGTTAGCACCCGGGAGGCCGGCAGGCGGGATCCGCCCGCTGTGCGTGGAGCGGAGGGGCGGGCCGAGGTGAGGGCGCTGGCGAGCAAGAGCCTGGGCCCAAGCGTTTTGGCACCGGGGGCCTTCGAATGTCTCCGGGGACTCGGCGGGCCCTGCCCATTCTCCTCCCTGAATGACCGGCGGCGCCCCTAGCAGCCCAGGTGGCGGCGGGGCGGCATGTAAGTCTGGGCATAGGGCTCGGGGGTCCCCAGTCCACCGCGTTGCGGCGCCAGGCCCCTTGGGAGGGGCCCCTCGGAGGCTGACCTAGGGTGAGGTTTAGCCCCTAGGATGCCGGCAGGCCCTATTCGCCAGCCGTGTGGAGACTGGAGTGGCGGACCGAGGTGAGGGCACTGGTGAGCGGGAGCGTGGGCCCGGGTGTTTTGGCGCGGGGGGCCTTTGAAGGTCGCCGTGTCTTGGAGGGCCCTGCCCGTGCTCCCGCCCTGAATGAACGGCACCACCCCAAGCCCCCGGGTGGCGGCTGGGTGGCAGGGTGAGTCCAGTGCTGAGGCTCGGGGGTCCCCAATCCCCAGCGTTGCGGCGCCAGATCCCTTGGGAGGGGCCCCTCGGGGGTCGATCTAGGGTTGTGGTTAGCCCCCAGGAGGCCGGTGGACCCGATCAGCGGCTGTGCGGCACGCGGAGGGTTGGGCCGAGGTGAGGGCGCTGGCGAGACTGAGCATGAGCCCAAGCGTTTTAGTGCGGGGGGCCTTCGAAGGTCAGTGGGGGCTCGGAGGGACCTGCCCGTTCTCCCGCTCTGAATGACCGGCGGGGCCCCTAGAGGCTCCGGTGCCTGAAGGGCAGCAGGGTGAGACCGGCACTTGGGTTGGGGTCCCCATTCCCGGCGTTGTGGCGCCAGGCCACTTGGGAAGGGCCCCTCCGTGGCCGACCTACAGTTAGGGTTAGCCCCCAGGAGGCCAGCAGGCCCGATACACCGCCTGTGCGTCGAGCGGAGAGTTGGGCCGAGGTGAGGGTGCTGGTGAACATGAGCCCGGGCCCAAGCGTTTTGGTTCGGGGCGCCTTCGAAGGTCGGCGGGGGTTCGAAGGGCCCTGCCCGTTCTCCCACCCTGAATGAATGGCGGCGCCCCTAGCGGCACGTGTGGGGCAGGGCGGCAGGGTGCATCCAGCGCTGGGGCTTGGGGGTTCCCAATCCCCGGCGTTGCGGCGCCAGGCCCCTTAGGAAGCGACCCTCGGGGCCGTCCTAGGGTTAGGGTTAGCGCCCAGGAGGCCGGCAGGCCCGATCCGCCGGCTGTGCGAGGAGTGGAGATGCAGGCCGAGTTGAGGGCGATGGCGAGCGGGAGCTGGGCCCCAGCGATTTGGCATCCTGGGCCTTTGAATGTTGCCATGGCTCGGAGGGCCCTGCCCTTTCTCCTGCAATGAATAACCAGCAAGGCCCCTAGCGGCTCCGTTGGCAGTGGGGCGGCAGGGTGAATCCCAGGCTGCGGTTCGGGGATCCCCAATCCCCGGCGTTGTGGTGCCAGGCCCCCTGGGAGGGGCTCCTCGTGGGCCGACCCAGGGTTAGAGTTAGCCCCCATAAGGCCGGCAGGCCAGATCCTCTGGCTGGGCAGTGAGAGGTGGGCGGGCCGAGGTAAAGGCGCTGGGGTGCGGGATTGTGGGCCCCTGCATTTTGGGGTGGGAGGCTTCAAATGTCGCCGGTTTCTCCAGGGCCCTGTCAGTTCTCCCGCCCTGAATGACCGGCGGCGCCCCTCGCAGCCCGGGTGGCAGCTTTGTGGGAGGGTGAGTCTGGCTTTGGGGCTTGGGGTTCCAGATCCCTGGCGTAGTGGCACCAAAACCCTTGGGAGGGGCCCCTGGGGGGCCGACCTAGGGTTAGGGTTAGCCCCCAGGAGACCGTCAGGCCCAACCGCACACGGTGCGGCGAGCTGAGGTGCGGCCCGAGGTGAAGGCGCTGGGGAGCGGGAGCGTGGGCACCAGCGTTTTGGCATGGGGAGCCTTTGAAGGTCACCGGGGACTCAGAAGGCCCTGCCCTTCTCTCGCCCTCTATGACCCGCGGCGCCCCTAGCGGCCCAGGTGGGGACAGTGCGGCAGGGTGAGTCCGGCTCTGGGGCTCTGAGTCACCAATCCCCAGCATTGCAGAGCCAGGCCGCTTGGGTTGTCCCCTCAGGGCCAACCTAGGTTTTGGTTAGCTGCCAGGAGCCCAGCAGGCCCTATCCACCGGCTCTGAAGCAAGCGGTGGGCTGGGCCTAGGTGAGGGCGCTGGCGAGCAGGATCCTGGGAGCCAACGTTTTTGCGCGGGGAGCCTTCAAAGGTCAGCGTGGGCTCGGAGGGCCCTGCCCGATCTCTTGCCCTGATTGACCGGCGGGGCCTCTAGCGGCTCGGGTGGCTGAAGGGCAGCAGGGTGAGTGCGGCACATGAGCTCGGGGTCCCCATCCCCAGCGTTGCGACGCCAGGCCCCTTGGGAAGTGCCCCTCGGTGGCCGACCTATGGTTAGGGTTAGCCTCCAGGAGCCCCGCAGGCCCGATACACCACCTGTGCGTCGAGCGGAGAGTTGGGCCGAGGTGAGGGTGCTGGTGAACATGAGCCTGGGCCCAAGCGTTTTGGTTCGGTGCGCCTCTGAAGGTCGGTAGGGGTTCGGAGGGCCCTGCCAGTTCTCCCACCCTGAATGAATGGCGGCGCCCCTAGCGGCCTGTGTGGGTTGGGGTGGCAGCGTGCATCCCGCGCTGGGGCTTGGGGGCCCCCAATCCCTGGCGTTGCGGCGCCAGGCCCCTTAGGAAGGGACCTTCAGGGGCTGTCCTAGGGTTAGGGTGAGCTCCCAGGAGGCCGGCAGGCCGGATCGCTGGCTCTGCGAAGAGCGGGGGTGCGGGCCGAGTTGAGGGTGATGCAGAGCGGGAGCGTGGTCCCCAGCGTTTTGACGCCCTGGGCCCTCGACTGTTGCCATGGCTCAAAGGGCCCTGCCCGTTCTCCTGCCCTGAATAACCAGCGGCGCCCTTAGCAGCTCCCTTGGCGGTGGAGCAGCAGGGTGAGTCCATGCTGCGGCTCGGGGATCCCCAATCCCCAGCGTTGTGGGGCCAGGCTTCTTGGGAGGGGCTCCTCTTGGGCGGACCTAGGTTTAGAGTTAGCACCCAGGAGGCCAGCAGGCCCAATTCTCTGGCTGGGCGGCGAGAGGTGGGCGGCCCGAGGTAAAGGTGCTGGCGATCGGGAGCGTGGGCCCCTGCATTTTGGCTCGGGAGGCTTCAAATGTCACTCGTTTCTCCAAGGCCCTGTCCATTCTCCCTCCCTGAATGAGCGGCGGCGCCCCAAGCGGCCTAGGTTGCGATGGTGCTGCAGGGTGAGTCTGGCTCTGGGGCTATGAATCACCAATCCCCAGCGTTGCAGAGCCAGGCCTCTTGGGTTGTGCCCCACGATGCCTACCTAGGATTTCAGTTAGCCCCCACGACCCTTGCAGGCACTATCCACTGGCTCTGCAGCAAGCGGAGGGGCAGGCCAGGCTGAGGGCGCTGGGGAGCAGGAGGAATGGAGCCAATGTTTTTGCGCGGGGCGCCTTTGAAGGTCAGCGGGGACTCCGGGGGCCCTGCCCATTCTCCCACCCTGATTGACCAGTGGTCTCTAGCGGCTCGGGTGTCTGAAGGGCAGCAGGGTGAGACCGGCACTTGGGCTCGGGGTCCCCATCCGCAGCGTTGTCACGCCAGGCCCCTGGGAAGTGCCCCTCGGGGGCCGAACTATGGTTAGGGGTAGCCCCCAGGAGGCCGGCAGGCCCGATACACCACCTGGGCATCGAGCAGAGAGTTGGGCTGAGGTGAGGGTGCTGGTGAATATGAGCCTGGGCCCAAGTGTTTTGATTCGGGGCGCCTTCGAAAATTGGCGGGGATTCGGAGGGCCCTGTCCATCCTTCCAAGGTGAATGAACAGCGGCGCCCCTAGCGGCCCAGGTGGGGAGGGGCGGCAGGGTGCATGGGGCGCTGGGGCTTGGGGGTCCCCAATCCCTGGTGTTGCGGCACCAGGCCCCTTGGGAGGGGCCCTTCGGGGGCCAACCTAGAGTTAGGTTTAGCCCCTAAGAGGCCAGCAGGCCCTATTCGCCAGCTGTGTGGAGAGCAGAGTGGCAGACCTAGGTGAGGGCGCTGGTGAGTGGGAGGGTGGGCCTGGGCGTTTTGGCGTGCGGGGCCTTTGAAGGTCGCCATGTCTCTGAGGGCCCTGACCCTTCTCCTGCCCTGAATGAACGGCTGCACCCCAAGCCCCCGAGTGGCGGCTGGGCGGCAGGTGAGTCAGGTGCTGAGTCTTGGGGTCCCCAATCCCCGGCATTGTGGCGTCAGGCCCCTTGGGAGGGGCCCCTCGGGTCCGACCTAGGGTTAGGGTTAGCCCCCAGGTGGCTGGCAGGCCCGATCCGCCTGCTGTGCGGGGAGCGGAGGGGCAGGCCGAGGTGAGGGCGCTGGGGAGTGGAAGCATGGGCACCAGCGTTTTGGCTCCAGGAGCCTTTGAAGGTCACCGGGAACTCGGAAGGACCTGCCACTTCTCTCACCCTGAAAGACCGGCGGCGCCCCTAGCTGCCCAGGTGGCGACAGTGTGGAAGGGCGAGTCCGGCTCTGGGGCTCTGAGTCACCAATCCCAAGCATAGCAGAGCCAGACCCCTTGGGATGTGCCCCACGGGGCCGACCTAGGTTTTCAGTTAGCCCCCAGGAGCCCGGCAGGCACTATCCACTGGCTCTGCAGCAAACGGAGGGGCGGGTCAAGGTGAGGGCGCTGGGGAGCGGGAGCGTGGGCACCAGCATTTTGGCGTGGTGAGCCTTTGAAGGTCACCGGGGACTCCAAAGGCCCTGCCCTTCTCTCGCCCTGAATGACCGGCGGCGCCCCTAGAGGCCCGGTTGGCAACAGTGCGGCAGGGTGAGTCTGGCTCTGGGGTCTGAGTCACCAATCCCCAGCGTTGCAGAGCCAGGCCCCTTGGGATGTGCCCCACGGGGCCGACCTAGGGTTTTCATTAGAACCAAGAGCCCGGCAGGCCCTATCCAATGGGTCTGAATCAAGGGGAGAGTTGGGCCAAGGTGAGGATGCTGGTGATCATGAGCCTGGGCCCAAGCGTTTTGGTTCAGAACTCCTTCAAAGGTCAGCGGGGGTTCGAAGGGCTCTGCCCATTCTCCCACCCTGCAGGAACGGCGGCGCCCCTAGCGGCCCGGGTCCTGAGGGGTGGCAGGGTGAGTCAGGCCCTGCGGCTCAGGTATCTCCAATCCCCAGCGATGAGGCGCCAGGCCCCTTGGGAGGGGCCCCTTGGATGCAACTTAGGTTTTGGTTTAGCCCCTAGGAACTCGGCAGGTCCTATTCGCCAGCTGTGTGGAGAGTGGAGTGGCGGACCGAGGTGAGTTCACTGGTGTTTGGGAGCGTGGGCTCGGGCGTTTTGGCGCGGGGGGGATTCGAAAGTCACCGTGTCTCAGAGGGCCCTGCCCGTTCTCCCGCCCTGAATGAATGGCAGCACCCCAAGCCCCTGGGTGGCGGCTGGGCGGCAGGGTGAGTCAGGTGCTGAGGCTCAGGGTCCCCAATCCCTGGCGTTGCGGCGCCAGGCCCCTTGGGATGGGCCTCTCGGTGGTCGATCTAGGGTTACAGTTAGCCCCCCGGAGACCGGTGGACCAGATCAGCGTCTGTGCAGCACGCGGCAGGGTGGGCCGAGGTGCGGGCGCTGGCGAGCCTGAGCATGAGCCCAAGCGTTTTAGCGTGGGGGGCCTTCGAAGGTTGGTGGTGGCTGGAGGGACCTGCCCATTCTCCCGCTCTGAATGACCAGCGGGGCCCCTAGTGGCTCAGGTGGCTGAAGGGCAGCAGGGTGAGTCCGGCACTTGGGCTCGGTTGCCCCATCCCCGGCGTTGGGGCACCAGGCCACTTGAGAAGGGCCCCTCGGGGGCCGACCTACAGTTACGGTTAGCACCCAGGAGGCTGGCAGGCCCTATACACTGCCTGTGCGTGGAGCGGAGAGTTGGGCCGAGGTGAGGATGCTGGTGAACATGAGCCTGGGCACAAGCATTTTGGTTCTGGGCGCCATTGAAGGTGGGCGGGGGTTCGGAGTCCCCTGCCAGTTCTCCCACCCAGAATGAATGGCAGTGCCCCTAGCGGGCCGTGTGGGGCAGGGCGGCAGGGTGCACTCGGCCCTGGGGTTTGGGGGTCGCCAATCCCCGGCTTTGCGCAGCAAGGCTCCTTAGGAAGGGACCCTCAGGGGCCGTCCTAGGGTTAGGGTTAGCACCCAGGAGGCCGGCAGGCCCGATCCGCCGGCTGTGCGAGGAGTGGAGGTGTGGGCCGAGTTGAGGGGGATGCAGAGCGGGAGCGTGGGCCCCAGCGTTTTGGCACCCTGGGCCTTCGAATGTTGCCATGTCTCCAAGGGCCCTGCCCATTCTCCTGCCCTGAATAACCAGCGGCGCCCCTAGCGGCTCCGTTGGTGGTGGGGCTGCAGGGTGAGTCCTGAGCTGCGGCTCAGGGATCCCCAATCCCCAGCATTGTAGGGCCAGGCCTCTTGGGAGGGGCTCCTCGTGGGCCGACCTAGGGTTAGAGTTAGCACCCAGGAGGCCGGCAGGCCCAATCCTCTGGCTGGGCTGCGAGAGGTGGGCGGGTCGAGGTAAAGGCGCTGGTGAGCGGGAGCGTGGGCCCCTGCATTTTTGCGCGGGAGTCTTCAAATGTTGCTGGTTTCTCCAGGGCCCTGTCCGTTCTCCCGCCCTGCATGAGCGGCGGCGCCCCTAGTGGCCTGGGTGGCGGCGTTGTGGCAGCATGAGTCTGGTTCTGGGGCTTGGGGTCCCAGATCCCTGGCGTATAGGCAACAGAATTCTTGGGAGGGACCCTGGAGGGCCGACCTAAGGTTAGGGTTAGCCCACACAAGGCCGGCATGCCGGATCCGCCCTCTG
The DNA here is from genome assembly GCF_024610735.1 of Ursus americanus. NCBI lineage: Eukaryota > Metazoa > Chordata > Mammalia > Carnivora > Ursidae > Ursus > Ursus americanus. The sequence goes on from NW_028273671.1 coordinate 434,371, forward strand.
TGCAGGGAGCAGAGGGGCGGGCTGAGGTGAGGGCGCTGGGGAGCGGGAGCGTGGGCACCCGGGTTTTGGCACGGAGAGCCTTCGAAGGTCGCCAGTGGCTCGGAAGACCCTGTCCATTCTTGTGCCCTGAATGACCAGCGGCGCCCCTAGTGGCCGGAGTGGCAGCAGGGAGGCAGGGTGAGTCTGGCGATGGGGCCTATGGTCCTAGTCTCAGGCTTGGTGGCGCCAGGCCCCTTGGGAGGGGCCCCTCTGGGTCCTGCCTAGCTTTAGGGTTATCCCCAGGAGTCCGGCGGCCTGATCCGCTGGCTGTGCATGGAGCGGAAGGGCGGGCTGACGTGAATGCGCTGGCGAGCGGGAGTGAGGGCCCAAGCGTTTTGGCACGGGGAGCCTTCGAAGGTCACCGGAGGCTCAGAGGGCCCTGCCTATTCTCTCGCCCTGTGAGGACGTTGCCCCTAGTGGGCCGGGTCATGGCGGGGCGGCAGGGTGAGTCTGGAGCTAGGGCTCGTGGGTCCCCAATCCCCAGCGTGGTGTCGCCAGGCACTTGGGAGTGATACCTTGGGGGCCTACCTAGGGTTAGGGTTAGCCCAAAGGAGGCCGGCAGCCCCATTCTGTCGGCTGTGCGGCGAGAGGAGTGGTGGGCAGAGGTGAGGGCGCTGGCGAGCGGGAGCGTGGGCCCAAGCGTTTTGGCGCGGGGGGCCTTCGAAAGTCACCGGGGGCTCAGAGATCCATGCCCCTTCTCCTGCCCTGAATGAGTGGCGGCGCCCCTAGAAGCCCGGGTGGCGGCGGGGCGGCTGGGTGAGTCTGGTGCTCATGCTCATGTGTCCCCAATCCCCGGCGTGGCGGAGCCAGGACCCTTGGAAAGGGCCCCTCGGGGGCCGACCTAGGTTTAGGGTTAGCCCCCAGGAGCCCAGCAGGCCCTATCCGCCAGCTGTGTGTTCGAGCGGAGGGGCGGGCTGAGGTGAGGGCAATGGTGAGCGGGAGCGTGGGCCCAAGCGTTTTGGCGCAGGGGGCCTTCGAAGGTCACGGGGGGCTTGGAGGGCCCTGCCCCTTCTCCTGCCCCAAAGGACTGGCGGTGCCCCTAGCAGCCCGGGTGGCGACCGGGTGGCAGTGAAAGTCCAGCACTGGGGCTCGATTGTCCCCAATCCCCGGCGTGATGGCGCCAGTCCCCTTGGGAGGGGCTCCTCAGGGGCTGAACTAGGGTTAGGGTTAACCCCCAGGAGGCTGGCAGGCCCGATCTGACGGCTGTGTGGCGAGCGGAGGGTGGGTCCCAGGTGAGGGCAATGGTGAGCGGGAGCGTGGGCCCTAGCGTTTTGGCGTGGGTTGCCTTCGAAGGTCGCAGGGGGCACGGAGGGCCCTGCAAGTTCTCCCACTCTGAATGAGGATGGCGACCCTAGCAGGCCGGGTCTCGGCAGGGCAGCAGGGTGAGTCCGGCGCTGGTGCTCGGGGGTCCCCTATCCCCGGCGTGTTGGTGCCAGACCCCTTTGGAGGGGCCCCTCGACAGCCAACCTAGGGTGAGGGTTAGACCCCAGTAGGCTGCCAGGCCCGATCCGCTGGTTGTGCGGCTTGCGGAGGGGCTGGCCGAGGTGTGGGCACTGGTGAGCAGAAGCGTGGGCCGAAGCATTTTGGCACGGGGGGCCTTCAAATGTCACCGGTGGCTCGGAGGGCCCTGCCCATTCTCCCGCCCTGAATGACCGGCGGTGCCCCTAGTGACCCGGGTGGCAGTGGGGGGCATGGTGAGTCCGGTGCTGGGGCTCAGGAGTCCCCTTTCCCCATCGTTGCGGCACCAGGCCCCTTGGGAGGGGCCACTAGGGGGCCGACATAGGTTTAGGGTTAGCCCCCAGAAGGCCCACAGACCCGATCCGCCAGCTGTGCGGCGAGTGGAGGGGAGGGCCGAGGTAAGGGCGCTGTCCAGCGGGAGCGTGGGGCCAAGCGTTTTGGTGCGGGGGGCCTTCGAAGGTTGCAGGTTGCTCGGAGGGCCCTGCCTGTTCTCCCTCCCTGAATGAACGGCGGCGCCCCTAGCGGCCCAGGTGGCGGTAGGGCGGGAGGGTGAGTCAGGCGCTTGGGCTCGGGAGTCCCCAATCCCTCGTGTTGCGGCAATAGGAACCTGGGATGGGCCCCTTGGGGGCCCACCAATGGTTAGGGTAACACCCAGGAGGCCTGCAGTCCAGATCCACTGGCTCTACAGCGAGCGGAGGGGCGGACCGAGGTGAGGGCGCAGGCGAGCGGGAGCATGGGCCCAAGCGTTTTGGCACAGGGGGGCCTTCGAATGTCATCAGGGGCTCGGAGGAATCTGCCCGTTCTCCCTCCCTGAATGACCGACGGTGCTCCTAGCGGCCTGGGTGGCGGGGGGGGCGACACGGTGAGTCCGGCGCTGGGGCTCGGGGGTCCCCAATCCCAGGCATTGCGGTGCCAGGCCCCTTCGGAGGGGCACCTCAGGGGACAACCTAGGGTTCTGCGTAGCCCCCAGGAGGAGTGCAGGCCTCATCCGCCGGCTCTGTGGCGAGCGGAGGGGCGGGCCGAGGTGAGGGCGCTGAGGAGCAGGAGCATGGGCTCAAGCATTTTGGATGGGGGGGCCTTCGAAGTTCGCCCCGGGCTCAGAGGGCCCTGCCCGTTCTACCGCCCTGAATGACCAGCGGCACCCCTAGCGGCCCGGGTGGTGATGGGGCGGCAGGGAGACTCTGGCGCTGGGGATTGGGGCTCCCTAATACCCGGCGTTGCAGCCTCAGGCCCCTTGGGACGGGCCCCTCGTTGGCAGACCTAGGGTTAGGGTTAGCCCCCAGGAGGCTGGCAGGCTCGTTCCGCCCATGTGCGGTGAATGGAGGTGTGGGTTGAGGTGAGGATGCTGGCGAGTGGGGGCGTGGGCCAGAGCATTTACGCTTTGGCTTGGGGTGCCTTCGAAGGTCACAGGAGGCTTGCAGGGTCCTGCCCGTTCTGTCGCCCTGAAGGACTGGTGACGCCCCTAGTGCCCCATGTGGCGGCAGGGCGGCACGGTGCGTCCGGCGGTGGGACTTGGGGGTCCCCAATCCCTGGCATGCAGCGTCAGGCCACTTGGGAGGGGCCCTTCGGGGGCGACATGGCATAGGGTTAGCCCCCAGGAATCCCGCAGGCCCGATCCGCCAGCTCTGCCACGAGAGGACGGGTGGGCCGAGGTTAGGGCGCTGGGAAGCAGGAGCGAGGGAGCCAGAGTTTTTGCACGGGGGGCCTTTGAAGGTCACAGGGGGATCGGAGGGCCTTGCCCGTTCTCCCTTCTTGAATGAGTGGCAACGCCCGTAGCACCCTGGGTGCTTGCGGGGTGGCAGAGTCCAGCACTGGGGCTCGGGGGTCCCAAATCCCTGGCATTGTGGTGCCAGGCTCCTTGGGAGGGGCCCCTCGGGGGCCGACCTCGGGTTAGGGTTCTTCCCCAGGAGGCTAGCAAGCCTGGCGCTAAGTGGCTCTGGCAATGTAACAAAAATGCCATACACTTATCTGAAAGAAATAACAGTGTACAGGAACCCTCTTAGCCCTAACATCATCCTTTCTGAATATGGAAGCCAGCCCCAAATTACTCGTGGAAGTCTGACGAAAGGGCTAAGCACTTTTCTCTGAGTCACCACACTGTACAGGGAAAGACCAATGTACATCATCTTTCACGAGTAGGAAGCATTAATGAAAAGGTTCTGGAATTTCGAGGACTCTGACCCATCCTTATTGGTAATAAACCATCGTGTACAGGAAAACACCTTCAACTCTCATCAGCCTCCTCAATCCTGATTCCGATTCAACTTTGGGTGTGTAGGACTAGGGAAACGTCCACATCTTATTGCTAAGAAAAACGATGTCAGGGTAATGCCCTTCAAGTCACCTCAGCCTTCCTGAAGACGGAAGCAGGAATCAAGGTGGTTATGTTACCATGAGGTCAGGAAGATGAGCATATAAGTGAGAAACAACAGTGGGCAGGACCTCTCTTCCAACGAACAGTATCTTTGCTTAATGTTGAATCCCTATGGTAAGTGGTTGTGGGCATTTGTGAGGTCAAAATCTTAAGTGTTTTGTAAAACCTCTTGGTCATTCACAGATGAGACTAAGGTAGTTGGGGACTTCTAGGCAGTGATTTGTCCACTGTCGAAAATATGAAAAGATAAAAGAGACAGATGAGGTCTCCTCAGGCATTGTCCTTTATCCTCATCCTCCGTGAGGATGGCCATCTCTGGACAGCTCAATGGCAGGGTCTCATTCACAGTGGGGGCATCTGTTCCTCACAGACATCAGGCAGGGAAATGGATTTGGTTCTCTGTGCCAGCCCAGCCACAGCTGAGTGTCACAGCACCCTCTCGTGGGCTTATAAGAGTTCCGCTGACACCAGGCAGGTCATTGTATTTGATAAACCACTGTGAGAGTTTGCAATTGCCTTCATCTGCAACCTCCTAGAGGCAAATGCAGGTGTCTGGTACCATGTGAATTCATGTGAAGGCATTGTGAGAAAGTGTCCTTTTGCTTAAGAAAAACATGGCTGGGGCTCCTGGCTGGCTCAGCCAGTTAAGCATGTGCCTTTGGCTCAGGTTATGATCCCAGGGTTCTGGGATCGAGCCGAGGCTCCCTGCTCAGCAGGAAAGAAGGTAGGGAAATAGCTTAGAACCCACAGAGAATGTGAATGAAGGGGAGTGAAATGGAATTTGGTCTGTGTTTTGCTTTAGGGATTGGAAGTTAGTTTTTTCTCAATTCTGATTGTTCTTGAGACAGAAAAGCTGTATTGGTTTTTTTTTTACCTTTAATTTTTTTCTAATAATAATTTTTTATTATGATATGTTAGTCACTATACAGTATTTCCTTAGTTTTTGATGTAGTGTTCCGTGATTCATTATTTGCATATAACACCCAGTGCTCCATGCAATATGTACCTTCCTTAATACCCATCACTGGCCCATCCCAATCCCCCACCCCTCTCCCCTCTGAAGCCCTCAGTTTGTTTCCCAGAGTCCATAGGCTCTCCTGGTTCATTCCCCCTTCTGTTTAGGGTCCATTGTCTAAAGGGACAGACAGTGGAAGTTCACCAAATATAAGATCGAAATTTCATTGTTCATTATAGATGCCGCCAAGTAGTTCCCAGACATTTCATTCTACTGTAGTAATTCATTATACCTGTGCAGGTGCACGTGGAAGATAAATGATGAATGTATACTGGTAATAAAACACGCCCCTCAGTAGTAGAATAATAGAGGATGAACATGTGTAAAATTATTCGACTACAGTGTCCATGCTTTCCCTTTGGTTCCTTATTACTATGAATTTGGACAATTTTTGTTCTCTAGGCTTAAACCTCATTGTCAGTATTCAGAGTTTTTCAATGCTGATCTTCTCCTGTATAAATTACCAAAAACCTAAAATATGTATAAACTTTAAAAAATGCTATATTGAAAATTATAGCAGGGAAGTTCCATTTTGTGAATATTGTGTCAATGGATCTCTATTTTGACATCAGTGTTCATTAGAAATGATGACATTTCATGTGAGTATAAATATCAATGTGAAAAAGAAAAGGTAGGAAGAACCTTGAATGTTTAAGTAATTGGTGAAATGACAGGTGTGTGTGTGTGTGTGTGTGTGTGTGTGTGTGTGTGTGTAATTGATTTTCAGTGAATGGTTCAGCTTCTTGTAGGGCCTCCGAGAGAGCCCAGGTGAACCTTTCAATTAGTTGGTATCTGTTCTCAGAACATGGGAATCTCTTAGTCCAAACAGGCAAGCTTTGAGGTCTTGAAGAGTTTCAGTCCTCAGCAATGGTGTTGCAGACCCTTGTGTGCAAACCCTAGGGTATGCTCAGAGCCCTCATTAGCAGGTACCAACTTGTGAGGATTTCAGACAGCATTTCCCAAAGAAGTACCTCTTGAGTCTCTGTCCTTGTCAGTTCCCTACACGTCCTTACACTAGTTATGTGATCAGTGTGTTTCAGGATAATCCCCACATGTGATTTTTGCTATTTCCTACTAGTCCTATCTGTTTCTCATCTTGTTCTTTTATGGTAGGGGTTGGGAAGCAACCTGTGTGGTGTAGGAGGGGGTGTGGAAGTTGTCTGCCTTCAGAGGACCCAATGATGCCTAGAAATTGTACTGTAGTTTGAGGTCAATTATCCATCCTCTGAGTGTCAGGAATTCCATCACTTTACTTTGATGCTAGTCTGTTCTTCAAGCTGTCCTCAGAAATAAGGACGTCATCCATCTAGGGAATACTGGTTTGTGTGTATGTTTTCATTTTAGGAAAGGCCTTGCTGTTCCTGAAAATAATACTGTAGAGCACCCTTTCCTGTTCTTATTGGCCATCAGTCAATCTTTTGTGAAGTATTCGTTTGTACATAGACTTTTTATGGTTGATGAGCAGGAATTCTTTATTGACAAGTCTTTGTCAGTGTGTGTATTGCAAATCTTTACTTCCCAGACTGTGGTTCACTTTTTCATTTTCTTATGGTCATAAGATAAGGAGAAATGTCACATTTTTATGAAGTCCCACTGAATTCTTTTAAATGGTTAGTGCACCCTATATCCTACCCCAAGATTGACAGGTTCTGCATTTTCTTTCAGAAACTGTCCAATGGGAAGCTACAATCCATCTCAAATTTATAAATTGCATTTTAATTCTAATAGGGTATTTATAGACAGTTTTGGATTTTCTATGTACACAATCGTATTATCTGTGAATAGTCACAATTATCCCCTCAATTCTTATACTTTTTGTTTCTCTTGCCATAAAACACTTGTAGATTCTCTGATGCCACGTTGAATAGTGCAGCATTGTTTGAAGATTTAATATACCTTTCTCAATATCTAACAGAAAAAGCAGACAAAACATTGGTAACAAATGTGACCTAATTCACATATAGGGAACATTCCATAATAAGTGCAGAATACATTATTTTCAAGTGGTCATAGACTCTTTACCCAAATAGATGATAGGTGGGGCCACGAATCAAGTCTACAAATGTTAAACCCTGAAATTAACTAGATTCTATTCTTAGACCACAGGGGAATTGAGCCACAGTCATAGCGAAAAGAAAACCAGGAAGTCCTTCAATGTTTAAAATTAAATGGAAGTTTGCTACATATCCTAAAGGTCAGAGAGGGAATCTCAATGGAAATTCTGAACCTTTTCTACATGAGGGCTCACACACAATGGCACTTTCTTTGTGAAGAGCATTATAATAACCTAGACAGGAGTTGAGCCTTAAGTCAGAGTTCTGCCTACCCCAGCCACACCTGGCAGCCTTGGCCTGTGGTACCCCTCAGCTGTCCTTTCTGGCGGCCCTGAGCTAAGGGGGTCAACATGGCCATATGTAAATGGGAAGCTCCCCACTCATAGTGATGATGGTGCCCCCTCCCCAGCTGCCCATTCTGGTGGCTCTGAGCTAAGGGGGTCAACATGGCCGTATGGAAATTAGAAGCTCCCCACTCTTAGTGATGACGTTGCTATCGTATCATCCTCACCAGTCCAACAATATGATTTCTGAGTGAAATATGACACAAGAGCGATTTCTTGGCCTTCCTTCAGGTTTGAAAATCATCTGGTGAGTCATCTATTAGAAATATGGATTCAACATGTGTTCTTTCTTCTGGAAAAGAAATAGACCCAATAGCAATTAGGGCTTCCTGAGCACCTGTTCTTGAGAGACATCATACTGGCTCTTTGTAGCATTCTGCCTCTTAAACTTCTCAACTAGGGTGTAGATATTTGTAGGCACATTTTCAGACGGTTAGAAAGGGACTCAGATGATATGAGTCTCAGAGGATTTTAGTGTCAGAAACCTAAATGGGATCCCCAAATTGACTCCAAATCGCTTGTTGTTCCATACAGGGTACTATTTCCCTCTTATCTCTGGTCTTCTCGATCTGGAAACCTATCAAGTATCAGGATTTTCTTGTCGTGTGGACAACTGGAATGAATTCAGCGGGCCTTTTCACGTCTGCCCATGGTGATCATTAAGATCATTATCTCAGTAGAGGACCTCTGGGTAAGATACTCAAAGATCCTAAGGAATACAGACAGTATAATATTTTCCTGGTATTAAAGTTACTGAAACCAACTATCTTTTTTAGTAGATTCAGGCTCCGGTATGTTCAGAGGGTACTGTAAAACAAGTCTGAAATAGTATTTAAAAACACTCAGCTCAGCCTCTTCTACAAAGTGAGCCAATGCTTATAAACATGGCTAAAATATTCCCTTACCTACGATGACTTCCCAGCCATCCTAGTGTTTATATGGTATGACTGTGACTTGCATTAGTCAACATTTGCAGAGAAAGAACTTAGTGCATCCAGGGGTCACTTCATGTTGAAATTAGTTTGTGACAATGAGCTACTGTGTTTTATTCTGCAGTCCAAGGGAATGGTGCCAGACATCTCTAAGGTGTCTAGCAGTTCCACAATTCTGATTTTAAGTGGTCTGTGTGCTTCAGAGATTTGGTCAGGAGAAGGGCAGGAGTCCAGAGACTGTGAACACTTCTGTTACATGTGCTGACCATGGAGCACGCAGGATTCCGTGGGCATCATTTTGATTTCTTGGTACTCTTGTGAAAGGTGCTTTTGTCTCAAATTCCTCTATTTAGGAGTAATTATAATGATAAAAGGAATTTTTATTGTATATCATCTGTGGGCCCTGATCCTGAGCTCCCAGGGAAGCTATCCTTTAACAATTACCCAGCTCAAAATGACTGGGCAAAACCTCAAAGCATGGGCCTTGTTTCTTCCCCAAGCACATGTTGTACATCTGCTTCGAGAAGAAAACAATAACCAAAAAATGCCAACATAAATATAAGAAAAAAAAAGAACCTCTTTGGCTCCCATAAGATTAAAGACATACTGACATGTACACACTGAAAACATAAGAAAGAGTCTGTCACTTTCTGGAATCTAAGAAGATCCTCATTGTGGTGTGTAACTCTGTACGTAAAACAAAACAGAAAAAAATATATAAGCCTGCCCCAAATGTTCCTTCTCCGGAGCACTCACTTCTTGGTGAAGATTGTGTCTCTGAGGCAGCTGTCCTGACTTGGGTTTGAATAAAGGTCCCTTCCTTTCTCTCTAAAATGTTTTTAAAAGTTCAGTCACGCAGTGTCGACAATAACAGTGTTTTCTATTTAAGTGAGAAATAAATGTTCCACTCTATTTGCATTGGGAATAGACGAATTGAGGGTTTCTTTAGAAGAGTAAGTCTGCTTTCCAGAAAAGGCAAGGACATTGGTCTATTGAGAATGAAGATAATTACTGCTAAACAACAAGTATGTGTTGCCCCTTTGCCCAGAAACCGAAGCAGGTGTGCAGGCTTTAGGTCAGAGGTGCCTTCTTCTCCCCAGCTGACGGCACTTCTCTGCTCTGGCTCCAAGACACACGAGGTTTTGAACGTCAGCATCGGAGTCAGCGAGGCAGCTTGTCACAGGACGCCAGTGTTCAGAGAAAGCACAGGTATGTTTGGCAAAATGTCCTATCTATGTCAGGGCTGGAGGTAAAACCTCTCATTATCCCAAAACCTCCTGGGCTTTTCTCTTTTCTCTAGTTGAGCCACAAAGTAAAATTGAAGTAGCTGCCAGCATTCTGGGTTTGGTGCAAGAATTACTTAGTTTCCCTGCAGGTAGAACTTTGCAGGGGATCACAATTTGTCTGTCCATTTATTGCTTACAAATGTATTTTGACCATCTGTTTCCTAGGAACCCTCTTTTATTAGAAAGGGAAGGTGAGATTCACTCTGTGCCTGTTTGTAACATCTAATTTGTTCCTTCATCTAACAGTGTTTATTCAATTGGGCCTAAGATATGGTTGAGTGGCCAGCATCTAGATTTAGGTGGTTTTTTTTCATCTGATACAGACTTGGATGATGTCATTTGACAAAGGTGATGTTTCATCATTGATTAGTTTATTCATCAGAAGAGTTAAAATTAGGGTGGAGGGGAAATTGAAAATTATCCAAAGCGGCCTGTTCCTGTTTAAAAGTTGAGCTTGACTTTCTAGTTTTACTAAATGTATTATCTCAATATTTTGAGGTGCCATATTCTCTCTGTAGTTTCTTTGGTGGTGGAGTCAGATGGAGAGTCTGGGAATTCTTTTGGATAGTGGCATGCTGGTGGCTTCAAGGGGCTTGGCGTCAGGAGCCTTGGGGTGAAGTATGCAACTGCTTGCCTGACCCTGGGTGCATCTCCCAGAGGTTTTGTTTCCTCTTATTAAATTGCCCGCAGATAATGTTCTGCTTAAAGGGGAACCCTCCCATCCTATTGGTGGGAATGCAAAGTGGTGCAGCCAGTCTGGGAAAAGTCTGGGGGTTCCTCAAAAAGTTAAACATTGAACAACCACATGATTCAGCAATTGCTCTCCTAGGTATTTACCCAAAGGATACAGAAATGCAGATTCGAAGGGGGTCCATGCACCATAATGTTCATGGCTGTAATGTCCGCAGTAGCCAAACTATGGAGAGAATCCCAATGTCCATGCACTGATGAATGGATAAAGCAGATGTGGGATACATATAAATAATGGAATATGACCCAGCTTCAAAAAGAATGAAATCTTACAATTTGCAAGGATGTGGATGGATCTAGAGTGTATTAAGCTAAGCAAAATCAGTGAGGAAAGACAAATATCCTATACTCTCACGGTTCTGGAATTTCAGAAAAAAAACAGATGAACAGAGTGGAGGGGTGATGAGAGAGGCAAACAAGGAAATAGACTCAACCGTAGAGAACAGAGTGTTGCTGCAGGGCAAGGGTGTGGGGGGAAGTGTTAAATGGGTGAGGGGTATTAAGGAGGGCACTTGTGATGAGCACCGGGTACTGTATGCAGGTGAGGAATCACTAAATCCTACTCCTGAAGCAAATATTCCATGGCATGTGAACTAACTGGAATTTAAGTAAAAGAAGAAAGGAAAAAGTGTTCTGCTTCATGAAGAGTGAGGTAAAATTGTAGTGATTTGGGCTGTACTATTCTATAGAGGATAGATGTAAAACACCCTGTTGTAGGATACAATAGAGTCTTATCACATAAGGAGTCCTCAGAAAGCTGCAATGAAAGATTCAGATCTCAGAGCATGTTCGTGTTCCACTGATATGTTACAGTTTGCACAGGTAGGAAAGAAGGTGGAGAGAAAAGAAACAGAAGGGGAAAGTAGGTATGAACCTTTCATTAATTAGCGTTATAGCTCTCTCATGAAAAACTTGCACCAGTGTGATTTTGGAAGCAGCGGGGGAATCGGGAGCTTTGCAGGAGACAGGGGGGAGTTCCAGGTCTGGGTAAAGCTGACAGGGGTCCCAGAGGAGAGCTGAATGCATTCTGCAGCAGGGTGTGTTCAGGGTGGGCTCCAGGGGTGGCTGTGGGTCTCCTGGGTGAGAGTTGTGACAGGTGAGGGCTGTGTGCAAGTTCCTGGCTGAGGACAAGTGAGGCACAGGCGGAGAGCTGGCAGAGAACCTTCTTCTGAGCCACCAGCTTCACCCAACACACACAGCCTCATCTTCTGTCCCTGTCACTCCAATTCAGACTTCTCCGAAGGTGAGTGAGAACAAATCAAGAGCATTCTGAACAGAAGGGAAAGCATGTGCAAAGGCTCTGGGGCAGGAGAATTCCAGGTATGTCCAGGAGCAGCAAGAAGGCCCTGTGGCCACAGGAGACAGCTTAGGACATGAGCTCAGAGAGGTGACAGAGGGTGACAGAAAGCTATTCCAGGGCTATAACCCCATGAGACGCTGTTTCACTGGGCCATCCTGGCTACAGTGTTGAGAACAGATGACAGAGGGTTGACGATGGCAAGGCAGGTCAATGACGAAGCTTTTCCAGGAACTCAGACACTATGGACCAAACAGGTGGCCTTGGATGGAGTGGTTAGACCTATTCTGGGTCCATTTTGAAGATGGAGCTCACAGGATTTGCTGATGGGTTAGCTATTAGGAGCAGGAGAACAGAGGAATTGGGGTAACTCCCAGCTGTTGTGTGTCGTCCTGATGAAGGGGAAGGAGAAGGTTTCTCAGGGGGTAGGAGGTAGTCCGTGTTCTGCATGCTGAGGAAGGTGCCTTTCCGGTGGATCTGCTGAGGGTTGTGTCTGGGAGGACCTTTCACATCTACTCTCTCAGCAATGCTGAAGTACAAGTATCCCCCACTTTTTAAACGTTCACAAAGACACTGGGCTTTCTTGAAAGAACTACATTATTACCCAGGATCAGTAAGAGGAAGAGACCTGAAGAGGCTTTCCCTCTTATGCAAAAAGGTGAACAGTGAGAATCGCGTTCAGCATCTGTTTTGGGAAGAAGCACAACAGAGGCAGCGTGCACCCCAACCAGCTCCTTCGTCTGGGAACCGCTCTCCGCATCCAGCCACCAGCACTTTGAATTGTGTCTGTGAGCCTCTGCTGTGCTTTATCTTCATTTATGCTGGGCCTCCATTGGAAACTTGTGTGCTGAGGCCTAAGAAAAGCCAAAGAGAAGGAATTTTGGAGTCTGAGCACACTGTCTAATTGTTCGTGTAAATTAATGGTCATTCCTTCTTGACACCATTTCTGGTGTGCATGGTTTCTCAGAAGCCCTGTACTTTCAAAGAGCAGGGAAACCTATACCCCATGCTGCATGGTTAGTTTAGTTTCCATGCTGGACAGAACATTTCATGACTGTCGGATTTTCTCACTCAAACATTGAGACTTTGACCGCCTTCACCCGTTTCTACCACCCCATCCCCGAAACTGGCACCTACCAATCTGCTCTCATTATCTATGCGTTCAGTATTTATTTATTCCACGTGGAATGTACATGAGAGCATCTGGTATTGGTCTTTCTGTGTCTGAGTTACTTGGCATAAGGCCCCCAAGGTCTGTGTTTCCATGTCTGGTTCTTGTGAATAATGCTGCAGTGAACGTGGGAGTGCATCTGTCTTTTTGAGGCAGCATTTTTGTGTTCTTCAAATCAATTCTCAGTAGAGCCACTACTGGGTCATGGGGTAGTTGCATTAAATTTTTCAGGAACCTCCATACCATTTGTCACAGAGGCTGCAATTTCCATTCCCACCAACAGTGCACAGTGTCTCCTCGTCTGTACACCCTTGACCCCACCTGGTGTCTGTCTCTGGCACAATTGCTGTTCCAACAGTTGAGAGAGGATAGCCGATTGTGGGTTTGACTGATGTTTCCCTGACGATGATTAGTGATGTCGAACAACTCCTTCTGTCTGTTGGCACCTGTGTGCCATCTTTGGAAAGTATCTATTCACATATTCCTCCCATTTTTTTAATAGTTTTTTTGTTTTGATTTGTATGAGTGTTGTGTGTATTTTGGATATTAGCCTCTTCTCACACATATGATTCACAGATAATTTTTTCTTATTGGGTCAGTGGCCTTTTAAGCTTTTGATGGTTTCTTTTGCTGTGTGGAAGATTTCAGTTTGATGTTGTTCCACTTGTTTATTTGTGCTTTTGTTGCCTTTGCATTTGGTGTCCGATCTGAAGACTCTTTGCCAAAACCAATGTCGAGAGACTTAGTACCTGTGTCTTCTTGGAAGTTTATGGATTCAGGTCTTATGTTCAAATCATTCATCATTAAAAATTTTGTGTGTGGTGTAAGAAAGTGACCCAGTTATATTCTTCTGCATTTAGTGTCCAGTTTGCCTGTTACCGCTCACTGAAGACACAGTCCTTCCCTCATGTCATATCTTCTGCTGCTGTGTCGTAAGTTAGGATCATCTACGTGTGGGTAAGTTTCTGAGCTTTCTGTTCTGTTCCACTGACCTGGTGTCTGTGTTTCTGCCAGTACCATCCTGTTTTGATGACAACAGCTTTGTAATCTAGCTTGAAATCCAGGAGTGTGTTGACTGCACCTTTCTTTCTTCACGTTGCTTTGGGTATTTGGGGTCTTTTGTGATTCCATACAAGTTTGAGGACTGTTTTCTATTTCCTCGAGTAATGCCACTGGAATTCAGACAGGCATTTCATCACATCTGTCGATTGCTTTGGGTACGATGGACATGTTCACATAATTAACTCTTCCAGTTACGGAGCATGGCGTATGCTACCATTTGTTTGTGTTGCCTTCCAAATCTTTGACCCATACATTCTGCCCCCCTGGACACACATATTTTTCATTTCTTTTCTGCCATGTGTTGAGTGTACTATGTCTTTCTCATTCTTGGTTACTTTTATTTCTAGATTTTTTGTTGCAATTGTAAATGGCATTGTTTTTTTAATTTCTCTTGGCGAAAGTGTGTCATCAGTATACAGAAATGCAAGAAGTTGGGTCATCTGGGTGGCTCTATATGTGAAGCGTCTGCCTTCAGCTCAGGTCATGATCCCAGAGTTCTGGGATTGAGCCCCGTGTTGTGCTCCCCGCTTAGTGAGGGTCTGCTTCTCCCTCTTTCTGACACTCCCCCTGCTCGTGCTTTTTCTCTTCCTGTCAAATAAATAAATGAAATCTGAAATAAATAAAGACAACAGATCTTTGTATATTGACTTTATATCCTGCAGCTTTCTTGAATTTGTTTATTCTAACAGGTTTTTTTTTTTTTTTGAGGAATCTTTCCGGATTTCCTGTCATTTGCAAATTGTGACAGTTTCCTTATGGATTTCATATCTTTCCCTTTTTTAAAAATTGTTATTCACCCTACAGTACTTCATTTGTTTTTGATGTAGTGTTCCATGATTCATTGTTTGCATATAACACCTAGTGCTCATTATGACACGTGCCCTCCTTTTTTCTTTTAATGAATTTATTTATTTATTCGACAGAGATAGAGACAGCCAGCAAGAGAAGGAACACAAGCAGGGGAGTGGGAGAGGTAGAAGCAGGCTCATAACGGAGGAGCCTGATGTGGGGCTCAATCCCATAATGCCAGGATCACGCCCTGAGTCAAAGGCAGACGCTTAACCACGGTGCCACCCAGGTGCCCCCTGCCTTGTTAAATTTAACCATTCTAACTGGTGTAAGGTGGTATCTCATTGTCGTTTTGATTTGTATTTGCCTGATGGCAAGTGATGTGGAGCATTTTTTCATATGTCTGTTGGCCATTTGTATCTCTTTGTGTCTTCTGCCCATTTTTTGGGTGTTGAGTTTGAGGAGTTCTTTATAGATCTTGGATACCTGCCCTTTATCTGTAATATGATTTGCAGATATCTTCTTCGATTTCATAGGTTGCCTTTTTGTTTTGTTGATCATTTGCTTTGCCGAGCAGAATCTTTTTATCCTGATGAAGTTCCAATACTTCATTTTTGCTTTTATTTCCTTTGCCTTTAGAGACGTGGCTTGCAAGAAGTTGTTGTGTCCAAGGTTGAAGAGTTCTTTTGATTTTGATATGAGACAGGAATCCATTATATTTCTTTCCTGATTGTATTCGAGCCCTCTGTCTTTCTTGGTGAGTCTACCTAAGTGTCAGTTTTGTTTCTCTTTCCAAAAAAGGCAGCTCTCATTTTCATTGTTTGTTTTTTTTTTTGTCTTTTTAGTCTCCGTTGGATTTATTTATGCATCCTTTTTGTTATTTCCTTATTTCTACTAATTTGGGGCTTTGTTTGTTGTTTTATTTTCTACTTCTTTACCAAATAAATCAGGTTGTTTTTTGGAGAGCATCATATGGATTGATGAAGACTTGAGTTTCTATGAATGTCCCCCATAAAGCTACTTTTGCTGCATCCCATAAGTTTTGTAGGTTGTCTTTTTCATCAGTGTCAAGGTACTTCTAAAATTTTTTGATTTCTTCTTTGACTGTTGGTTGTTCTGTAGCATGTTGTTAAATCTCCACATATTTATTTAAGATTCTTTAAGTATCTGACAGAGAGTGAGACAGCAAGAGAGGGAACGCAAGCATGGGGGTGGGAGAGGGAGAAGCGGGCTTCCCACTGAGCAAGGATCCTGGGATCACGACCTGAGCTGAAAGCAGATCCTTAACGACTGAGCCACCCAGGCCCCAAAAATCTCCACCTATTTTTGACTGTCTCATTTTTTTCTTGAGACTGATTTCTATTTTCATATCATTGTGGTTGGACAAGATTTGAAGCAGAAGGTGAAGAGAGCATTCAGATGAAAGGTTTGTTTCCTGGAGGGTTTTCTGCGGGCAGACCATGAGTTCCGTGGGACGGAGGAAGGTTTTGTGAGACGGGGGTGGGGTTAACCCTTGTTAGAATTACTGACTAGTACCATGCAGGCTGTATGCCAATGTTCACACCATAGTCCTGATGGACTTGTACTTCATTAGAAATATTTTCTAGGAGGTGTAGGCATAGCCTTCACTTAAAGAAAGGTGCCATGTGGGTTCATGGCATGACCCCAGGTCAGCAACAAGGATGTATGGTATTGTGGGTGATCAGAAACAGGCTTTCTGTGGGAAGTGACAGAAATAAGGTATGGTGAGCTCCATGACCATAGGTGAGGTCCCGAGTGACCCACTGGGTGTTGGGTTCTGTGGATCTGTCTCATCATGTGCTGTGGAATTCAGGGACACCCTCCTCTCTGTGGATTTGTGTGGAGACAGGTAGACATCAGTGTCTGGCCAGGCACGAGGGTTGCACTGGACCACCACCAGAGGTGCAGCGTGCAGGGGAGCCACTGCTTGGTTTCCACGAAAGCTGACCAGGGTCTGTGACCATGATTCCTAGCAGCTGCAAGGGGCGAGGAGGCCGGGGGTAGTGCACACTTCCTAGACTTGTGTTCAGGACTAGTCTGGAGCACACTGAAGTCAACCACACCGAGCACAGAAGGCATCCAGTCAGTGTAGCTGTGGGCACTGCTCCCATGGTACTTTCGGGCCGGATCCATGCTGCCACCTCCTGCATTTCATCATCATCTTCAAGGTCATGTGCCTCTGCTCTTGCCCCATGGCCTCCGCGGTATTGTCCGTCCTCTATCTGTCCCTCGTCCCCGGTGCCCTGTGCAGTCCGATGCCAGGGTAGCCTTCTTGAGACAAACATCTGGCCCTGATGGAACACTTCCATGGATCTCGTGTGATGCGAGGATGATGCCCTTCCCTAAAAGGGGGCTGCAGATCCCCATCAGGTGAGCCATGTCTCCCTTTTCAGCATGGCCTGCCCACCCCTCAGTCTTGTTCAGGGAAGCTCTCCCCACTTCCTGAGATGACAGCTCTGAACTTAAAAATGAATGTTATTTTACATAAATCTATGCCTTAGTTCATCCATGGCATGTCTTTCAACCCCATTAGTGGTTTTTTTTTTTTTTTAGCA
The DNA here is from genome assembly GCF_024610735.1 of Ursus americanus. Taxonomy (NCBI): domain Eukaryota; kingdom Metazoa; phylum Chordata; class Mammalia; order Carnivora; family Ursidae; genus Ursus; species Ursus americanus. The sequence goes on from NW_028273671.1 coordinate 451,518, forward strand.
GTTCTGAAGGGCTGTCTGCTCAAGGAGGGGATGACCTGGGCAGGGCAGCTTTCCCTCTCATCTCCCTCAGCATGTCTCTGAGCCCTGGGGCCAGCTGTCCCACTGAGGATTGAGGGACCCGAACCAGCCCATCCTGAGCCCAAGCTGTGTCAGCTCATAGACGGATGTGTGTTGGAGCGGTGGGCAGCTGGCATGGGCCAGGGACAGGCAGTGTCTCCTTCTCATTCCTTCCCTCCCTTCCTCCCAGAGGTAGCTCAGAGCAGCCTTCAACCCCTACATCTCCAGATCCCTTGACCTGTGCTTCCTGTGTTCAGCTGGTGACCTTGGAGTTTCCCATGGATTCTACCTCCTGTACCCTCTCCTGTAGCAGTTCGTGGATCAGAGGAGGGGTCGGACCCTCTCTGTTTTAGGTCTTCTTCCTGTCCCGCACCAAGCCCACCCACCTTTGCATCTTTCATGTATGTGCTTGGAAGCAAGCCCATCCACAGGGAACCTATTAGCCAAATGGATCCAGGCAATGAACATTGAAGTAGAGATCCAGGATCCATAATAAACCTGCTCTGAAACCTGTCCCAAAGTCTGTGACTCTCTCACACTGAAACAGAAACAATAATAGCTTTCTGGACTGTAAAGTGACATGTGTCTCTACTTCCAATCTTGAATGCATAGGTGCTGAGCCTGGACAGAAAAGGACCATGGCTCCCGTGGGCTGGGATCCATGGTAAGAACTCAGTGAAATCTGAATTCAAGGCATAGAGTGAATAATTATTGTAGAGTGAATCCTCCGAAGTACGGCTTATGCACAGTGCACAGGGAAAGCTTTTTCAAAGAGGTTCCTGAAAGAAAAATCTTTTGTTAAAATTTATTTTAATTCCAGTAGAGCTAACATACAGTGTTACATTCGTTTCAGGTGTCCAATAGTGATTCAGTAATTCCATATATTACTCAGTGGTCGTCAAGAAAAGCGTCCTCTTAATTCCCTTCATCTATTTCACTCATCCCTCTATTCACCTCCTCTCTGGTAACCATCCGTTTGTTCTCTGTTGTTAAGAGTTTGTATTTTGGTGTGTCTCCTTTTTCTCTTTTAGTTATTTATTTTTGTTTGTTTCTTAAATTCCCTATTAGAGTGACATCGTATGGGATTTGTCTTTCTCTGACTGACTGACTTTAGTTAGGATAATACTCTCTAGCTCCATCCATGTGGCTGCAAATGGCAAGGTTTCATTCTTTTTCAAGCCAAGTAATACTCCATTGTGTGTGTATGTGTGTGTGTCTCTGTGTGTGTGTGTGTGTGTGTGTGTGTGTGAATACACACATCTATCATCTCATTTGTAAATTTTTCTACAGACACTTGGGTTGCTTCCATATTGTGATATTGTAAATAATGGTGCAAGACACATAGGGGTGCACGTATCCTTTTAAGTTACTGTTTTCCTATTCTTTGGGTAAATATGTGTAGTGTGATTGTTGGATCATAGGGTAGTTCTATTTTTAATTTTTTGAGGAACCATCATACTGTTTTCCACGGTGGCCACCACAGTTTGCATTCCCACCCACAGTTCAGGAGGATTCCCCTTTATCCACATCCTCCCAACACCTGCTCTTTGTTGTGCTTTTGATGTTAGCCATTCTGACAGGTTTGAGGTATTACCTCATTGTCCTTTGGAATTACATTTTCCTGAGAATGGGTGATGGTGAACATCTTTTCACGGGACTGTTGGCCATTTGTATTTCTTCTTTGGAGAAATGTCTGTCCATGTCTTCTGCCTATTTTTTAACTGAATTATTTGTTTTTTGGGGGTCGAGTAGTATCAGTTCTATATGTTTTGGACACTATCCCTTTATTGCATATGATGTTTGCAAATATCTTCTCCCTTTGAGTAGGTTGTCTTATGATTTTTACGTTTTCATTGTTCTTCTGCCATGTGGAAAACTATTTATTTTGCTGTATTCCCAATAGTTTATTTTTGCTTTCATTTCCTTTGCCTCAGGAGACAGTCTAGAAAAACGTTGGTATGGTCCATGTCAAGAAGTTACTGTCTTCCCTCCTGTAGGATTTTAATGGATTCAGGTCTTATATTGAGGTCTTGAAACTGTTTTGTGTTTGTCTGTATTGTGTAAGAAAGCAGTCTAATTTCATCCTTTTGTGCATAGCTGTCTAATTTTCCCAACACCATTTGTTGTAGTGACTGTCCATTTCCCTTTTGACATCGTTGCTTGCTTTGTGGAAGATTCATGGACCACATAATTATGGGTTTCTGTCTGAACTTGTGTCCTGTTCCTTTGGTCGCTGTGTCCAGTTTTGTGCCGTACTGTCTTGTTAGGATGACTGCAGCTTTGTAGTATAACCTGAAATCTGAAATTGTGAGTCCTCCAGCTTTGTTTTTCTTTTCCACATTGCACTGGCTGTTTGGAATCTTTAGTGGTTCCATACAAATGTTTAGGATTGTTTATTCGAGGTCTTTTGTTCTTTAATTTAAATTCAATTAGCCAACTTACAGTACATCATTAGTTTCAGATGTAGTCTTCAATAAATTTTCAGTCGTGTGTAACACCCAGTGCTCATTGTACCGTGTGACCTCCTTAATGCTACTCACCCAGTTACCCCTCCCAACTTCTCTTCCAGCAATCATCAGTTTCTTGCGATAGTTAAGAGTCCATCATGGGTTTTCTCCCTCTCTGATGACTTCCCATTCTATTTTCCCTTCCTTGCCCTATGGTCATCTTCCTTGTTTCTGATATTCCACATAGAAGTGAAAGCATATGATCATTGCCTTTCTTTCATTGACTTATTCCACTCAGCATAATACCCTCCAGCTCCACCCAGGTCGGTGTGATGGTAAGTACTCATCCTTTCTGATATCTGAGTAATATTCTATTATATATATGATCCACATCTTCTTTATCCATTCATCTGTCCATGATCATCTGCACTCCTTCCACAGTTTGTCTATGATGGATATTGCTTCAATGAATACTGGGGTGCATGTGTCCCGTCTTCACTACCTCTGTCTCTTTGGGGTCGATACCCAGTAGGGCAATTGCTGGGACATAGGGTAGCTTTATTTATAACTTCTTGAGGAAACTCCGTACCATTTTCAAGAGTGGCTGTACCGGACTGCATTCGCACAGGGGTGTAAGAGGGTTCCCGTTTCTCCACATCCTCTCCAAGATGTGTAGTTTCATTTCTTCTTATTTTTAGATATTTGGCCTCGTGTGATATGGCATCTATAGTGGTTTAGATTTGCATTTCCCTGAAGCCAAGTGATATGAAGCATTTATGCATGTATCTTTTGGTCACCGCTACCTCATCATTAGTGAAGTGACTTCTCATTTTAATCCATCTCAAGACCTAAAGCTGGGTAAGTCTCTGAAGCTGGATGATGCCATTGGTTGGAAGTGTGGAGAATTTCAAAAGATCTCCATGGAGAGCAAGTTTAAAGGTCAGTGTGAAGCTACTAATTGGACCCGGGGAGATCTCTGAAAGTGGGGATTGCCTGGGATGGGCTGAGGGGGGCCCTCCGATTTTCCTATGAATCCTTGCTGCAGCCCGAAATGGACAGTTTCCTGCTGTGGGGCAGGCTGAGTCCTCTAGTCGTGCAGAGGTGAGCCCAATGCCTGGTGCCTTGGAGGCAGGCAAACGGGGAGGGACCCTCAGCAGAAGACCCAGGGTTAGGTTAGGCCTCAAGGACAGCAGGTCTGAACTGCCCAGTGCTCAGAGAGCTCCCAGGCCGAGTGAGATGAGGGCACAAGGGCGGGTGAGTGTGAGCCTTGGGGTTTCATCCGGAAGGGCCCACAAAGGTCGGGGTTCACCAGAAGGGGCTCTCAGGGGTTGCCCCAATTCTTGCCCTGAATGCTCTGTTCCCCAAAATGGTGCAGTTAACTGTGGGCTGCAGGCTGAGTCCTACGGTGGGGCTTGGGTGTCCCCAATCCCCCAGAGTGGGGTGCCAGGACCCTGGGGAGGGACCCCTCTGTGGCCAACCTAGGGTAAGGGTTAGGGCCCAGGAGCCTGGCAGGGACATACTGCAGGCTGTGCGGCGAGCTCTGTGGAGGGCTGAGAGGAGGCCATGGGGGAGGGTGAGCATGGGCCTCAGGGTTGGGGCACGGGGGACTGCCAAAAGTGGATACGGGCTCCGGGGGCCTCCCCAAATTCTCGTGCCCTGTAGGCTCCGTAGAGCCCCCAGGGGCACGGTTTCCTGTCGGGTGGCAAGCTGAGTCCTGCGGTGGGGCACAGGTATCCCAATTCCCCAGGGCTGCAGTGTAAGCCTCCTGGGGAGGCCCCCACACCCTCGGCCGAGCTAGGGCTAGGGTTAGGCCCCAGGAACCCCGCAGGCCTGATCTGCTGGCTGTATGGCTAGTTACCCGGGCTGAGGTGAGGGTGTGGGGAGGGTGAGCGTGGGCCTCAGGGTTGGGGTGCGGGAGGCCGCCGTTGTTCGCTGGTGGCTCAGGAGGGCCCTCCTGGTTCTCCCACCCTGAATGCTCTATGGCCTCCCAAGGTGCACGGTTTCCTGCGTGGTGGCAGACTGATTCCTGCTGTGGGGCTCAGGTGTCCCGAATCCCCGCGGCTGCGACTTCAGGCTCCTGGGGAGGGGCCCCTCCACAAATGAACTAGGGTTAGGGTTGGGGCCCAGGAACCCCGCAGGCCAGATCCGCCCGCTATGTGGCGAGCTCCGCCGCGGTCTGAGGTGAGGGTGCGGGGTGGGGTGAGCATGGGCTTCAAGGTTGGGTTTAGGAATCGCCGAAGTTCGCCTGGGGCTCTGGGAGCCCTCCTGGTTCTCCCGCCCTGAATGCTCTACAGCCTCCCAAGGGGCACTGTTTCCTGTGAGCTGGCATGCTTTATCCTGCAGTGGGGCTCAGGTGTCCCCAGTCCCTGGGGCTGTGGCACCGGGCCCCAGGGGAGGGGCCCTACCCAGCCGACATAAGGACAGGTCTAGGCCCCAGGAACCCGACAGGCCTGATCTGCCAGCTCTGCGACGAGCTCGGTGGCAAGCGGAAGGGAAGGCGTGGGGCGGGATGAGCGTGGGCCTCAGGGTTGGGGTGTAGGGGGCCACCGAGGATCGCTTGGGTCTCAGGGGGGCCCTACCAGTTCTCTTGCACGGGATGCTCTGTGGCGCCCCAAGGGGCATGGTTTCCTGAGGGGTGGCAGGCTGAGTCCCGTGGTGGGGCTCAGGTGTACCCAATCCCCGGGGTTAGGGTACGGATCAGGGTATGGATTAAGGTTAGGGTATGGGTTACGGTTAGAGTACGGGTGAGTGTAGGGGTTAGGGTTAGGGTAAGGAGAGGGTACGGGTTAGGGTTGAGTTTAGGGGTTACAGGTTAGAGGTTATGGGTTAGGGTACAGATTAGGGTTTAGGGTATGGGTTAGGGTTTAGGGTTTGGGTTTAGGGTTAGGGTTAGGGTTGGAGTACGGGTTAGGTTTAGGGTACAGGTTAGGGTTAGGGTACGGGTTAGGGTACGCATTAGGGTACAGTTTAGGGTAAGGGTTAGTGTACGATTTAGGGTAAGTGTTGACATACGGATTTGGGTATGGTTTAGGGTACGGGTTAGGGTTACGGTACGGGTTAGGGTTAGGGTATAGTTTAGGGTTATGGTACAGGTTAGGTTACGGTTTAGGGTTGGGGTTAGGGTACACGTTAGGGAACGGGTTAGGGATAGGGATAGGGTATGGTTTATAGTTAGTGTATGGGTTAGGGTTCGGGCTAGGGTACAGGTTAGGGTTAGGTATGGGTTAGGGTCCGGGTTAGGGATAGGGCACGGGTTAGGGTATGGGTTTGTGTACGGGTTAGGGTATGGGTTAAGGTTAAGGTAAGGGTACTGGTTAGGGTTAAGGTACGGGTTACAGTTTAGGGTTTAGGGTTACGGTTAGGGTACAGGTTAGGGTTAGGGTACGGGTAGGGTTAGGGTACGGTTTATGGTACGAGTTAGGGTATGGGTTAGAGTCCGGGTTTGGGGTTTAGGGTTAAGGTTAGGGTACAGGTTAAGGTACTTGTTAGGGTTACGGTTAAGGTTAGGGTACGGTTTAAGTTATGGGTTAGGGTACAGTTTAGGGTTAAAGTTAGGGTACGGGTTAAGGTATGGGTTAGAGTACATGTTACGGTTACGGTTAGAGTTAGGGTACAGGTTAGGGTTAGGGTTAGGGTACGGGTGAGGGTACGGGTTAGGGTTAGGTTTAGGGTTAGGTTACGGGTTAGGGGTAGGGTTAGCTGAAGGGGTAGGGTGAGGGGTAGTGTTAGGGGTATGGTAGGGGTCGGGGTAGGGTTAGGGTTTAGGGTTAGTGTTTGGGGTTTGGGGTTAGTGGTTAGGGTTAGGGTTTCATGTTTAGGGTTTCGGGATTAGGGTTAGGGCTTAGGGTTTAGGGTTTAGTGTTAATGTTAGGGTTTAAGGTTTAAGGATTAAGGTTTAGAGTTAGGTTTAGGGTAGGGTTAGGCTTAGGGTAAGGGTTAGGGGTTAGAGTTACGGTTAGGATTAGGGTTTAAGGTTCAGGGTTTAAGGTTATGGGTTAGGGTTTAGGGTTAGTGTTAGACCCCAGTAGGCCAGCAGGACTGATGCGCCGGCTGTGCGGCGAGCGGAGGTGTGGGCCGAGGTGAGGGCGCTGGCGAGCGAGGGAATAGTATGCAGTGTTTTGGCGCGAGGGGCCTTTTACGTCACTAGAGGCTCGGAGGGCCCTGCCCGTTCTCCCGCCCTGAATGACCGGAGGCTCCCCTAGCGACCCGTGTGGTGGCGGGGTGGCAGTGTGAGTCTGGCAATGCGGTTTAGGTGTCCCCAATGCTGTGCGTTGCAGCTCAAGGCCCCTTGGGAGGGGCCCCTCTAGGGCCGTCCTAGGGTTAGTGTTAGCACCCAGGAGTCCGGCAGGCATGATCCGCCAGCTGTGTGGTAGCAGAAGGCCAGGCCGAGGTGAAGATGCCAGCGAGCTGGAGCGTGGGCCCAAGCATTTTGGCACGGGGGGGCCTTGGAAGGTCGCCGGGGGATTGGAGGGCCCTGCCGGTTCTCCCGCCCTGAATGGCCAGAGGCGCCCTTAGCAGCCCGGGTGGTGGCAGGGCGGCACGGTGAGTATAGCGCTGGGGCTCGGGGGACCCCAATCCCTGGCGTTGCTGTGCCAGGCCCCTTGTGAGGTTCCGCTCGGGGGCCAACCTAGGGTTAGGGTTAGCCCCCAGGAGGCTGGCAGGCCCGATCCGCTGGCTGTGCGTGAGCAGAGGGGCGGGCCGAGGTCAGGGCGCTGGTGAGCAGGAGCATGGGCCCAAGCATTTTGGCGCATGGGGGCTTAGAAGTTCACTGGGACTCGGAGGGCCCTGCCCGTTCTCCCGCCCTGAAAGACCGGCAGCACGCCTAGTGGCCTGGTTTGCAGCGGGACGGCAAAGTGAGTCCTGGCTTGGGCTCGGGGGTCACCAATCCCTGGCACTGAGGCACCAGGCCCCTTCGAAAGGGCCCCTCATAGGCCACCCTAGGGGTAGTGTTAGCCCCCAGGAGGCGGGCAGGCCTGATGTGCCGGCTGTGCAGCGACCGGAGGGGCGGGCCAAGGTGAGGGCGCTGGGGAGCGGGAGCGTGGGCCCAAGCGTTCTGGCGCAGGCGGCCTTTGAAGGTCGCCGGGGGCTCGGAGGGCCCTGCCCGTTCTCCCACCCTGAAAGACCGGCAGCACGCCTAGTGGCCCGGGTTGCGGCAGGGCAGCAGGGTAGAGTCTGGCGCTGGGGCTTTGGGGTCCCCAATCCCAGGTGTTGCGGCGATAGGCGACTTGGGATGGGCCCCTCAGTGGCCGACCTAGGGTTAGAGTTTGCACCGAGGAGGCCGGAAGTCCGGATCCACCCGCTCTGCAAGGAGCGGAGGGGTGGGCTGAGATGAGGGCGCTGGCGAGCAGGAGCGTGGACCCAAGCGTTTTGGTGCTGGGGCCTTCAAAGGTTGCCGGGGGCTCGGAGGGCCCTGCACGTTCTTCCGCCCTGAATGCCCGACGGCGCACCTAGCGGCCCGGGTTGCAGAGGGGCAGCAGTGTGAGTCCGGTGCTAGGGCTCAGGGGTCTCCAATCCCCGGTGTTGCAGCGCCAGGCCCCTTGGGAGGGGCCCATCGGGTGCGACCTAGTATTAGGGTTAGCCCCCAGGAGGCCCTCAGGCCCGATTCGCCAGCTGTGTGGTGAGTGGAGGGTCGGGCGGAGGTGAGGCCGCTGGGAGCAGGAGCAAGGGCCCAGGAGTTTTCGAGGGGGGGTCCTTCGAAGGTCGCCAGGTGCTCAGAGGGCCGTTCACGTTCTTCCGCCCTGAATGACAGGCGACTACCCTGGCGGCCCGGTTAGAGGAGGGGCGGTAGGGTGAGTCTAGCGCTGGGGCTCGGGGTCCCCAGTCCTCGGCGTTGGGGTGCCAGGCCCCTTCGGAAGGGCTCTAGGGGGCTGACCAAGCATTACTGTTAGCCCCCAGGAGGCTGGCAGACCCGATCTGCCGGCTGTGTGTCGAGCAGAGGGGCAGGCCTAGGTGAGGGCGCTGTCGAGCAGGAGTGTGGGCCCAAGAGTTTTGGCACGGGGGGCCTTCGAATGTTGCCAGGGGCTTGGAGGGATCTGCCCGTTCTCCCTCCCTAAATGACCGACAGTGCTCCTAGTGGCCTGGGTGGTGGCAGGGCGACACGGTGAGTCCGGCGCTGGGGCTCGGGTGTCCCCAATCTCAGGCATTGTGGTGTCAGGCCCCTTCAGAGGGGCCCCTCAGGGGCCAACCTAGGGTTATGGGTAGCCTCCAGGAGGAGGGCAGGCCTCATCCACCGGCTCTGCAGCGAGTGGAGGGGCGGGCCAAGGTGAGGGCACTGAGGAGCAGGAGCATGGGCTCAAGCGTTTTGGATGGGGGGGGCCGTTGAGTGTCGCCATGGACTCGGAGGGCCCTGCCCATTCTCCCGCCCTGAATGACCAGCGGCACCCCTAGCGGCCCGGGTGGCAGCGGGGCGGCAGGGTGAGTCCGGCGCTGGGGCTCGGGGGTCCCTAATACCCAGCGTTGCGGCGCCAGGCCCCTTGGGCGGGCCCCTCGGGGGCCGACCTAGGGTTAGGGTTAGCCCGCAGGAGGCTGGCAGGCTCGTTCCACCATGTGCGGTGAATGGAGGTGTGGGTCGAGGTGAGGTAGCTGGTGAGTGGGAGTGTGGGCCAGAGCATTTTGGTTTTGGCTTGGGGTGCCTTCGAAGGTCCCAGGTGGCTCGGAGGGTGCTGCCCGTTCTGTCGCCCTCAAGGACTGGCGACGCCCCTAGTTCCCCATGTGGCGGTGGGGTGGCAGGGAGCTTCCGGCGCTGGGACTTGGGGGTTCCCAATCCCTGGCATGCGGCGCCAGGCCACATGGGAGGGGCCCCTTGGGGGCGACCTAGGGATAGGGTTAGCCCCCAGGAAGCCAGCAGGCCCGATCCGCCAGCTCTGCAGCGAGTGGAGGGGTGGGCCGAGGTTAGGGCGCTGGCGGGCAGGAGTGTGGGAGCCAGAGTTTTTGCGTGGGGGGCCTTCGAATGTCGCAGGGTGATCGGAGGGCCCTGCCCGTTCTCCCTTCCTGAATGGCAACGACCCTAGTGCCCTCGGTGCCTATGGGGTGGCAGAGTGAGTACAGCACTGGGGCTCGGGGGTCCCAAATCCACGGCATTGCGGTGCCAGGATCCTTGGGAGGGGCCCCTCGGGGGTGACCTAGGGTAAGTGCTAGCCCCCAGGAGTCTAGGAGGCCCATTCCGCCAGCTCTGCAGCAGGCGGAGGGGCAGGCCGAGGTGAGGGCGCTGGCGAGAGGGAGTGTGGGCCCAAGCATTTTGGCACAGGGGCCTTCGAAGGTCGCCGGGGGCTTGGAGGGCCCTGCCCGTTCTCTTGCCCTGAAAGACTGGCGGTGCCCCTAGCAGCCCGGGTTGCCACGGGGCAGCAGGCTGACTCCGGTGCTGGGCTCGGGGGCCCCAATCCCCGGCGTTGTGGCACAAGGCCCCTTGGGAGGGGCCCCTCGGGGGCCGAGCTAGGGTTAGGGTTCGTCCCCAGGAGACCGGCAAGCCCGGCGCTAAGTGGTTCAGGCAATGTAACAAAAATGCCATACACTTATCTGTAAGAAATAACAGTGTACAGGAACCCTCTTAGCCCTAACATCATCCTTTCTGAATATGGAAGCCAGCCCCAAAGTGGTCGTGGAAGTCTGACGAACGCGCTAAGCACTTTTCTCTGAGTCACCACACTATACAGGGAAAGACCAATGTACATCTTCTTTCACGAGTAGGAAGCATTAATGAAAAGGTTCTGGAATTTCGAGGACTCTGACCCATCCTTATTGGTAATAAACCACCGTGTACAGGAAAACACCTTCAACTCTCATCAGTCTCCTCAATCCTGACTCCCATTCAACTTTGGATGTGTAGGACTAGGGAAATGTCCACATCTTATTGCTAAGAAAGAACGATGTCAGGGTAATGCCCTTCAAGTCACATCAGCCTTCCTGAAGACGGAAGCAGGAATCAAGGTGGTTATATTACCATGAGGTAAGGAAGATGTGCATAGAAGTGAGAAACAACAGTGGGCAGGACCTCTCTTCCAAGGAACAGTATCTTTGCTTAATGTTCAATCCCTATGGTAAGTGGTTGTGGGCATTTGTGAGGTCAAAATCTTGAGTGTTTTGTAAAACCTCTTGGCCATTCACAGATGAGACTAAGGTAGTTGGGGACTCCTAGGCAGTGATTTGTCCACTGTCAAAAATATGAAAAGATAAAAGAGACAGATGAGGTCTCCTCAGGCATTGTCCTTTATCCTCATCCTCCGTGAGGATGGCCATCTCTGGACAGCTCAGTGGCAGGGTCTCATTCACAGTGGGGGCATCTGTTCCTCACAGACATCAGGCAGGGAAATGGATTTGGTTCTCTGTGCCAGCCCAGCCACAGCTGAGTGTCACAGCACCCTCTCGTGGGCTCATAAGAGTTTCACTGTCACCAGGCAGGTCATTGTATTTGATAAACCACTGTGAGAGTTTGCAATCGCCTTCATCTGCAACCTCCTAGAGGCAAATGCAGGTGTCTGGTACCATGTGAAGTCATGTGAAGGCATTGTGAGAAATTGTCCTTTTGCTTAAGAAAAACATGGCTGGGGCTCCTGGCTGGCTCAGCCAGTTAAGCATGTGCCTTTGGCTCAGGTTATGTTCTCAGGGTTCTGGGATCGAGCCCGGGTTCCCTGTTCAGCAGGAAAGGAGTTAGGGAAATAGCTTAGAACCCACAGAGAATGTGAATAAAGGGGAGTGAAATGGAATTTGGTCTGTGTTTTGCTTTAGGGATTGGAAGTTAGTTTTTTCTCAATTGTGATTGTTCTTGAAACAGAGAAGCTGTAATGTTTTTTTTTTCCTTTAATTTTTTTCTAATAATAATTTTTTATTATGATATGTTAGTCACTATACAGTATTTCCTTAGTTTTTGATGTAGTGTTCCGTGATTCATTATTTGCATATAACACCCAGTGCTCCATGCAATATGTACCTTCCTTAATACCCATCACTGGCCCATCCCAATCCCCCACCCCTCTCCCCTCTGAAGCCCTCAGTTTGTTTCCCAGAGTCCATAGTCTCTCGTGGTTCATTCCCCCTTCTGTTTAGGGTCCATTGTCTAAAGGGACAGACAGTGGAAGTTCACCAAATATAAGATCGAAATTTCATTGTTCATTATAGATGCCACCACGTAGTTCCCAGACATTTCATTCTACTGTAGTAATTCATTATACCTGTGCAGGTGCACGTGGAAAACAATTGATGCATGCAGAGTGGTAATAAAACACGCCCCTCAGTAGTAGAATAATAGGGGATGCATATGTGTAAAATTATTCGACTACAGCTTCCATGCTTTCCCTTTGGTTCCTTATTATCTATGAGATTGGACAATTCTTGTTCTCTAGGCTTAAACCTCATTGTCAGTATTTAGAGTTTTTCAATGCTGATCTTCTCCTGTATAAGTTACCAAAACCTAAAATATGTATGAACTTTAAAAAACGCTATATTGAAAATGACAGCAGGGAAGTTCCATTCTGTGAATATTGTGTCAATGGATCTCTATTTTGACATCAGTGTTCATTAGAAATGATGACATTTCATGTGAGTATAAATATCAATGTGAAAAAGAAAAGGTAGGAAGAACCTTGAATGTTTAAGTAATTGCTGAAATGACAGGTGTGTGTGTGTGTGTGTGTGTGTGTGTGTGTGTGTGTGTGTAATTGATTTTCAGTGAGTGGTTCAGCTTCTTGTAGGGCCTCCGAGAGAGCCCAGGTGAACCTTTCAATGAGTTGGTATCTGTTTTCAGAACATGGGAATCTCTTAGTCCAATAGTCAATCAGGCAAGCTTTGAGGTCTTGAAGAGTTTCAGTCCTCAGCGATGGTGTTGCAGACCCTTGTGAGCAAACCCTAGGGTATGCTCAGAGCCCTCATTAGCTGGTACCAACGTGTGACGATTTCAGACAGCATTTCCCAAAGAAGTACCTCTTGAGTCTCTGTCCTTGTCAGTTCCCTACACTTCCTTACACTAGTTAAGTGATCAGTGTGTTTCAGGATAATCCCCACATGTGATTTTTGCTATTTCCTACTAGTCCTATCTGTTTCTCATGTTCTTCTTTTATGGTAGGTGTTGGGAAGCAACCTGTGTGGTGTAGGAAGGGGTGTGGTAGTTGTCTGCCTTCAGAGGACCGAATGATGCCTAGAAATTGTACTGTAGGTTGAGGTCAATTTTCCATCCTCTGAGTGTCAGGAATTCCATCACTTTACTTTGATGCTAGTCTGTTCTTCAAGCTGTCCTCAGAAGTAAGGACGTCATCCATCTAGGGAATACTGGTTTGTGTGTATGTTTTCATTTTAGGAAAGGCCTTTCTGTTCCTGAAAATAATACTGTAGAGTACCCTTTCTGGGTTTTATTGGACATCAGTCAATCTTTTGTGAAGTATTCCTTTATAAATAGACTTTTTATGGTTGATGAGCAGGAATTCTTTATTGACAAGTCTTTGTCAGTGTGTGTATTGCAAATCTTTACTTCCCAGACTGTGGTTCACTTTTTCATTTTCTTATGGTCATAAGATAAGGAGAAATGTCACATTTTTATGAAGTCCCACTGAATTCTTTTAAATGGTTAGTGCACCATATGTCCTACCCCAAGATTGACAGGTTCTGCATTTTCTTTCAGAAACTGTCCAATGGGAAGCTACAATCCATCTCAAATTTATAAATTGCATTTTTAATTCTAATAGGGTATTTATAGACTGGTTTGTATTTTCTATGTACACAATCATATTATCTGTGAATAGTTACAATTATCCCCTCAATTCTTATACTTTTTGTTTCCCTTGCCTTCTAACAGTGGTAGATTCTCCGATGCCATGTTGAATAGAGCAACATTGTTTGAAGATTTTAATATACCTTTCTCAATATCTGACAGAAAAAGCAGACAAAACATTGGTAAAAATGTGACCTAATTGACATATAGGGAACATTCCATAATAAGTGCAGAATACATTATTTGCAAGTGGTCATAGACTCTTTACCCAAATAGATGATAGATGGGGCCACGAATCAATGCTACAAATGTTAAACCCTGAAATTAACTAGATTCTATTCTTAGACCACAGGCGAATTGAGCCACAGTCATAGCGAAAAGAAAACCAGGAAGTCCTTCAATGTTTACAATTAAATGGAACTTTGCTACATATCGTAAAGGTGAGAGAGGGAATCTCAATGGAAATTCTGAACCTTTTCTACATGAGGGCTCACACACAATGGCACTTTCTTTGTGAAGAGCATTATAATAACCTAGACAGGAGTTGAGCCTTAAGTCAGAATTCTGCCTGCCCCAGCCACACCTGGCAGCCTTGGCCTGTGGTCCCCCTCAGCTGTCCTTTCTGGTGGCCCTGAGCTAAGGGGGTGAACATGGCCGTATGGAAATTAGAAGCTCCCCACTCTTAGTGATGACGTTGCTATCGTATTGTCCTCACCAGTCCAACAACATGATTTCTGAGTGAAACATGACACAAGAGCGACTTCTTGGCCTTCCTTCAGGTTTGAAAATCATCTGGTGAGTCATCTATTAGGAATATGGATTCAACATGTGTTCTTTCTTCTGGAAAAGAAATAGACCCAATAGCAATTATGTGTTCCTTAGCACCTGTTCCTGAGAGACATCATACTGGCTCTTTGTAGCATTCTGCCTCTTAAACTTCTCAACTAGGGTGTAGATATTTGTAGGCACATTTTCAGACGGTTAGAAAGGGACTCAGATGATATGAGTCACAGAGGATTTTAGTGTCAGAAACCTAAGTGGGATCCCCAAATTGACTCCAAATCCCTTGTTGTTCCATACAGGGTACTATTTCCCTCTTATCTCTGGTCTTCTCAATCTGGAAACCTATCAAGTATCAGGATTTTCTTGTCATGTGGACAAATGGAACGAATTCAGCGGGCCTTTTCACCTCTGCCCATGGTGATCATTAAGATCATTATCTTAGTGGAGGACCTCTGGGTAAGATACTCAAAGATCCTTAGGAATAGAGACAGTATAATATTTTTCTGGTATTAAAGTTACTGAAACCATCTATCTTTTTTTGTCCATTCAGGCTCTGGTATGTTCAGAGGGTGCTGTAAAACAGGTCTGAAATAGTATTTAAAAACACTCAGCTCAGCCTCTTCTACAAAGTGAGCCAATGCTTATAAACATGGCTAAAATATTCCCTTACCTACGATGACTCCCCAGCCATCGTAGTGTTTATATGGTATGACTGTGACTTACATTAGTCAACATTTGCAGAGAAAGAACTTAGTGCATCCAGGGGTCACTTCATGTTGAAATTAGTTTGTGACAACGAGCTACTGTGTTTTATTCTGCAGTCCAAGGGAATGGTGCCAGACATCTCTAAGGAGTTCTAGCAGTTCTACAATTCTGATTTTAAGTGGTCTGTGTGCTTCAGAGATTTGGTCAGGAGAAGGGCAGGGGTCCAGAGACTGTGAACACTTCTGTTACATGTGCTGACCATGGAGCAGGTAGCTTTCTGTGGGCATCATTTTGATTTCTTGGTACTCTTGTGAAGGTGCTTTTGTCTCAAATTCCTCCATTTAGGAGTAATTATAATGATGAAAGTAATTTTTATCTTATATCATCTGTGGGCCCTGATCCTGGGATCCCAGGGAAGCTATCCTTTAACATTTTACCCGGTTCAAAATGATTGGGCAAAACCTCAAAGCATGGGCCCTATTTCTGCCCCAAGCACATGTTGTACATCTGCTTCAAGAAGAAAACAATAACCAAAAATGCCAACATGAAGATAAGAAAAAATAAAGAACCTCTTTGGCTCCCATAAGATTAAAGTCATACTGACATGTACATACTGAACATGCATGAAATCATTGCATTTCCTAAAGCCCAAGCCTTGGAGGGTCTGAGAGCCACTGATCTTGCCCAGAACCAGGCACACCCCAGCAGGGAGGTCTGGTGCAGAAAGGGAAGGGGCAGGACTCTGAGGGTGGTCTGCAGCTAGAGGGGTCCCTGGAATGGGCCAGGTGTGTGTGGGGAGCCCAGCCCAGGACCCCACCTATGCCTATGCTGGGTGTTGGGTAGAGGAGGCACCTCTTGGACCCCCTGCACTTTCAGGGTTCCAGGGGCTTGAGGGCGGCTTGCCTGGCTTCCCAGGGGCTGGGGCACCACCCTCCCTGACAAATCACCTCTTGGGAGTGGAGCTACGTCTCTGTGGGCTGTTCCAGAGTTGCAGTGGGGTGCAAACCTGGGACAGAAGAAGGGGAACTGGGAGAGAGAGTTGCCCTGCGGAGGTCCCGGCAGGTTAGAGAGCAGCGTGCACCGTGGGTGGGGGGGTCTGGGGGTAGGGTGCGCCCCAGGTGGGAGGCAGGGTTCTGGAAGGGCACCTGGAGAGGGTTCATTGTGGGAACTCAGGTGAGTTTTCTTTTTCCTTTTAAAGTCTCTTCTGCCCCATGTTCTCAACTGGCCTTATTCCCCATACCTGTGAACTCCAGGGCGCCCACTCACCTGAGCTTTTGTGGGATTGGTTGCAGAATTTCAGGGTTTCCTCTGTTCCCCGGGAAGAGTGCGGGTAAGGACCTCACAGAGTCCCCACCTTCAGTGATGTGTCCCACGGTTCTCTGACACAGTGCAGGTGATGCATCTTGAGAAGTACCCCAAGTTCAGCAGGGTGTGCCCTGGTCCCCCAGGCACAGGTGTGGCCGTAGCAAGCCCCAGAGCCGTCCCCCAACTTCAGCATTATGCCCCGTGTGCCCCCAGGTTAGTGGTAATTGGCTGTTAGAATCATGCAGGAAAATCCTCCAGGTGGGGGCCTGAAGGAGGGCGTAAACCAGACCCCACTCTAATTGCATTGGGAATACACGAATTGAGGGTTTCTTTAGAAGAGTAAGTCTGCTTTCCAGAAAAGGCAAGGTCATTGGTCTATTGAGAATGAAGATAATTACTGATATACAACAAGTATGTGTTGCCCCTGCACCCAGAAACCGAAGCAGGTGTGCAGGCTATAGGTCAGAGGGGCCTTCTTCTCCCCAGCTGACAGCACTTCTCTGCTCTGGCTCCAAGACACCCAAGGTTTTGAACGTCAGCATCGGAGTCAGCGAGGCAGCTTGTCACAGGACGCCAGTGTTCAGAGAAAGCACAGGTATGTTTGGCAAAATGTCCTATCTATGTCAGGGCTGGAAGTAAAACCTCTCATTATCGCAAAACCTCCTGGGCTTTTCTCTTTTCTCTAGTTGAGCCACAAAGTAAAATTGAAGTAGCTGTCAGCATTCTGGGTTTGGTGCAAGAATTACTTAGTTTCCCTGGAGGTAGAACTTTGCAGGGGATCACAATTTCTGTCCATTTATTGCTGACAAATGTATTTTGACCATCTGTTTCCTAGGAACCCTCTTTTATTAGAAAGGGAAGGTGAGATTCACTCTGTGCCTGTTTGTAACATCTAATTTGTTCCTTCATCTAACAGTGTTTATTCAATTGGGCCTAAGATATGGTTTAGTGGCCAGTATCTAGAGTTAGGTGGCTTTTTTCATCTGATACAGACTTGGATGATGTCATTTGACAAAGGTGATGTTTCATCATTGATTAGTTTATTCATCAGAAGAGTTAAAATTAGGGTGGAGGGAAAATTCAAAATTATCCAAACCGGCCTGTTCCTGTTTAAAAGTTGAGCTTGACTTTCTAGTTTTACTAAATGTATTATCTCGATATTTTGAGGTGCCATATTCCCTCTGTAGTTTCTTTGGTGGTGGAGTCAGAAGGAGAGTCTGGGAATTCTTTTGGATAGTGGCATGCTGGTGGCTTCAAGGGGCTTGGCGTCAGGAGCCTTGGGGTGAAGTCTGCAACTGCTTGCCTGACCCTGGGTGCATCTCCCAGAGGTTTTGTTGCCTCTTATGAAATTGCCGGCAGATAATGTTTTGCTTAAAGGGGAACCCTCCCATCCTGTTGGTGGGAATGCAAAGTGGTGCAGCCAGTCTGGGAACCAGTGTGGGGGTTCCTCAAAAAGTTAAACATTGAACAACCACATGATCCAGCAATTGCTGTCCTACGTATTTACCCAAAGGATAAAAAAATGCAGATTCGAAGGGAGTCCATGCACCATAATGTTTATAGCAGCAATGTCCACAGTAGCCAAACTATGGAGAGAATCCCAAAGTCCATGCACTGATGAATGGATAAAGCAGATGTGGGATACATATATATAATGGAATATGACCCGGCTTCAAAAAGAATGAAATCTTACCATTTGCAAGGATGTGGATGGATCTAGAGTGTATTAAGCTAAGCAAAATCAGTGAGGAAAGACAAATATCCTATGCTCTCACGCTTGTGGAATTTCAGAAAAAAAACAGATGAACAGAGTTGAGGGGTGATGAGAGAGGCAAACAAGGAAATAGACTCAACCTTGGAGAACAAACTGAGTGTTGCTGCAGGACATGGGCGTGGGGGTAAGAGATAAATGGGTGAGGGGTATTAAGGAGGAATCTTGTGATGAGCACCGGGTACTGTATGCAGGTGAGGAATCACTAAATCTTACCCCTGAAGCGAATATTCCATGGCATGTGAACTAACTGGAATTTAAGTAAAAGAAGAAAGGAAAAAGTGTTCTGCTTCATGAAGAGTGAGGTAAAGTTGTAGGGATTTGGGCTGTACTCTTCTATAGATGAGAGTTGTAGAACACCCTGTTGTAGGATACACTAGTTTCTTATCACATAAGGATTCCTCAAAAAGCTGCAATGAAAGATTCAGGTCTCAGAGCATGTTCATGTTCCACTGATATGTTACAGTTTGCACAGGTAGGAAAGAAGGTGGAGAGAAAGGCAACAGAAGGGGAAAGTAGGTGTGAACCTTTCATTAGTTAGCGTTATAGCTTTCTCATGAAAGTCTTGCGCCAGTGTGATTTTGGAAGCAGAGTGGGAATCCGGGAGCTTTGCAGGAGATGGGGGAGTTCCAGGTCTGGGTAAAGCTGACAGGGGGCCCAGAGGAGAGCTGAATGCATTCTGCAGCAGGATGTGGGCAGGGTGGGCTCCAGGTGTGGCTATGGGTCTCCTGGGTGAGAGTTGTGACAGGTGAGGGCTGTGTGCAAGTTCCTGGCTGAGGACAAGGGAGGCACAGGCGGAGAGCTGGCAGAGAACCTTCTTCTGGGCCACCAGTCTCACCCAACACACACAGTCTCATCTTCTGTCCCTGACACTCCAATTCAGACTTCTCCGAAGGTGAGTGAGAACACATCAAGAGCATTCGAAACAGAAGGGAAAGCATGTGCAATGGCTCTGGGGCAGGAGAATTCCAGGTATGTCCAGGAGCAGCACGAAGGCCCTGTGGCCACAGGAGACAGCTTAGGACATGAGCTCAGAGAGGTGACAGAGGGTGACAGAAAGCCATTCCAGGGCTATATCCCCATGAGACCCTGTTTCACTGGGCCATCCTGGCTACAATGTTGAGAACAGATGACAGAGGGTTGAAGATGGCAAGGCAGGTCAATGACGAAGCTTTTCCAGGAACTCAGGCACTGTGGACCAGACAGGTGGCCTTGGATGGAGTTGTTAGACCTATTCTGGGTCCATTTTGAAGATACAGCTCACAGGATTTGCTGATGGGTTAGCTATTAGGAGCAGGAGAACGGAGGAATTAGGGTAACTCCCAGCTTTTGTGGGTTGTCGTGATCGAGGGGAAGGAGAGGGTTTCTCGGGAGGTAGGAGGTAGTCCGTGTTCCGCATGCTGAGGAAGGTGCCTTTCCCGGTGGGTCTGCTGAGGTTTGTGTCTGGGAGAACCTTTCACATCTCGTCCCTCAGCAATGCTCAAGTACAAGTATCCCCCGTTTTTAACGTTCACAGTAAGACACTGGGATTTCTTGAAAAACTATGTTATTACCCAGCTTCAGTAAGAGGAAGAGACCTGAAGAGGATTTTCCTCTTATGCAAAAAGGTGAACAGTGAGAATCGCATTCAGCATCTGTTTTGGGGAGAAGCACGACAAAGGCAGTGTGCTCCCCAACCAGCTCCTTCCGCTGGGAACTGCTCTCCGCATCCAGCCACCAGCACTTTGAATTGTGTTTGTGAGCCTCTGCTGTGCTTTATCTTCATTTATGCTGGGCCTCCATTGGAAACTTGTGTGCTGAGGCCTAAGAAAAGCCAAAGAGAAGGAATTTTGGAGTCTGAGCACACTGTCTAATTGTTTCGTGTAAATTAATGGCCATTCCTTCTTGACACCATTTCTGCTGTGCAAGGTTTCTCAGAAGCTCTGTACTTTCAAAGAGCAGGGAAACCTATACCCCATGCTGTGGGGTTAGTTTTAGTCTCCATGCTGGACAGAACATTTCATGACTGTCGGATTTTCTCACTCAAACATTGAGACTTTGACCGCCTTCACCCGTTTCTACCACCCCATCCCCGAATCTGGCACCTACCAATCTGCTCTCAGTATCTATGTGTTCAGTATTTGTTTATTCCACGTGGAATGTACATGAGAGCATCTGGTATTGGTCTTTCTGTGTATGAGTTACTTGGCATAAGGCCCCCAAGTTCTGTGTTTCCATGTCTGGTTCTTGTGAATAATGCTTTAGTGAATGTGGGAGTGCATCTGTCTTTTTGAGGCAGTATTTTTGTGTTCTCCGAATCAATACTCAGTAGAGCCATTACTGGGTCATGTCGTAGTTGCTTTTATTTTTTCAGGAACCTCCATACCGTTTGTCACAGTGGCTGCACCAATTTCCATTCCCACCAACAGTGCACAGTGTCTCCTCGTCTGCACACCCTTGACCCCACTTGGTGTCTGTCTCTGGGACAATTGCTGTTCCAACAGTTGTGAGAGGATAGCCGATTGTGGGTTTGACTGATGTTTCCCTGACGATGATTAGTGATGTTGAACAACTCCTTCTGTCTGTTGGCACCTGTGTGCCATCTTTGGAAGGTATCTATTCACATATTCCCCACATTTTTTATACTTTTTTTTGTTTTGATTTGTATGTGTGTTGTGTGTATTTTGGATATTAGCCTCTTCTCACACATATGATTCACAGATATTTTTTTCTTATTGGGTCAGTGGCCTTTTAAGTTTTTGATGGTTTCTTTTGCCGTGTGGAAGATTTCAGTTTGATGTTGTTCCACTTGTTTATTTGTGCTTTTGTTGCCTTTGCATTTGGTGTCCGATCTGAAGACTCTTTGCCAAAACCAATGTCAAGAGACTTAGTACCTGTGTCTTCTTGGAGGTTTATGGATTCAGGTCTTATGTTCAAATCATTCATCCATTAAAAATTTTGTGTGTGGTGTAAGAAAGTGACCCAGTTATATTCTTCTGCATTTAGTGTCCAGTTTGCCTCTTACCGCTCACTGAAGACACAGTCCTTCCCTCATGGCATATCTTCTGCTGCTGTGTCGTAAGTTAGGATCATTTACGTGTGGGTAAGTTTCTGAGCTTTCTGTTCTGTTCCACTGACCTGGTGTCTGTGTTTCTGCCAGTACCATCCTGTTTTGATGACAACAGCTTTGTAATCTAGCTTGAAATACAGGTGTGTGTTGACTGCACCTTTCTTTCTCCAGGTTGCTTTGGGTATTTGGGGTCTTTTGTGATTCCATACAAGTTTGAGGACTGTTTTCTATTTCCTCGAATAATGCCACTGGAATTCAGATAAGGATTTCATCACATCTGTCGATTGCTTTGGGTACGATGGACATGTTCACATAATTAACTTTTCCAGTTAAGGAGCATGGCGTAAGCTTCCATTTGTTTGTGTTGCCTTCCAAATCTTTGACCCATACATTCTGCCCCCCTCGACACACGTGTTTTTCATTTCTTTTCTGCCATGTGTTGAGTGTACTATGTCTTTCTCATTCTTGGTTACTTTTATTCCTAGATTTTTTTTTCATGCAATTGTAAATGGCATTGCTTTTTTATTTCTCTTTGCGAAAGTATGTCATCAGTATACAGAAATGCAACAAGTTGGGTCATCTGTGTGGCTCCATAGGTGAAGCGTCTGCCTTTAGCTCAGGTCATGATCCCAGAGTTCTGGGATCGAGCCCCATGTTGGGCTCCCTGCTTAGCGAGGGTCTGCTTCTCCCTCTTTCTGACACTCCCCCTGCTCCTGCTTTTTCTCTTCCTGTCAAATAAATAAATAAAAAATAAATAAATAAATAAATAAAATGTGAAAAAAATAAAGACAACAGGTCTCTGTATATCGACTTTATATCCTGCAGCTTTCTTGAATTTGTTTATTCTAACAGTTTTTTTGTGTGGAATCTTTCGGGATTTCATGTCATTTGCAAATAGTGACAGTTTTCCTGTATGGATTTCATATCTTTCTCATTTTTAAAATGATGTTAGTCACCCTAGAGTACTTCATTTGTTTTTGATGTAGTGTTCCATGATTCATTGTTTGCATATAACACCTAGTGCTCATTATGACACGTGCCCTCCTTTTTTTAAAAAAAAAGAATTTATTTATTTATTCGACAGAGATAGAGACAGCCAGCGAGAGACGGAACACAAGCAGGGGGAGTGGGAGAGGAAGAAGCAGGCTCACAGCGGAGGAGCCTGATGTGGGGCTCGATCCCATAACCCTGAGCCGAAGGCAGACGCTTTACCGCTGTGCCACCCAGGTGCCCCAATATGTACCCTCCTTAATACACATCACCAGGATAACCCCTTCCCCTTCCCCTCCCTTTCTGCAGCCTTCAGTTTGTTTCCCAGTTTCAGTAGTCTCTCATGATTCATCTCCCCCTCTCATTCCCCCCTTCACTTTTCCCTTCCTTCTTCTAATGTCCTCCATGCTATTCCTTCCGTTCCACATAGGAGTGAAACCATATGATAATTGTCTTTCTCTGCTTGACTTAATTTCACTTAGCATAATCCCCTCCTGGTCCATCCACGTTGGTGCAAATGGGGGGTATTCATCCTTTCTGATGACTGAGTAATATTCCATTGTGTAGATGAACCACATCTTCTTTGTCCATTCATCTGCTGAAGGACACCTTGGCTCCTTCATCAGTTTGGCTATTATGTACATTGCTGCTATGAACATTGGGATACAGGTGCCCCTTCTTTTCATTACTCTGTGTCTATGCGGTAGATACCCAGTAGTGCAATTGGTGGGTCATAGGATAGCTCTGTGTTTAACGTCGTGAGGAACCTCCATATTGTTTTCAAAAGTGGCTATACCAGCTTGAATCCTCACGAGTAGTGTAAGATGGTTACGCTTTCTCCACATCCTCTCTGACTTTTTTTTATTTCAAGTCTTGTTAATTTTTTTTCAAGATTTTATTGATTTATTCCACAGAGATAGAGATAGACAGCGAGAGAGGGAACACAAGCAGGGGGAGTGGGAGAGGAAGAAGCAGGCTCATAACGGAGGAGCCTGATGTGGGGCTCGATCGCATAATGCCAGGATCACGCCCTTAGCCGAAGACAGACGCTTAACCACTGTGCCACCCAGGTACTGCATGCCTTGTTAATTTTAACCATTCTAACTGGTGTATGGTGGTATCTCATTGTCGTTTTGATTTGTATTTGCCTGATGGCAAGTGATGTGGAGCATTTTTTCATGTGTCTGTTGGCCATTTGTATGTCTTCTCTGGAGAAGTATCTCTTTGTGTCTTCTGCCCATTTTTTGGGTGTCGAGTTTGAGGCGTTCTTTATAGATCTTGGATACCAGCCCTTTATCTGTAATATTATTTGCAGATATCTTCTTCGATTCCATAGGATGCCTTTTTGTTTTTTTGATCATTTGCTTTGCCGAGCAGAAGCTTTTTATCCTGATGAAGTGCCAATAGTTCATTTTTGCTTTTATTTCCTTTGCCTTTAGAGACATGGCTTGCAAGAAGTTGTTGTGTCCAAGGTTGAAGAGTTCTTTTGATTTTGATATGAGACAGGAATCCATTATCTTTCTTTCTTAATTTTCTTGGAGTCCTCTGTCTTTCTTGGTGAGTCTAGCTAAGTTTGTCAGTTTTGTTTATCTTTCCAAAAAAGGCAGCTCTCATTTTCTTTTTTTTTTTGTCCTTTTAGTCTCCATTGGATTTATTAATGCATTCCTTTTTGTTATTTCCTTATTTCTACTAATTTGTGGCTTTGTTTGTTCTTTTTTTTTTCTAATTCTTTACCACATAAATCAGGTTGTTTATTGGAGAGCATTCTCATGGATTGATGAAGACTTGAATTTCTATGAATGTCCCCCATAAAGCTACTTTTGCTGCATCCCATAAGTTTTTGTAAGTTGTCTTTTTCATCAGTGTCAAGGTACTTCTAAAATTTTTTTGATTTCTTCTTTGACTGTTGGTTGTTCAGTAGCATGTTGTTAAATCTCCACACATTTATTTAAGATTATTTAAGTATCTGACAGAGAGTGAGACAGCGAGAGAGGGAACGCAAGCAGGGTGGTGGGAGAGGGAGAAGTGGGCTTCCCACTGAGTAAGGAGCCTGATTCGGGGCTAGATCCCAGGATCCTGGAATCACGACCTGAGCTGAAAGCAGATCCTTAACAACTGAGCCACCCAGGCCCCCCAATCTCCACCTATTTTTGACTGTCCCATTTTTTTCTTGAGACTGATTTCTAGTTTCATATCATTGTGGTTGGACAAGATTTGAAGCAGAAGGTGAAAAGAGCATTCAGATGAAAGGTTTGTTTCCTGGAGGGTTTTCTGAGGGCAGACCATGAGTTCAGTGGGGATGGAGGAAGGTTTTGTGAGACGGGGGGTGGGGTTAACCCTCGTTAGAATTACTGACTACTACCATGCAGGCTGTGTGCTACCGTTCACACCGTAGTCCTGATGGACTGGTACTTCATTAGAAATATTTTCTAGGAGGTGTAGGCATAGTCTTCACTTAAAGAAAGGTGCCATGTGGGTTTATGGCATGACCCCAGGTCAGCAACCAGGATGTTTGGTATTGTGGGGGATCAGAACCAGGCTTTCTGTGGGAAGTGACAGAAATAGGGTATGGTGAGCTCCATGACCATAGGTGAGGTCCCTAGTGACCCACTGGGTGTTGGGTTCTGTGGATCTGTCTCATCAGGTGCTGTGGAATTCAGGGACACCCTCCTGTCTGTGGATTTGTGTGGAGACAGGTAGACATCAGTGTCTGGCCAGGCACGAGGGTCACACTGGACCACCACCAGAGGTGCAGCGTGCGTGGGAGCCACTGCTTGGTTTCCACGAAAGCTGACCAGGGTCTGTGACCGTGATTCCTAGCAGCTGCAAGGGGAGAGGAGGCCGGGGGTGGTGCACACTTCCTAGAGTTGTGGTCAGGACTAGTCTGGAGCCCACTGAAGTCAGCCACACTGGGCACAGAAGGCACCCAGTCAGTGTAGCTGTGGGCACTGCTCCCATGGCACTTTCAGGCCGGCTCCATGCTGCCACCTCCTGCATTTCATCATCATCTTCAAGGTCATGTGCCTCTGCTCTTGCCCCATGGCCTCCGGGGTATAGTCCGTCCTCCATCTGGCCCTCGTCCCTGGTGCCCTGTGCAGTCCAATGCCAGGGTACCCGTCTTGAGACAAATATCTGGCCCTGATGGAACACTTCCATGGATCTCGTGTAATGTGAGGGTGATGCCCTGCACTGGAAGGGGGCTACAGGTCCCCAATCAGGAGAGCCATGTCTCCCTTTTCAGCATGGCCTGCCCGTCCCTCAGTCTTCTTAGGGAAGCTCTCCCCACTTCCTGAGATGACAGCCCTGAACTTAAAAATGAATGTCATTTTACATATCTCTATGCCTTAGTTCATCCATGGCATGTCTTTCAACCCCGTCAGTGGGTTTTTTTTAGAAGTTCTGAAGGGCTGTCTGCTCAAGGAGGGGATGACCTGGGTGGGGCAGCTTTCCCTCTCATCTCCCTCAGCATGTCTCTGAGCCCTGGGGCCAGCTGTCCCACTGAGGATTGAGGGACACGAGCCAGCCCTTCCTGAGCCCAGGCTGTGTCAGCTCATAGACTGATGCGTGTCAGAGTGGTGGGTAGCTGGCATGGGCCAGAGGCAGGCAGTGTCTCCTTCTCATTCCTTCCCTCCCTTCCTCCCAGAGGTAGCTCAGAGCAGCCTTCAACCTCTGCATCTCCAGATCCCTTGACCTGTGCCTCCTGTGTTCAGCTGGTGACCTTGGAGTTTCGCATGGATTCTACCACACGTACCCTCTCCCGTAGCAATTCCTGGATCAGGGGAGGGGTCGGACCCTTGTCTGCTTTTGGTCTTCTTCCTGTCCAGCACCAAGCCCACCCACCTTTGCATCTTCCATGTATGTGCTTGGAAGCAAGCCCATCCACAGGGAACCTATTAGCCAAATGGATCCAGGCAATGAACACTGAAGTAGAGATCCGGGATCCATAATAAACCTGCTCTGAAACCTGTCCCAAAGTCTGTGAGTCTCTCACACTGAAACAAAAACAATAATAGCTTTCTGGACTGTGAAGTGACATGTGTCTCTACTTCCAATCTTGAATGCATTGGTGCTGAGCCTGGACTGAAAAGGACCATGGCTCCCGTGGGCTGGGATCCACGGTAAGAACTCAGTGAAATCTGAATTTGATTCATGGAGTGAATAATTATTGTAGAGCGAATCCTCCCAAGTAGGGCTTATGCACAGTGCACAGGAAAAGCTTTTTCAAAGAGGTTCCTGAAAGAAAAAATCTTTTTTAGAAATTTATTTTAATTCCAGTAGAGCTAACATACAGTGTTACATTCGTTTCAGGTGTACAATAGAGTGATTCAGTAATTCTATAAATTAGTGGTCATCAAGAAAAGTGTCCTCTTAATCCCCTTCACCTATTCCACTCAACCCTCTATCCACCTCCTCTTGTAACCATCCGTTTGTTCTCTATTGTTAAGAGTTTGTATTTTGGTGTGTCTCCTTTTTCTCTTTTAGTTATTTATTTTTGTTTGTTGCTTAAATTCCCTATTAGAGTGACATCTTATGGGATTTGTCTTTCTCTGAATGCCTGATTTTAGTTAGGATAATACTCTCTAGCTCCATTCATGTGGCTGCAAATGGAAGGTTTCATTCTTTTTCAAGCCGAGTAATACTCCATTGTGTGTGTGTATGTGTGTGTGTGTGTGTGTGTGTGTGTGCACGTGCGTGTGTGTGAATACAGATCTATCATCTCATTTGTCAATTTTTCTACAGACACTTGGGTTGCTTCCATATTGTGATATTCTAAATAATGGTGCAAGGAACATAGGGGTGCACGAATCCTTTTACGTTACTGTTTTCCTATTCTTTGGGTAAATACGAGTAGTGTGATTGTTGGATCGTAGGGTAGTTTTATATTTAATTTTTTCAATAACCTTCATACTGTTTTCCACGGTGGCCACCACAATTTGCATTCCCACCCACAGTTCACGAGGATTCCCCTTTATCCACATCCTCTCAACACCTGTTCTTTGTTGTGCTTTTGATGTTAGCCATTCTGACATGTTTGAGGTATTACCTCATTGTCCTTTGGATTCACATTTTCCTGATGATGGGTGATGGTGAACATCTTTTCACGGGACTGTTGGACATTTGTATTGCTTCTTTGGAGAAATGTCTGTCCATGTCTTCTGCCTATTTTTTAACTGGATTATTTGTTTTTTGGGGGTCGAGTAGTATCAGTTCTATATGTTTTGGACACTATCCCTTTATTGCATATGATCTTTGCAAATATCATCTCCCTTTGAGTAAGTTGTCTTACTATTTTTACGTTTTCATTGTTCTTCTGCCATGTGGAAACTTTATTTTGCTGTATTCCCAATAGTTTATTTTTGATTTCATTTCCTTTGCCTCAGGACACAGTCTAGAAAAACGTTAATATGGTCCATGTCAAGAAGTTACTGTCTTCCCTCCTGTAGGATTTTAATGGATTCAGGTCTTATATTGAGGTCTTGAAACTGTTTTGTGTTTGTCTGTATTGTGTAAGAAAGCAGTCTAATTTCATTCTTTTGTGCGTAGCTGTCTAGTTTTCCCAACAAAATTTGTTGTAGAGACTGTCCTTTTCCCTTTTGATATCGTTGCTTGCTTTGTGGAAGATTCATGGACCACATAATTATGGGTTTCTGTTTGAACTTGTATCCTGTTCCTTTGGTCGCTGTGTCTATTTTTGTGCCATACTCTCTTGTTAGGATGACTGCAGCTTTGTAGTATAACCTGAAATCTGAAATTGTGAGTCCTCCAGCTTTGTTTTTCTTTTCCACATTGCACTGGCTGTTCGGAATCTTTAGTGGTTCCATACAAATGTTTAGGATTGTTTATTCAAGGTCTTTTGTTCTTTAATTTAAATTCAATTAGCCAACTTACAGTACATCATTAGTTTCAGATGTAGTCTTCAATCAATTTTCAGTTGTGTGTAACACCCAGTGCTCATTGTATCGTGTGACCTCCTTAATGCTACTCACCCAGTTACCCCCCCAAACTTCTCCTCCAGCAATCATCAGTTTCTTGTGATAGTTAAGAGTCCATCATGGGTTTTCCCCCTCTCTGATGACTTCCCATTCTATTTTCCCTTCCTTCCCCTATGGTCACCTTCCTTGTTTCTGATATTCCACATAGGAGTGAAAGCATATGATCATTGTCTTTCTTTCATTGACTTATTCCACTCATCATAATACCCTCCAGCTCCACCCAGGTAGGTGTGATGGTAAGTATTCATCCTTTCTGATGGCTGAGTAATATTCCACTATAGATATGATCCACATCTTCTTTATCCATTCATCTATCCATGGTCATCTGCACTCCTTCTGCAGCTTGTCTATTATGGATATTGCTGCTATGAACACTGTGGTGCATGTGTCCCATCTTCACTACCTCTGTATCTTTGGGGTACATACCCAGTAGTGCAATTGCTGGGACATAGGGTAGCTTTATTATAACTTCTTGAAGAAACTCTGTACCATTTTCAAGAGTGGCTGTACTGGACTGCATTTGTACAGGGGTGTAAGAGTGTTCCCATTTCTCCACATCCTCTCCAACATGTATAGTTTCATGTCTTCTTATTTTTAGATATTCGGCCTCGTGTGATATGGCATCTATAGGGGTTTAGATTTGCATTTCCCTGAAGCCAAGTGATATGAAGCATTTATGCATGTATCTTTTGGTCACCAGTACGTCGTCATCAGTGAAGTGACTTCCCATTTTAATCCATCTCAAGACCTAAAGCTGGGTAAGGCACTGAAGCTGGATGGTGCCATCGGTTGGAAGTGTGGAGAATTTCAAAAGATCTCCTTGGAGAGCAAGTTTAAAGGTCAGTTTGAAGCTACTAATTGGATCCGGGGAGATCTCTGAAAGTGGGGGTTGCCTGCGATGGGCTGAGGAGGGCCCTCCGATTTTCCTATGAATCCTTGCTGCAGCCCCAAATGACAGTTTCCTGCTGTGGGGCAGGCTGAGTCCTCTAGTCGTGCAGAGGTGAGCCCAATGCCTGCTGCCTTGGAGGCAGGCAAACGGGGAGGGACCCTCAGCAGAAGACCCAGGGTTAGGTTAGGCCTCAAGAGACAGCAGGTCCAAACTGCCCAGTGCTCAGAGAACTCCCAGGCCGACTGAGATGAGGGCACAAGCGTGGGTGAGTGTGAGCCTTGGGGTTTCATCCGGAATGGCCCACAAATGTCGGGGTTCACCAGAAGGGGCTCTCAGGGGGTGCCCCAATTCTCTTGCACTGAATGCTCTGTTGTGCCCCAAAACGGTACAGTTTCCTGTGGGCTGCAGGCTGAGTCCTACAGTGGGGCTTGTGTGTCCCCAATCCCCCGGAGTAGGGTGCCAGGACCCTGGGGAGGGGCCCCTCTGTGGCTAACCTAGTGTAAGGTTTAGGGTCCAGGAGCCCGGCAAGGACAATCTGCAGGCTGTGCAGCGAGCTCTGTGGAGGGCTGAGAGGAGGCCATGGCGGATGGTGAACATAGGCCTCAGGGTTGGGGCACGGGGGGCTGCCAAAAGTGGGGACAGGCCCTGGGGGCCTCCCCATGTTCTCATGCCCTGTAGGCTCTGTAGAGCCCCAAGGGGCACAGTTTCCTTTCCGGTGGCAAGCTGAGTCCTGCGGTGTGGTACAGGTACCCCAATTCCCTGGGGCTGTGGTGTAAGGCTCCTGGGAGTCCCCCACACCCACGGCCGACCTAGGGCTAGGGTTAGGCCCCAGGAGCCCCGCAGGCCCGATCTGCTGGCTGTATGGCGAGCTACATGGGCTGAGGTGAGGGTGCAGGGAGGGTGAGCGTGGGCTTCAGGGTTGGGTTGCGGGAGGCCACCGACGTTCGCTGGTGGCTCAGGAGGGCCCTCCTGGTTCTCCCACCCTGAACGCTCTATGGCCTCCCAAGGAGCACGGTTTCCTGCGGGGTGGCAGACTGAGTCCTGCTGTGGGGCTCAGGTGTCCCAAATCCCCGTGGCTCTGGCTCCAGGCTCCTGGGGAGGGGCCCCTCCACAGATGAACTAGGGTTAGGGTTGGGGCCCAGGAACCCCGCAGGCCAGATTTGCCCGCTATGTGGCGAGCACTGCCGCGGGCTGAGGTGAGGGTGTGGGGTGGGGTGAGCATGGGCTTCAAGCTTGGGTTTAGGGATCGCTGAAGTTCGCTGGGGACTCTGGGGGCCCTCCTGGTTCTCCCGCCCTGAATGCTCTACAGCCTCCCAAGGAGCACGGTTTCCTGTGGGCTGGCAGGCTTTATCCTGCAGTGGGGCTCAGGTGTCCCCAGTACCTGGGGCTGTGGCACCGGGACCCAGGGGAGGGGCCCTACCCAGCCAAACTAGGGTCAGGTCTAGGCCCCAGGAACCCGGCAGGCCTGATCTGCCGGCTCTGCGACGCGCTTGGTGGCAAGCTGAAGGGAAGGCGTGGGGCGGGATGAGCGTGGGCCTCAGGGTTGGGGTGTAGGGGGCCGCCGAGGATCGCTGGGGTCTCAGAGGTGCCCTACCAGTTCTCCTGAACGGGATGCTCTGCGGCGCCCCAAGGGGCATGGTTTCCTGAGGGGTGGCAGGCTGAGTCCCGTGGTGTGTTCCAGGGGTACCCAATCCCCGGGGTTAGGGTACGGATTAGGGTACGGGTTAAGGTTAGAGTATGGATTATGGTTAGGGTATGGGAGAGGGTAGGGTTTAGGGTTAGGGTAAGGAGAGGGTATGGGTTAGGTTTGGGTTTAGGGGTTACAAGTTAGACGTTATGGGTTAGGGTACAGATTAGGGTTCAGGGTACGGGTTAGGGTTTAGGGTTTGGGTTTAGGGTTAGGGTTAGGGTTGGAGTAGGGGTTAGGTTTAGGGTACGGATTAGGGTTAGGGTACTGGTTAGGGTACGCATTAGGGTACGGTTATGGTTAGTGTTGGCATTCGGATTAGGGTACGGTTTAGGGTACGGGTTAGGGTACGGGTTAGGGTTAGGGTACAGTTTAGGGTTATGGTACAGGCCAGGTTACGGTTTAGGGTTAGGGTTAGGGTACGGGTTAGGGAATGGGTTAGGGATAGGGATAGGGTACGGTTTAGGGTTAGGGTATGGGTGTGGGTACGGGTTAGGGTACAGGTTAGGGTTAGGTATGGGTTAGGGTATGGGTTAGGGTCCGGGTTAGGGATAGGGTACAGGTTAGGGTATGGGTTAAGGTTAAGGTAAGGGTACTGGTTAGGGTTAGGGTACGGGTTACGGTTTAGGGTTTAGGTTTATGGTTAGGGTATGGGTTAGGTTTAGGGTACGGGTACGGTTAGGGTACGGGTATGGTACGAGTTAGGGTATGGGTTATGGTCAGGGTTCAGGGTTAAGGTTAGGGTATGGGTTAGGGTACTTGTTAGGGTTAAGGTTAAGTTTAGGGTACGGTTTAAGTTATGGGTTAGGGTACAGTTTAGGGTTAGGGTTAGGGTACAGGTTTGGGTACGCGTTAGAGTACGTGTTAGGGTTAGGGTACAGGTTAGGGTTCGGGTTAGGGTATGGGTTAAAGTTAGGGTTAGAGTATGGGTTAGGGTAAGGGTTAGGGTTAGGTTACTGGTTAGGGGTAGGGTTAGCTGAAGGGGTAGGGTTAGGGGTAGGGTTAGGGTTATGATAGGGGTCGGGGTATGGTTAGGGTTTAGGGTTAGGGTTTGGGGTTTGGCTTAGTGGTTAAGGTAAGGGTTTAGTGTTTAGGGTTTCGGGTTTAGGGTTAGGGGTTAGGATTTAGGGTTTAGTGTTAATGTAGGGTTTAGGGTTTAAGGATTAGGGTTTAGGGTTAGGTTTAGGTTAGGGTCAGGGTTAGGGTAAGGGTTAGGGGTTAGTGTTAGGGTTAGGGTGAGGGTTAGGGGTTAAGGTTTAGGGTTTAAGGTTAGGGGTTAGGGTTTAGGGTTAGACCCCAGTAGGCCAGCAGGACCGATGCAACGGCTGTGCGGCGATCGGAGGAGTGGGCCAATGTGAAGGCGCTGGTGAGCGGCAGCATGGGCCCAACCATTTTGGTGCAGGAGGGCCTTCGAAAGTCGCCGGGGCCTCGGAGTGCCTTGCCCGTTCTCCCGCTCTGAATGACTAGCGGGGCCCCTAGCGGCTCGGGTGGCTGAAGGGCAACAGGGTGAGTCCGGCACATGGGCTTGTGGTCCCCATCCTCGGCGTTGCGGAGCCACGCCACTCGGGAAGTGCCTCTCGGGGGCTGACCTACACTTAGGGTTAGTCCCCAGGAGGCCGGCAGGCCCGATACACCACATGTGCGGTGATTGGAGCGGTGGGCCGAGGTGAGGGTGCTGGTGAACATGAGCCTGGGCCGAAGCGTTTTGGTTCCGGGCACCTTCGAAGGTTGGAGGGAGTTCGGAGGGCCCTGCCAGTTCTCCAACACTGAATGAATGGTGGTGCCCCTAGCGGCACGTTTAGGAAGGGACCCTCAGGGGCCGTCCTAGGGTGTAGGGTTAGCGCCCAGTAGGCCGGCAGGCCAGATCTGCCAGCTGTGCGAAGGGCAGAGGTGTGGGCCGAGTTGAGGGCGATGGCGAGCGGGAGCATGGGCCCCAGGGTTTTGGCGCCCTGGGCCTTGCAATGTTGCCATGGCTCGGAGGGCCCTGCCCTTTCTCCTGCCCTGAATAACCAGCGGCGCCCCTAGTGGCTCCGTTGGCGGTGGGGCAGCAGGGTGAGTCCTGCACTGTGGCTTGGGGATCCCCAATCCCCGGCGTTGCGGGGGCAGGCCCCTTGGGAGGAGCTCCTCGTGGGCTGACCTAGGGTTAGAGTTAGCCCCCAGGAGGCTGGCAGGCCCAATCCTCTGGCTGGGCGGCGAGAGGTGGGCGGGCAGAGGTAAAGGCGCTGCTGAGCGGGAGCGAGGGCCCCTGCATTTTGGCGTGGGAGGCTTCAAATGTCGCTGGTTTCTCCAGGGCCCTGTCGTTCTCCCGCCCTGAATGACCGGCGGCACCCCTAGCGGCCCGGGTGGCGGCATTGAGGCAGGGTGATTCTGGCTCTGGGGCTTGGGGTTCCCGATCCCCAGTGTAGCAGCAGCAGGACCCTTGGGAGGGGCCCCTGAGGGGCCGACCTAGGATTAGGGTTAAGACCCAGGAGGCCGGCAGGCCCAATCCGCCCCCTGGGCTGAGAGCTGAGGGGCAAGCCAAGGTGAGGGCGTGGGGAGTGGGAGCGTGGGCACCAGCGTTTTGGACCAGGGAGCCCTTGAATGTCACCGGGGGCTCGGAAGGCCCTGCCCCTTCTCTCGCCCTGAATGACCTGCGGCGTCCCTAGCGGCCCGGGTGGTGACAGTGCGGCAGGGTGAGTCTGGATCTGGGGCTCTGAGTCACCAAACCCCAGCGTTACAGAACCAGGCCCCTTGGGATGTCCCCCATGGGGCCGACCTAGGGTTTTGGTTAGCCCCCAGGAGCCCGGCAGGCCTTATCCACCAGCTCTGCAGCAACCAGAGGGGCAGGCCAAGGGGAGGGCGCTGGTGAGCAGGAGCATGGGAGCCACCTTTTTGCGCAAGGGTGCTTTGAAGGTCGCAGGGGAAACGGAGCACCCTGCCACTTCTCCCACACTGAATGACCCGTGGCTCCCCTAGCGGCCTGGGTGGTGGCGCGGCAGCAGGTGAGTCCGGCGCTGGGTCTCAGGGGTCCCCAATCCACTGTGTTGCAGCGCCAGGCCCCTTGGGAGGGGCCCCTCGGGGGCTGACCTAGGTTAGGGTCAGCCCCCAGGACGCCAGCAGGCTCAATCCGCCAGCTGTGTGGCGAATGGAGTGGTGGGTCGAGGTGAGGTCTCTGTCGAGAGGGAGCTTGGGCCCAAGCATTTTGGCTCCGGGGGCCTTTTAATGTTTCCGGGGACTCGGCGGGCCATGCCCATTCTCCTCCCTGAGTGACTGGCAGTGCCCCTAGCTGCCCAGGTGGCAGCGGGGCGGCAGGGTGAGTCAGGCGCTGCGGCTCGGGTATCCCCAATCCCCGGTGTTGCGGCGCCAGGCCCCTTGGGAGGGGCCCCTCGGGGGCCAACCTAGGGTTAGGTTTAGCCCCTAGGAGGCCGGCAGGCCCTATTCGCCAGCTGTGTGGAGACTGGAGTGTCGGACCGAGGTGAGGGCGCTGGTGAGCGGGAGCGTGGGCTCGGGTGTTTTGGCGCGGGGGGCTTTTGAAGGTCGCCGTGTCTCGGAGGGCCCTGCCTGTTCTCCCGCCCTGAATGAACGGCAGCACCCCAAGCCCCCGGGTGGCAGCTGGGTGGCAGGGTGAGTCAGGTGCTGAGGCTCAGGATCCCCAATCTCCAGCGTTGGAGCGCCAGGCCCCTTGGGATGGGCCCCTCGGTGGTCAATCTAGGGTTACGGTTAGCCCCCAGAAGGCCAGTGGTCCCGATCAGCGGCTGTGCAACACGCGAAGGGTTGGGCCGAGGTGAGGGCGCTGGCGAGCCTTAGCATGAGCCCAAGCCAAGCACGGGGGGCCTTTGAATGTCAGCGGGTGCTCGGAGGGCCCTAACCATTTTCTTGCTCTGATTGAACGGTGGGCCCCTAGCGGCTCGGGTGGCTGAAGGGAAGCAGGGTGAGTCTGGCACTTGGGCTCGGTGTCCCCATCCCCAGCGTTGCGATGCCAGGCCCCTTGGGAAGGGCCCCAGGGGTGCCGACCTATGGTTAGGGTTAGCCCCCAGGAGTCCGGCAGGTCCGATACACCACCTGTGCGTCGAGCGGCGAGTTGGGCCGAGGTGAGGGTGCTGGTGAACATGAGCCTGAGCCCAAGTGTTTTCGTTTGGGGCGCCTTCGAAGATCGGCAGTTTTCGGAGGGCCCAGCCCGTTCTCCCACTCTGAATGAACGGTGGCATCCCTAGCGGTCCGGGTGGGGTGGGGCGGCAGGGTGTAACTGACGATGGGGTTGGGGGTCCCCAATCCCCAGCATTGGGCCGCCAGGCCCCTTAGGAGGGGCCCTTCAGGGGCCAACCTAGAGTTAGGGTTAGCCCCTAGGTGGCCAGCAGGCCCTATTCGCCAGCTGTGTGGAGAGCGGAGTGGCGGACCGAGGTGAGGGCGCTGGTGAGCGGGAGCGTGGGACCTAGCATTTTGGTGCGGGTTGCCTTTGAAGGTCGCAGGGGACTGGAGGGCCCTGCCCATTCTACCACTCTGAATGAGGACGGCGCCCCTAGCGGGCCGGGTCGCGGCAGGGCGGCAGGGTGAGTCTGGCGCTGGTGCTCGGGGGTCCCCAATCCCTGTCGTGGTGGCGCCAGACCCCTGGGAGGGGCCCCTCGACATCCAACCTACTGTTAGTCCCCAGGAGGCCGGCAGGCCCGATCCGGCGGTTGTGCGGCTTGTGGAGGGGCTGGCCGAGGTGAGGGCGCTGGTGAGCGGGAGCGTGGGCCAAAGCATTTTGGCGTGGGAGGACTTCAAATGTCACCGGAGGCTCGGAGGGCCCTGCCCATTCTCCAACCCAGATGACCGGCGGCGCCTCTAGCGGCCCGGGTGGTGGCGGGGCATCAGGGTGCGTCCGGCAGGTTGCTTTGGGGGTGCCCAATCCCCCGCATGGTGGCGCCAGGCCCCTTGGGATGGGCCCCTCAGGAGCCAAGCTAGGATTATGGTTAGCTCCAGGCGGCCGGCAGGCCTGATCCACCGGCTGTGCAGCGAGCGGAGGGGCGGGCCGAGGTGGGGGCGCTGGGGAGTGGGAGCGTGGGCCCAAGCGTTTTAGTGTGGGGGGCCTTCAAAAGTCGGCGGGGGCTTGGAGGGCCCTGCCCGTTCTCCTGCCCTGAATAACCGGCGGCGCCCCTAGCACCCCAGGTTGCGGTGGGGCGGCCGTATGAGTCCGGCGCTGGGGCTCGGGGGTCCCCAATCCCAGGCCTTGCAGCTCCAGGCTCCTTGGGAGGGGCCCATCGGGGGCCGACCTAGGTTTAGGGTTAGCCCCCAGGAAGCTGGCAGGCCTGATCCGCCAGCTGTGTAGCCAGCAGAGGGGCAGGCCGAGGTGAGGGCGCTGTCGAGCGGGAGCCCGGGCCCAAGCATTTTGGCGTGGGGGCATTCGAAAGTCACTGGGGGTTAAGAGCGCACTTCCCGTTCTACCTCGCTGAAAGCCCAACGGCGTACCTAGCGGCTCGGGTTGCGGAGGGGCGGCAGGGTGAGTACGGTGCTGGGGCTCGGGGATCCCTAATCCCCGGCATTGCAGCACCAGACCCCTTGGGAGGGGCCCCTCGGGGGCTGACATAGGGTTTGGGTTAGCCTCCAGGAGGCCGGCCGGCCCAATCCACCAGTTGTGCGGCGAACGGAGGGTCAGGCGGAGGTGAGGCCACTGGCGAGCGGGAGCATGGGCCCAGGTGTTTTGGCGTGGGGGTCCTTCAAAGGTCGCCGGAGGCTCAGAGGGCCCTGCACGTTCTTCCACCCTGAATGACCGGCGGCTACCCTAGCGGCCCGGGTAGAGGACGGGCGGTATGGTGAGTCAGGCGCTGGGGCTCGGTGTCCCCAACCCTCGGCGTTGGGGCGCCAGGCCACTTCGGAAGGGCTCTAGGGGGCCGACCGAGCATTACTGTTAGCCCCCAGGAGGCCGGCAGACCCGATCTCCCAGCTGTGTGGCGAGCAGAGGGGCGGGCCATGGTGAGGGCGCTGTTGAGTGGAATCGTGGGCCCAAGAGTTTTGGCGTGGGGGGCATTCAAAAGTCGCTGGGGGCTCAGAGTGCCCTTCCCGTTGTACCGCGCTGAATGCCCGACAGCGCACCTAGCGGTGCGGGTTGCACAGGGGCGGCAGGGTGAGTCCAGTGCTGGGGCTCAGGGGTCCCCAATCCCAGGCGTTGCGGATCCAGGGCCCTTGGGATGGGCCACTCTGGTGCCAACCAAGGGTTATTGTTAGCCCCCAGGAGGCCAGTAGGCCCAATCCGCCAGCTGTGCGGCAAGTGGAGGCATGGGCCCAGGTGAGGGCGGTTGAGAGCAAGAGCGTGGGCTCAAGCGTTTTGGCACGGGGGGCCTTTGAAATCATCGGGGGTTCAGCGGGCCCTTCCTGTTCTCCCACCCTGAATGACCAGCGGCACCCCTAGCGGCCTGGGTGGTGGCGTGGCGGCAGGATGAGACTGGCAATGGGGCTCGGGGGTCCCCATTCCCTGGCATTGCGGCGCCAGGCCGCTTGGAGCGGCCCCTTGGGTGCCGAGCTTGGGTTAGGGTTAGCCCCCAGGAGGCTGGCAGGCCTGATC
Source organism: Ursus americanus (assembly GCF_024610735.1). Taxonomy (NCBI): domain Eukaryota; kingdom Metazoa; phylum Chordata; class Mammalia; order Carnivora; family Ursidae; genus Ursus; species Ursus americanus. Next base: position 488,413 of record NW_028273671.1, read on the forward strand.
GGCCAGGTGTGCGGCGAGTGAAGTGGCGTGCAGAGGTGATGGCACTGGCGAGCGGGAGCGTGGGCCTAAGCGTTTTGGCGCTGGGGGCATTTGAAAGTCGCTGGGGGCCCAGAGCGCCCTACAGGTTCTCCCACCCTGAATGACCGGTGGCGCCCCTAGGGGCCGGTAGGGGAGGGGCAGTAGAGTGAGTCCAGCGCTAGGGCTCGGGGGTCCCCAATCCCCGGCATTGTGGCACCAGGCCTTTGGAAGGGACCCCTCGGGGTCCGACCTAGGGTTAGGGTTAGCCCCCAGGAAGCAGGCCGGCCCGATCCGCTAGCTTTCGGCAAGCGGAAGGGCGGCCTGAGAAGAGGGCACTGACAAACAGGAGCGTGACCCCAAGCGTTTTGGTGCGGGGGGCCTTCGAATGTCGCCGGGGGCTCGGAAGCCCCTGCCCGTTCTCCCGCCCTGAATGACCGTGGCGCCCCTAGCGGTCCGGGTGGCGGCGGGAAGGCAGGGTGAGTCCCACGCAGGGGCTTGGGTGTCCTCAATCCCCGGCGTTGTGGCGCTAGGCCCCTTGAAAGGGGCCCCTCGGGGGGGACCTGGGTGTAGGGTTAGCCCCAGGAGGCCGGCAGGCCCAATCCGCAGGCTGTGTGGCATACGGTGGGGCGGGCCGAGGTGAGGCCGCTGGCGAGTGGGAGCATGGCTCCAAGCATTTTGCAAAGTGGGCCTTCGAAGGTCGTCGAAGTCTCGGAGGGCCCTGCCCGTTCTACTGCCCTGTATAACCGGGGGCACCCCTAGCACCCTGGGTGGCGGTGGGGCAGCCGGGTGAGTCCAGTGCTGGAGCTTGGGGGTCCCCAATCCCAGGCGTTGCTGCTCCAGGCCCCTTGGGATGGGCCCCTCGAGGACCGACCTAGGGTTATGGTTAGTCCCAGGTGGCCGGCAGGCCCGATCCGCCGGCTGTGTGGCGAGCGGAGGGGCGGGCCAAGTTGAGGGCGCTGGCGAGCTGGAGCGAGAGCCCAAGCGTTTTGGCGCGGTGGGCCTTCGAAGGTCGCCGGGGGCTCGGAGGGCCATTCCCGTTCTCCCATCCTGAATGAGGACGGCGCCCCTATCGGGCCGGGTCGTGGCGGGGCAGCAGGGTGAATCAGGCGCTGGTGCTCGGGGGTCCCCAATCCCCAGCGTGGCGGTGCCAGGCCCCTTGGGAGAGGCCCCTTGGGCGCCAAAGTAGGGTTTGGGTTAGCCCCAGGAGGCCGGCAGGCGTACGGAGGTGCTGGCCGAGGTGAGGACGCTGATGAGGGGGAGCGTGGGCCCAAGAGTTTTCGCTCGTGGGCCTTCGATGTTCGCTGGGGGCTCGGAGGGCACTGCACGTTCTCCCGCACTGAATGACCGGCGGCACCCCTAGCGGCCAGGGTGGCGGTGGGGCTGCAGGGTGATTCCAGCGCTGGGGTCGGGGGTCCCCAAACCCCGGCGTGTTTTGCGCCAGGCACCTTGGGAGGGGCCTTCGTGGGCCGACCTAGTGTTAGGGTTAGACCAAAGGAGGTCGGCAGGCCCGATCTGCCAGGTGTGCAGTGAGTGGAGTGGCGGGCCGAGGTGAGGGCGCTGGCGACAGGGTTCGTGGGCCCAAGTGTTTTGGCTCTGGGGGCCTTCGAAGGTCACCAGGAGCTCTGAGGCCCTGCCCGCTCTACCGCCCTGAATGACCGGCGGCGTCCCTAGCGGCCCGGGTGGCGGCAGGGCGGCAGGGTGCGTCCGGCGCTGGGGCTCGAGAGTCCCCAATCCCTGGCGTGGCAACGCCAGGCCCCTTTGGAGGGGCCCTCAGGGACCGAACTAGGGTTAGGGTTAGCCCCCAGGAGGCCGGCAGGCCCGATCTCCCAACTGTGTGGGGAGTGGAGAGGTGGGCCGAGGTGAGGGTGCAGGGGAGTGGGTATGTGGGCCCAAGCATTTTGGGGCTAGGGCCTTCGATGGTCGCCGGGGGCTCGGAGGGCCCTGCACATTCTCCCGCCATGAAGGACCAGCGACGCCCCTAGCTCCCTGGGTGGCAGCGGGGTGGCAGGGTCAGTCCGGCACTCGTGCTTGGGTTTCCCCAATCCCCAGCGTTGCGGTGCCAGGCCCCTTGGGAGGGGCCCCTCGGGGACTGTCCTAGGGTTAGGTTAACCCCCAGGAGGCCAGCAGTCCCGATCCGCCGACTGTGCAGTGAGCAGAGGGATTGACCGTGGTAGGGCGCAGTCGAGCGGTAGCGTGGTACCTAGCGTTTTGGTGTGGGGGGCCTTCTTATTTCACCGGAGGCTCGGAGGGCCCTGCCGGTTATCCCGCCCTGAATGCCCGGCGGCGCCCCTAGCGGCCCATGTGGTGGCGGGGCAGCAGGGTAAGTCCAGCGCTGCTCCTCGGGGGTTTCCAACACCCAGCATTGCGGCGCCAGGTCACTTGGGATGGGGCCCTAGGAGACCTACCTAGGGTTAGTGTTAGCCCCCAGGAGGCTGGGAGGCCCGATCTGCTGGCTGTGCAGCGTGCGGAAGGGCGGGCCGAGGTGAGGGCACTGGAGAGTGGAAGCGTGGGCCCAAGCGTTTTGGCGAGGGAACCCTTCGAAAGTTGCCGCGGCTCGGAGGGCACTGCCCATTCTCCCGCTCTGAATGACCGGCAGCACCCCTAGCAGCCCTGGGGGCAGCGTAGCGGCAGTGTGAGTCTGGTGCTGGGGCTCCGGGGTCCCAAATCCCCGTCGTTGCGGAGCCAGGCCCCTTGGGATGGGCCCCTAGCAGGCCTACCTAGGGTTAGTGTTAGCCCCCAGGAGGCTGGGAGGCTTGATCCGCAGGCTGTGCAGCAAGTGGAGGGGTGGGCCGAGGTGAGGGCACTGGTTAACGGAAGTGTTGGCCCAAGCGTTTTGCCTGGGGGGGCTTTCGAAGGTTGCCGGGGGCTCGGAGGGCCCTGCCCGTTCTCCCGCCTTAAATGACCATAGGGGCCCCTTGTTGCCCCGGTGGCAGTGGAGCAGCAAAGTGAGTCTGGCGCTGCGGCTCGGGGGTCACCAATCCCCAGCGTTGCGGCCCCAGGCCCCTTGAGAGGGCCCCCTCGGTTGCCGACCTAGGGTTAGGGTTACCCCCAGGAGGCCAGTAGGCCCAATCTGCTGGCTGTGCGGTGAGCGGAGGGGCAGGTTGAGATGAGGGCGTTGGCGTGCGGGAACGTGGGCCCAAAATTTTGGAGCGAGGGGCCTTCGAAGGTCACCAGGGGCTCAGAGGGTCCTGCCCGTTCTCCCGCCCTGAATGACCGGGGGTGCCCCTTGTGGCCCGGGTGGCAGTGGGGGGCATGGTGAGTCCGGCGCTGGGGCTCAGGAGTCCCCAATCCCCATCGTTGTGGCGCCAGGCCCCTAGGGAGGGGGCAATAGGGGGCTGACCTAGGGTTTGGCTTAGCCCCCAGAAGGCCCGCAGGCCCGATCCACCAGCTGTGTGCGGAGCGGAGGCGAGGGCCGAGGTAAGGGCGCTGGCCAGCGGGAGCGTTGGCCCAAGCGTTTTGGTGCGGGGGGCCTTCGAAGGTGGCCGGTGACTTGGAGGGCCCTTGCCATTCTCCCTCCCTGAATGAATGGCGGCGCCCCTAGGTGCCCAGGTGGCTGTAGGGCGGGAGGGTGATTTGGGCGCTGGAGCTCGGGAGTCCCGAATCCCCGGTGTTGCGGCAATAGGAACCTGGGATGGGCCCCTCCGGCGCCCACCAAAGGTTAGGGTAACACCCAGGAGGCTGGCAGTCCAGATCCACAGGCTGTGCAGCGAGCGGAGGGGCGGACCGAGGTGAGGGCGCAGGCGAGCGGGAGCATGGGACCAAGCGTTTTGGCGCGGGGGGCCTTCGAAGGTCGCCAGGGGATCGGAGGGATCTGCCAGTTCTCCCTCCCAGAATGACCAACGGTGTTCCTAGTGGCCCGGGTGGTGGCGGGGCAACACAGTGAGTCCGGCGCTGGGGCTCGGGGGTCCCAAATCCCAGGCATTGCGGTGCCAGGCCCCTTCGGAGGGGCCCCTCAGGGACCAACTTAGGGTTATGGGTAGCCCCAGGAGGAGGGCAGGCCTCATCCACTGGCTCTGCAGCGAGTGGAGGAGCGAGCCAAGGTGAGGGCGCTGAGGAGCGGGAGCGTGGGCTCAAGCGTTTTTCATGGGGGGGCCTTCGAAGGTCGCCGTGGGCTCGGAGGGCCCTGCCCGTTCTCCCGCACTGAATGACCAGGGGCACCCCAAGCATCCCGGGTGGCGGCGGGGCAGCAGGGTGAGTCCGGCGCTGGGGCTCGGGGGTCCCTAATACCTGGCGTTGTGGCGCCAGGCCCCTTGGGACGTGCCCCTCGGGGGCTGACCTAGGGTTTGGGTTAGCCCCCAGGAGACTGGCACGCTCATTCCGCCCATGTGCAGTGAATGGAGGTTTGGGTCGAGGTGAGGTAGCTGGCGATCGGGAGCGTGGGCCAGAGCATTTGGCTTTGGATCGGGGTGCCTTCGAAGGTCGCACGTGGCTCGGAGGGTCCTGCCCGTTCTGTAGCAAAAAGGACTGGCGACACCCCTAGCTCCCCATGTGGCAGCGGGGCAGCAGGGTGTGTCCGGCGCTGGGACTTGGGGGTCCCCAATCCCTGGCATGTGGTGCCAGGCCACTTGGGAGGGGCCCCTTGGGGGTGACCTAGGGATAGGGTTAGCCCCCAGGAAGCCAGCAGGCCGGATCCGCCAACTCTGCAGCGAGCGGAGGGGTGGGCCGAGATTAGGGAGCAGGCGAGCAAGAGCGTGGGAGCCAGAGTTTTGCGCGGGGGGCCTTCGAAGGTCGCAGGGGGATCAGAGGGCCCTGCCCGTTCTCTCTTCCTGAATGACTGGCAACGCCCCTAGCGCCCTGGGTGCTTGCGGGGTGGCAGAGTGAGTCCAGCCCTGGGGCTCGGGGGTCCCAAATCCCCAGCATTGCGGTGCCAGGCTCCTTGGGAGGGGCCCCTTTGGGGCCGACCTAGGGTAAGTGTTAGCCCCCAGGACTCCAGCAGGCCCTTTCCGCCAGCTCTGCAGCAGGCGGAGGGGCAGGCCGAGGTGAGGGCACTGGCGAGAGGGAGTGTGGGCCCAAGCGTTTTGGCGTGGGGGGCCTTCAAAAGTCGCCGGGGGCTTGGAGGGCCCTGCCCGTTCTCTCGCCCTGAAAGACTGTCGGTGCCCCTAGCAGCCCGGGTTGCTGTGGGGCGGCAGGGTGACTCCGGCGCTGGGCTCGGGGGCCCCAATCCCCGGCGTTGTGGCACCAGGCCCCTTGGGAAGGGCCCCTCGGGGGCCGACCTAGGCTTAGGGTTCATCCCCAGGAGGCTGGCAAGCACTGCGATAAGTGGCTCTGGCAATGTAACAAAAATGCCATACACTTATCTGTAAGAAATAACAGTGTACAGGAACCCTCTTAGCCCTAACATCATCCTTTGTGAATATGGAAGCCAGCCCCAAAGTGGTCGTGGAAGTCTGTCGAAAGGGCTAAGCACTTTTCTCTGAGTCACCACACTATACAGGGAAAGACCAATGTACATCATCTTTCACGAGTAGGAAGCATTAATGAAAAGGTTCTGGAATTTCGAGGACTCTGACCCATCCTTATTGGTAATAAACCACCGTGTACAGGAAAACACCTTCAACTCTCATCACCTCCTCAATCCTGATTCCGATTCAACTTTGGGTGTGTAGGACTAGGGAAATGTCCACATCTTATTAAGCTAAGAAAGAACGATGTCAGGGTAATGCCCGACAAGTCACATCAGCCTCCCTGAAGACGGAAGCAGGAATCAAGGTGGTTATGTTACCATGAGGTAAGGAAGATGAGCATATAAGTGAGAAACAACAGTGGGCAGGACCTCTCTTCCAAGGAACAGTATCTTTGCTTAATGTTGAATCCCTATGGTAAGTGGTTGTGGGCATTTGTGAGGTCAAAATCTTAAGTGTTTTGTAAAACCTCTTGGCCATTCACAGATGAGACTAAGGTAGTTGGGGACTCCTAGGCAGTGATTTGTCCACTGTCAAAAATATGAAAAGATAAAAGAGACAGATGAGGTCTCCTCAGGCATTGTCCTTTATCCTCATCCTCCATGAGGATGGCCATCTCTGGACAGCTCAGTGGCAGGGTCTCATTCACAGTGGGGGCATCTGTTCCTCACAGACATCAGGCAGGGAAATGGATTTGGTTCTCTGTGCCAGCCCAGCCACAGCTGAGTGTCACAGCACCCTCTCGTGGGCTCATAAGAGTTTCACTGTCACCAGGCAGGTCATTGTATTTGATAAACCACTGTGAGAGTTTGCAGTCGCCTTCATCTGCAACCTCCTAGAGGCAAATGCAGGTGTCTGGTACCATGTGAAGTCATGTGAAGGCATTGTGAGAAAGTGTCCTTTTGCTTAAGAAAAACATGGCTGGGGCTCCTGGCTGGCTCAGCCAGTTAAGCATGTGCCTTTGGCTCAGGTTATGATCCCAGGGTTCTGGGATCGAGGCGAGGCTCCCTGTTCAGCAGGAAAGGAGTTAGGGAAATAGCTAGAACCCACAGAGAATGTGAATAAAGGGGAGTGAAATGGAATTTGGTCTGTGTTTTGCTTTAGGGATTGGAAGTTAGTTTTTTCTCAATTGTGATGGTTCTTGAAACAGAGAAGCTGTATTGGTTTTTTTTTACCTTTAATTTTTTTCTAATAATAATTTTTTATTATGATATGGTAGGCACTATACAGTATTTCCTTAGTTTTTGATGTAGTGTTCCATGATTCATTATTTGCATATAACACCCAGTGCTCCATGCAATATGTACCTTCCTTAATACCCATCACTGGCCCATCCCAATCCCCCACCCCTCTCCCCTCTGAAGCCCTCAGTTTGTTTCCCAGAGTCCATAGTCTCTCGTGGTTCATTCCCCCTTCTGTTTAGGGTCCATTGTCTAAAGGGACAGACAGTGGAAGTTCACCGAATATAAGATCGAAATTTCGTTGTTCATTATAGATGCCGCTAAGTAGTTCCCAGTCATTTCATTCTACTGTAGTAATTCATTATACCTGTGCAGGTGCACGTGGAAGACAATTGATGCATGTTTAGTGGTAATAAAACACGCCCCTCAGTAGTAAAATAATAGAGGATGCACATGTGTAAAATTATTCGACTGCAGCTTCCATGCTTTCCCTTTGGTTCCTTATTATCTCTGAAATTGGACAATTTTTGTTCTCTAGGCTTAAAACTCATTGTCAGTATTCAGAGTTTTTCAATGCTGATCTTCTCCTGTATAAGTTACCAAAAACCTAAAATATGTATGAAATTTAAAAAACGCTATATTGAAAATGACAGCAGGGAAGTTCCATTTTGTGAATATTGTGTCAATGGATCTCTATTTTGACATCAGTGTTCATTAGAAATGATGACATTTCATGTGAGTATAAATATCAATGTGAAAAAGAAAAGGTAGGAAGAACCTTGAATGTTTTAGTAATTGCTGAAATGACAGGTGTGTGTGTGTGTGTGTGTGTGTGTGTGTGTGTGTAATTGATTTTCAGTGAGTGGTTCAGCTCCTTGTAGGGCCTCCGAGAGAGCCCAGGTGAACCTTTCAATGAGTTGGTATCTGTTTTCAGAACATGGGAATCTCTTAGTCCAATAGTCAATCAGGCAAGCTTTGAGGTCTTGAAGAGTTTCAGTCCTCAGCGATGGTGTTGCAGACCCTTGTGAGCAAACCCTAGGGTATGCTCAGAGCCCTCATTTGCTGGTAGCAAGGTGTGACGATTTCAGATGGCATTTCCCAAAGAAGTACCTCTTGAGTCTCTGTCCTTATTAGTTCCCTACACTTCCTTACACTAGTTATGTGTTCAATGTGTTTCAGGATAATCCCCACATGTGATTTTTGCTATTTCCTACTAGTCCTAACTGTTTCTCATGTTCTTCTTTTATGGTAGGTGTTGGGAAGCAACCTGTGCAGTGTAGGAAGGGGTGTGGTAGTTGTCTGCCTTCAGAGGACCGAATGATGCCTAGAAATTGTACTGTAGTTTGAGGTCAATTGTCCATCCTCTGAGTGTCAGGAATTCCATCACTTTACATTGATGCTAGTCTGTTCTTCAAGCTGTCCTCAGAAATAAGGACGTCATCCATCTAGGGAATACTGGTTTGTGTGTATGTTTTCATTTTAGGAAAGGCCTTGCTGCTCCTGAAAATAATACTGTAGAGCACCCTTTCCTGTTCTTATTGGCCATCAGTCAATCTTTTGTGAAGTATTCCTTTATAAATAGACTTTTTATGGTTGATGAGCAGGAATTCTTATTGACAAGTCTTTGTCAGTGTGTGTATTGCAAATCTTACTTCCCAGCCTGTGGTTCACTTTTTCATTTTCTTATGGTCATAAGATAAGGAGAAATGTCACATTTTTATGAAGTCCCACTGAATTCTTTTAAATGGTTAGTGCACCCTATGTCCTGCCCCAAGATTGACAGGTTCTACGTTTTCTTTCAGAAACTGTCCAATGGGAAACACAATCCATCTCAAATTTATAAATTGCATTTTTAATTATAATAGGGTATTTATACACTGTTTTGGATTTTCTATGTACACAATCGTATTATCTTTGAATAGTCACAATTATCCCCTCAATTCTTATACTTTTTGTTTCTCTTGCCTTCTAACACTGGTAAATTCTCCAATGTAACGTTGAGTAGAGCAGCACTGTTTGAAGATTTTAATATACCTTTCTCAATATCTGACAGAAAAAGCAGACAAAACATTGGTAAAATGTGACCTAATGGACATATAGGGAACATTCCATAATAAGTGCAGAATACATTATTTTCAAGTGGTCATAGTCTCTTTACCCAAATAGATGATAGGTGGGGCCACGAATCAAGTCTACAAATGTTAAACCCTGAAATTAACTAGATTCTATTCTTAGACCACAGGGGAATTGAGCCACAGTCATAGGAAAAAGAAAACCAGGAAGTCCTTCAATGTTTAAAAATTAAATGGAACTTTGCTACATATCCTAAAGGTGAGAGAGGGAATCTCAATGGAAATTCTGAACCTTTTCTACATGAGGGCTCACACACAATGGCACTTTCTTTGTGAAGAGCATTATAATAACCTAGACAGGAGTTGAGCCTTAAGTCAGAGTTCTGCCTGCCCCAGCCACACCTGGCAGCCTTGGCCTGTGGTCCCCCTCAGCTGTCCTTTCTGGTGGCCCTGAGCTAAGGGGTCAACATGGCCATATGGAAATGGGAAGCTCCCCACTCATAGTGATGGCGGTGCCCCCTCCCCAGCTGCCCTTTCTGGTGGCTCTGAGCTAAGGGGGTCAACATGGCCGTATGGAAATTAGAAGCTCCCTACTCTTAGTGATGACGTTGCTATCGTATCGTCCTCACCAGTCCAACAACATGATTTCTGAGTGAACTATGACACAAGAGCGACTTCTTGGCCTTCCTTCAGGTTTGAAAATCATCTGGTGAGTCATCTATTAGGAATATGGATTCAACATGTGTTCTTTCTTCTGGAAAAGAAATAGACCCAATAGCAATTATGGCTTCCTGAGCACCTGTTCCTGAGAGACATCATACTGGCTCTTTGTAGCATTCTGCCTCTTAAAATTCTCAACTAGGGTGTAGATATTTTTAGGCACATTTTCAGGTGGTTAGACAGGGACTCAGATGATATGAGTCACAGCGGATTTTAGTGTCAGAAACCAAAGTGGGATCCCCAAATTGACTCCAAATCCCTTGTTGTTCCATACAGGGTACTATTTCCCTCTTATCTCTGGTCTTCTCAATCTGGAAACCTATCAAGTATCAGGATTTTCTTGTCATGTGGAAAACTGGAACGAATTCAGCGGGCCTTTTCACGTCTGCCCATGGTGATCATTAAGATCATTATCTCAGTGGAGGACCTCTGGGTAAGATACTCAAAGATCCTTAGGAATACAGACAGTATAATATTTTCCTGGTATTAAAGTTACAGAAACCAACTATCATTTTTAGTCGATTCAGGCTCTGGTATGTTCAAACCGTGCTGTAAAACCGGTCTGAAATAGTATTTAAAAACCCTCAGCTCAGCCTCTTCTACAAAGTGAGCCAATGCTTATAAACATGGCTAAAATATTCCCTTACCTACGATGACTTCCCAGCCATCCTAGTGTTTATATGGTATGACTGTGACTTACATTAGTCACCATTTGCAGAGAAAGAACTTAGTGCATCCAGGGGGCACATCATGTTGAAATTAGTTTGTGACAATGAGCTACTGTGTTTTATTCTGCAGTCCAAGGGAATGGTGCCAGACATCTCTAAGGTGTCTAGCAGTTCTACAATTCTGATTTTAAGTGGTCTGTGTGCTTCAGAGATTTGGGCAGGAGAAGGGCAGGAGTCCAGAGACTGTGAACACTCTGTCACCTGTGCTGCCCATGGAGCAGGCAGCCTTCTGTGGACAACATTTTGATTTCTTGGTACTGTTGTGAAAGGTGCTTTTGTCTCACATTCCTCCATTTAGGAGTAATTATAATGATGAAAGTAATTTTTATCTTATATCATCTGTGGGCCCTGATCCTGGGCTCCCAGGGAAGCTATCCTTTAACATTTTACTCGGCTCAAAATGACTGGGCAACACCTCAAAGCATGGGCCCTATTTCTGCCCCAAGCACATGTTGTACATCTGCTTCGAGAAGAAAACAATAACCAAAAATGCCAACATAAAGATAAGACAAAATAAAGAACCTCTTTGGCTCCCATAATATTAAAGTCATACTGACATGTATATACTGAAAATGCATGAAATCATTGCATTTCCTAAAGCCCAAGTCTTGGAGGGTCTGAGAGTCACTGACCTTGCCCAGAACCAGGCACACCCCAGCAGGGAGGGCTGGTGAAGAAAGGGAAGGGGCAGGACTCTGAGGGTGGTCTGCAGCTAGAGGGGTCCCTGGAAGGGGCCAGGTGTGTGTGGAGGCCCCAGCCCACGAGCCCACCCATGCCTGTGCCTGGTGTTGGGTAGAGGAGGCTCCTCTTGGGCCCCCTGCACTTTCAGCGTTCCAGGGGCTTGAGGGCGGGTTGCCCAGCATCCAAGGAGCTCAGGCACAGCCCTCCCAGACAATTCACCACTTGGGGGTGGAGCTACATCACTGTGGGCGGTCCCTGATTTGCAGTGGGTTGCAGACCTGGGGCAGAATGGGCACTGAGAGAGAGAGAGTTGCCCTGTGGAGATCCCTGCTGGTGAGTGAGCAGCATGCACTGGGGTGGGGGTCCGGGTCAGGGTGCGCCCCAGGTGGGAGGCAGGGTTCTGGAAGGGAACGTGGAGAGGGTTCATTGTGTGGACTCAGGTGAGTTTTCCTTTTCCATTTAAAGTCTCTTCTGCCCCATGTCCTCAACTGGCCTTATTCTCCATCCCTGTGAACTATAGGGCGCCCGCTCACCTGAGCTTTTGTGGGATGGGTTGCAGAATTTCAGGGTTCCCCTGTTCCCCTGGAAGAGTGCGGGAAAGGACCTCACACAATCCCCACCTTCAGTTCTCTGACACAGTGCAGGTGATGCCTCTTGGACATTAACCCGAATTCAGCAGGGTGTGCCCTGGTCCCCCAGGCACAGGTGTGGCAGTAGCAAGCCCCAGAGCCGTCCCCCAACTTAGCATTATGCCCCCTGTGCCCCCAGGTTAGTGGTAATTGGCTATTAGAAGCATGCAGGAAAATCCTCCAGGTGGGGGCCTGGAGGCGGGCGTAAACCAGACCCCACTCTAGTTGCATTGGGAATAGACGAATTGAGGGTTTCTTTAGAAGAGTAAGTCTGCTTTCCAGAAAAGGCAAGGTCATTGGTCTGTTGAGAATGAAGATAATTACTGCTAAACAACAAGTATGTGTTGCCCCTTCGCCCAGAAACCGAAGCAGGTGTGCAGGCTTTAGGTCAGAGGTGCCTTCTTCTCCACAGCTGAGAACACTTCTCTGCTCTGGCTCCTAGACACCCGAGGTTTTGAACGTCAGCATCAGAGTCAGCGAGGCAGATTGTCACAGGACGCCAGTGTTCAGAGAAAGCACAGGTATGTTTGGCAAAATGTCCTATCTATGTCAGGGCTGGAGGTAAAACCTCTCATTATCCCAAAACCTCCTGGGCTTTTCTCTTTTCTCTAGTTGAGCCACAAAGTAAAATTGAAGTAGCTGTCAGCATTCTGGGTTTGGTGCAAGAATTACTTAGTTTCCCTGCAGGTAGAACTTTGCACGGGATCACAATTTCTCTGTCCATTTATTGCTTACAAATGTATTTTGACCATCTGTTTCCTAGGAACCCTCTTTTATTAGAAAGGGAAGGTGAGATTCACTCTGTGCCTGTTTGTAACATCTAATTTGTTCCTTCATCTAACAATGTTTATCCAGTTGGGCCTAAGATATGGTTGAGTGGCCAGCATCTAGAGTTAGATGGCTTTTTTTCATCTGATACAGACTTGGATGATGTCTTTTGACAAAGGTGATATTTCATCATTGATTAGTTTATTCATCAGAAGAGTTAAAATTAGGGTGGAGGGAAAATTCAAAATTATCCAAAGCGGCCTGTTCCTGTTTAAAAGTTGAGCTTGACTTTCTAGTTTTACTAAAAGTATTATCTCGATATTTTGAGGTGCCATATTCTCTCTGTAGTTTCTTTGGTGGTGGAGTCAGAAGGAGAGTCTGGGAATTCTTTCGGAGAGTGGCATCCTGGTGGCTTCAAGGGGCTTGGCGTCAGGAGCCTTGGGGTGAATTCTGCAACTGCTTGTCTGACCCTGGGTGCATCTCCCAGAGGTTTTGTTTCCTCTTATGAAATTGCCGGCAGATAATGTTCTGCTTGAAGGGGAACCCTCCCATCCTGTTGGTGGGAATGCAAAGTGGTGCAGCCAGTCTAGGAAACAGTGTGGGGGTTCCTCAAAAAGTTAAACATTGAACAACCCCATGATCCAGCTATTGCTCTCCTAGGTATTTACCCAAAGGATACAAAAATGTGGATTCAAAGGGGGTCCATGCACCATGATGTTTAGAGCAGCAATGTCCACAGTAGCCAAATTATGGAGAGAATCCCAAAGTCCATGCACTGATGAATGGATCAAGCAGATGTGGGATACCTATATATAATGGAATATGACCCAGCTTCAAAAAGAATGAAATCTTACCACTTGCAAGGATTTGGATGGATCTAGAGTGTATTAAGCTAAGCAAAATCAGTGAGGAAAGACTAATATCCTATCCTCTCACGCTTGTGGAATTTCAGAAAGAAAACAGATGCACAGAGTGTTGGGGTGATGAGAGAGGCAAACAAGGAAATAGACTCAACCTTGGAGAACAAACTGAGTGTTGCTGCAGGACAGGGGTGTGGGGGGAAGAGTTAAATGGGTGAGGGGTATTAAGGAGGGTACTTGTGATGAGCACCAGGTACTGTATGCAGGTGAGGAATCACTAAATCCTACCCCTGAAGCGAATATTCCATGGCATGTGAACTAACTGGAATTTAAGTAAAAGAAGAAAGGAAAAAGTGTTCTGCTTCATGAAGAGTGAGGTAAAATTGTAGTGATTTGGGCTGTACTATTCTATAGAGGATAGATGTAAAACACCCTGTTGTAGGATACACTAGTTTCTTATCACATAAGGAATACTCAGAGAGCTGCAATGAAAGATTCAGGTCTCAGAGCATGTTCATGTTCCACTGATATGTTACAGTTTGCACAGGTAGGAAAGAAGGTGGAGAGAAAGGCAACAGAAGGGGAAAGTAGGTGTGAACCTTTCATTAGTTAGCATTATATCTTTCTCATGAAAGTCTTGCGCCAGTGTGATTTTGGAAGAAGAGGCGGAATCCGGGAGCATTGGAGGAGACAGGGGAGTTCCAGGTCTGGTTAAAGCTGACAGGGGTCCCAGATGAGAGCTGAATGCATTCTGCAGCAGGGTGTGGGCAGGGTGGTCTCCAGGGGTGGCTGTGGGTCTCCTGGGTGAGAGTTGTGACAGGTGAGGGCTGTGTGCAAGTTCCTGGCTGAGGACAAGTGAGGCACAGGCGGAGAGCTGGCAGAGAACCTTCTTCTGGGCCACCAGCCTCACCCAACACACACAGCCTCATCTTCTGTCCCTGTCACTCCAATTCAGACTTCTCCGAAGGTGAGTGAGAACACATCAAGAGCATTCTGAACAAAAGGGAAAGCATGTGCAATGGCTCTGGGGCAGGAGATTTCCAGGTATGTCCAGGAGCAGCAAGAAGGCCCTGTGGCCACAGGAGACAGCTTAGGACATGAGCTCAGAGAGGTGACAGAAAGCCATTCCAGGGCTATAACCCCATGAGACCCTGTTTCACTGGGCCATCCTGGCTACAGTGTTGAGAACAGATGACAGAGGGTTGAAGACGGCAAGGCAGGTCAATGACGAGGCTTTTCCAGGAACTCAGGCACTGTGGACCAGACAGGTGGCCTTGGATGGAGTGGTTAGACCTATTCTGGGTCCATTTTGAAGATGGAGCTCACAGGATTTGCTGATGGGTTAGCTATTAGGAGCAGGAGAACGGAGGCGTTGGGGTAACTCCCAGCTGTTGTGGGTTGTCCTGATCGAGGGGAAGGAGAGTGTTTCTGGGGATAGGAGGTAGTCTGTGTTCCGCATCCTGAGGAAGGTGCCTTTCCCGGTGGGTCTGCTGAGATTTGTGTCTGGGAGAACCTTTCACATCTCCTCCCTCAGCAATGCTCAAGTACAAGTATCCCCCACTTTTTAAGCGTTCACAGTAAGACACTGGGCTTTCTTGAAAGAACTATGTTATTACCCAGCTTCAGTAAGAGGAAGAGACCTGAAGAGGCTTTCCCTCTTATGCAAAAAGGTGAACAGTGAGAATCGCGTTCAGCATCTGTTTTGGGGAGAAGCACAACAGAGGCAGCGTGCACCCCAACCAGCTCCTTCCCCTGGGAACAGCTATCCACATCCAGCCACCAGCACTTTGAATGGTGTCTGTGAGCCTCTGCTGTGCTTTATCTTCATTTATGCTGGGCCTCCCTTAGAAACTTGTGTCCTGAGGCCTAAGAAAAGCCAAAGAGAAGGAATTTTGGAGTCTGAGCACACTGTCTAATTGTTCCGTGTAAATTAATGGCCATTCCTTCTTGACACCATTTCTGCTGTGCAAGGTTTCTCAGAAGCCCTGTACTTTCAAAGAGCAGGGAAACCTATACCCGATGCTTCAGGGTTAGTTTTAGACTCCATGCTGGACAGAACATTTCATGACTGTCGGATTTTCTCACTTCAACATTGAGACTTTGACCACCTTCACCCGTTTCTACCATCCCATCCCCGAATCTGGCACCTACCAATCTGCTCTCAGTGTCTATGTGTTCAGTATTTGTTTATTCCTCGTGGAATGTACATGAGAGCATCTGGTATTGGTCTTTCTGTGTCTGAGTTACTTGGCATAAGGCCCCCAAGGTCTGTGTTTCCATGTCTGGTTCTTGTGAATAATGCTGCAGTGAACGTGGGAGTGCATCTGTCTTTTTGAGGCAGTATTTTTGTGTTCTCCAAATCAATACTCAGTAGAGCCATTACTGGGTCATGGGGTAGTTGCATTAATTTTTTCAGGAACCTCCATACCGTTTGTCACAGTGGCTGCACCAATTTCCATTTCCACCAACAATGCTCAGAGTCCTCTTGTCTGCACACCCTTGACCCCACCTGGTGTCTGTCTCTGGGACAATAGGTGTTCCAACACTTGTGAGGGAATAGCCAGTTGTGGGTTTGACTGATGTTTCCCTGACGATATTTAGTGATGTCGAACAACTTTTTCTGTCTGTTGGCACCTGTGAGCTGTCTTTGGAAAGTATCTATTCACATATTCCCCACATTTTTTATACACTTTTTTTTTGTTTGTTTGTTTTGATTTGTATGAGTGTTGTGTGTATTTTGGATGTTAGCCTCTTCTCACACATATGATTCACAGATATTTTTTTTCTTATTGGGTCTGGGGCCTTGTAAGTTTTTGCTGGTTTCTTTTTCCGTGTGGAAGATTTCAGTTGAAGTTGTTCCACCTGTTTATTTTTGCTTTTGTTGCCTTTGCATTTGGTGTCCAATCTGAAGACTCTTTGCCAAAACCAATGTCGAGAGACTTAGTACCTGTGTCTTCTTGGAGGTTTATGGATTCAGGTCTTACGTTCATATCATTCATCCATTAAAAATTTTGTGTGTGGTGTAAGAAAGTGACCCAGTTATATTCTTCTGCATTTAGTGTCCAGTTTGCCTGTTACCGCTCACTGAAGAGACAGTCCTTCCCTCATGGCATATCTTCTGCTGCTGTGTCGTAAGTTAGGATCATCTACGTGTGGGTAAGTTTCTGAGCTTTCTGTTCTGTTCCACTGACCTGGTGTCTGTGTTTATGCCAGTACCATCCTGTTTTGATGACAACAGCTTTGTAATCTAGCTTGAAATCCAACAGTGTGTTGTCTGCACCTTTCTTTCTCCAGGTTTCTTTGGGTATTTGGGGTGTTTTATGATTCCATACAAGTTTGAGGACTGTTTTCTATTTGCTCGAATAATGCCACTGGAATTCAGATAGGGATTTCATCACATGTGTCAATTGCTTTGGGTACGATGGACATGTTCACATAATTAACTCTTCCAGTTAAGGAGCATGGCGTATGCTTCCATTTGTTTGTGTTGCCTTCCAAATCTTTGACCCATACATCCTGCCCCCCTCGACACACATGTTTTTCATTTCTTTTCTGCCATGTGTTGAGTGTACTATGTCTTTCTCATTCTTGGTTGCTTTTATTCCTAAATTTTTTTGATGCAATTGTAAATGGCATTGCTTTTTTAATTTCTCTTTGCGAAAGTGTGTCATCAGTATACAGAAATGCAAGAAGTTGGGTCATCTGGGTGGCCCCATAGGTGAAGCGTCTGCCTTCAGCTCAGGTCATGAACCCAGAGTTCTGGGTTCGAGCCCCATGTTGGGCTCCCCGCTTACAGAGGGTCTGTTTCTCCCTCTTTCTCACACTCCCCCTGCTCGTGCTTTTTCTCTTCCTGTCAAATAAATAAATAAAATTTGAAAATACATAAAGACAACAGGTCTCTGTATATTGACTTTATATCCTGCAGCTTTCTTGAATTTGTTTATTCTAACAGTTTTTTTTTTTTTTTGTGGAATCATTCGGGATTTCATGTCATTTGCAAATAGTGACAGTTTTCCTGTATGGATTTCATATCTTTCTTTTTTTAAAATGATGTCACCCTACAGTACTTCATTTGTTTTTGATGTAGTGTTCCATGATTCATTGTTTGCATATAACACCAAGTGCTCATTATGACACATGCCCTCCTTTTTTAAAAAAAGAATTTATTTATTTATTCAACAGATATAGAGACTGCCAGCGAGAGAGGGAACACAAGCAGGGGGAGTGGGAGAGGAAGAAGCAGGCTCACAGCGGAGGAGCCTGTTGTGGGGCTCGATCCCATAATGCCGGGATCACGCCCTGAGCCAAAGTCAGACGCTTAACCGCTGTGCCACCCAGGGGCCCCAACAGGTGCCCTCCTTAATACCCATCACCAGGTTAACCCATTACCCTACCCCTCCCTTTCTGCAATCTTCAGTTTGTTTCCCAGTGTCAATAGTCTCTCATGGTTCATCTCCCCCTCTCATTCCCCCCCTTCACTTTTCCCTTCCTTCTTCTAATGTCCTCCATGCTACTCCTTCCGTTCCACATAGGAGTGAAACCATATGATAATTGTCTTTCTCTGCTTGACTTAATTTCACTTAGCATAATCCCCTCCTGGTCCATCCACGTTGGTGCAAATGGGGGGTATTCATCCTTTCTGATGACTGAGTAATATTCCATTGTATAGATGAACCACATCTTCTTTGTCCAATCATCTGCTGAAGGACATCTTGGCTCCTTCCACAGTTAGGCTATTATGGACATTGCTGCTATGTACATTGGGATACAGGTGCCCCTTCTTTTCATTACTCTGTGTCTATGGGGTAAATACCCAGTAGTTCAATTGGTGGGTCTTAGGATAGCTCTGTTTTTAACGTCTTGAGGAACCTCCATATTGTTTTCAAAAGTGGCTGTACCAGCTTGAATTCTCACGAGTAGTGTAAGAGGGCTCCCCTTTCTTCACATACTCTCTGACTTTTTTTTATTTCTGTCTTGTTAATTTTTTTTCAAGATTTTATTTATTCATTCCACAGAGATAGAGACATCCAGCGAGAGAGGGAACACAAACAGGGGAGTGGGAGAGGAAGAAGCAGGCTCATAACGGAGGAGCCTGATGTGGGGCTCGATCCCATAATGCCAGGATCACGCCCTTAGCCGAAGGCAGAGGCTTAACCTCTGTGCCACCCAGGTGCCCCCTGCCTTGTTAATTTTAACATTTCTAACTGGTGTAAGGTGGTATCTCATTGTCATTTTGATTTGTATTTGCCTGATGGCAAGTGATGTGGAGCATTTTTTCATGTGTCTGTTGGCCATTTGTACGTCTTCTCTGGAGAAGTATCTCTTTGTGTCTTCTGCCCATTTTTTTGATGTCGAGTTTGAGGAGTTCTTTATAGATCTTGGATACCAACCCTTTATCTGTAATATCATTTGCAGATATCTTCTTCAATTCCATAGGTTGCCTTTTTGTTTTTTGATCATTTGCTTTGCCAAGCAGAAGCCTTTTATCCTGATGAAGTGCCAATAGTTCATTTTTTGCTTTTATTTCCTGTGCCTTTAGAGACGTGGCTTGCAAGAAGTTGTTGTGTCCAAGGTTGAAGAGTTCTTTTGATTTTGATATGAGACAGGAATCCATTATCTTATTTTCCTGATTGTATTCGAGTCCTCTGTCTTTCTTGGTGAGTCTAGCTAAGTTTGTCAGTTTTGTTTATCTTTCCAAAAAAGGCTGCTCTCATTTTCATTGTTTTTTTTTTTTTTTTGTCTTTTTAGTCTCCGTTGGATTTATTAATGCATTCCTTTTTGTTATTTCCTTATTTCTACTAATTTGGGGCTTTGTTTGTTGTTTTTTTTTTCTACTTATTTACCACATAAAGCAGGTTGTTTATTGGAGAGCATTTTCATGGATTGATGAAGACTTTAATTTCTATGAATATCCCCCATAAAGCTACTTTTGCTGCATCCCATAAGTTTTTGTAGGTTGTCTTTTTCAGCAGTGACCAGGTACTTCTAAAAGTTTTTTGATTTCTTCTTTGACTGTTGGATGTTCAGTAGCATGTTGTTAAATCTCCACATATTTTTTAAGATTATTTTAGTATCTGACAGAGAGTGAGACAGCGAGAGAGGGAACGCAAGCAGGGGGGTGGGAGAGGGAGAAGCAGGCTTCCCACTGAGCAAGGAGCCTGATTTGGCGCTAGATCCCAGGATCCGGGGTCAAGACCTGAGCTGAAAGCACATCCTTAACGACTGAGGCACCCAGGCCCCAAAAATCTCCACCTATTTTTGACTGTCCCATTTTTTTCTTGAGACTGATTTCTAATTTCATATCATTGTGGTTGGACAAGATTTGAAGCAGAAGGTGAAAAGAGCATTCAGATGAAAGGTTTGTTTCCTGGAGGGTTTTCTGAGGGCAGACCATGAGTTCAGTGGGGATGGAGGAAGGTTTT
This sequence comes from Ursus americanus, assembly GCF_024610735.1. Classification (NCBI taxonomy): domain Eukaryota; kingdom Metazoa; phylum Chordata; class Mammalia; order Carnivora; family Ursidae; genus Ursus; species Ursus americanus. Next base: position 507,894 of record NW_028273671.1, read on the forward strand.
GTGAGACGGGGGGTGGGGTTAACCCTCGTTAGAATTACTGACTACTACCATGCAGGCTGTGTGCTACCGTTCACACCATAGTCCTGATGGACTTGTACTTCATTAAATATTTTCTAGGAGGTGTAGGCATAGCCTTTACTTAAAGAAAGGTGCCATGTGGGTTCATGGCATTACCCCAGGTCAGCAACCAGGATGTATGGTATTGTGGGGGATCAGAAGCAGGCTTTCTGTGGGAAGCGACAGAAATAGTGTATGGTGAGCTCCATGACCATAGGTGAGGTCCCTAGTGACCCACTGGGTGTTGGGTTCTGTGGATCTGTCTCATCAGGTGCTGTGGAATTCAGGGACACCCTCCTGTCTGTGGATTTGTGTGGAGACAGGTAGACATCAGTGTCTGGCCAGGCACGAGGGTCGCAATGGACCACCACCAGAGGTGCAGCGTGCGGGGGAGCCACTGCTTAGTTTCCCCGAAAGCTGACCAGGGTCTGTGACCGTGATTCCTAGCATCTGCAAGGGAAGAGGAGGCCGGGGTGGTGCACACTCCCTAGACTTGTGCTCAGGACTAGTCTGGAGCCCACTGAAGTCAGCCACACCTGGCACAAAAGGCACCCAGTCAGTGTAGCTGTGGGCACTGCTCCCATGGCACTTTTGGGCCGGCTCCATGCTGCCACCTCCTCTTTTCATCATCATCTTCAAGGTCATGTGCCTCTGCTCTTGCCCCATGGCCTCCGGGGTATTGTCCGTCCTCCATCTGGCCCTCGTCCCTGGTGCCCTGTGCAGTCCGATGACAGGGTAGCCTTCTCGAGACAAACATCTGGCCCCGATGGAAAACTTCCATGGATCTCTTGTGATGCGAGGATGATGCCCTGCCCTGGAAGGGGGCTGCAGTTCCAAAATCAGGAGAGCCATGTCTCCCTTTTCAGCATGGCCTGCACTCCCCTCAGTCTTCTTCAGGGAAGCTCTCGCCACTTCCTGAGCTGACAGCTCTGAACTTAAAAATGAATGTTATTTTACATATCTCTATGCTTTAGTTCATCCATGGCATGTCTTTCAACCCCGTTAGTGGGTTTTTTTTTTTTTTAGCAGTTCTGAAGGGCTGTCTGCTCAAGGAGGGGATGACCTGGGCAGGGCAGCTTTCCCTCTCATCTCCCTCAGCATGTCTCTGAGCCCTGAGGCCAGCTGTCCCACTGAGGATTGAGGGACCTGAGCCAGCCCATTCTGAGCCCAGGCTGTGTCAGCTCATAGACTGATGCGTGTCGGAGTGGTGGGCAGCTGGCATGGGCCAGGGGCAGGCAGTGTCTCCTTCTCATTCCTTCCCTCCCTTCCTCCCAGAAGTAGCTCAGAGCAGCCTTCAACCCCTGCATCTCCAGATCCCTTGACCTGTGCCTCCTGTGTTCAGCTGGTGACCTTGGAGTTTCGCATGGATTCTACCTCCCGTACCCTCTCCCATAGCAGTTCCTGGATCAGGGGAGGGGTCGGACCCTTGTCTGTTTTTGATCTTCTTCCTGTCCCGCACCGAGCCCACCGACCGTTTCATCTTCCATGTATGTGCTTGGAAGCAAGCCCATCCACAGGAAACCTATTAGCCAAGTGGATCCAGGCAATGAACATTGAAGTAGAGATCCAGAATCCATAATAAACCTGCTCTGAAACCTGTCCCAAAGTCTGTGACTCTCTCACACTGAAACAGAAACAATAATAGCTTTCTGGACTGTGAAGTGATATGTGTCTCTACTTCCAATCTTGAATGCATAGGTGCTGAACCTGGACAGAAAGGGACCATGGCTCCCGTGGGCTGGGATCCACAGTAAGAACGCAGTGAAATCTGAATTTTAGGCATTAAGTGAATAATTATTGTAGAGTGAATCCCAAGTAGGGCTTTTGCACATTGCACAGGAAAAGCTTTTTCAAAGAGGTTTCTGAAAGAAAAATCTTTTTTTAAAATTTATTTTAATTCCATTAGAGCTAACATACAGTGTTACATTCGTTTCAGGTGTACAGTAGAGTGATTCAGTAATTCTATATATTACAAAGTGGTCATCAAGAAAAGTGTCCTCTTAATCCCCTTCATCTATTTCACTCATCCCTCTATCCACCTCCTCTCTGGTAACCATCCGTTTGTTCTCTATTGAAAAAAGTTTGTATTTTGGTGTGTCTCCTTTTTCTCTTTTAGTTATTTATTTTTGTTTGTTTTTTAAATTCCCCATTAGAGTGACATCATATGGGATTTGTCTTTCTCTGACTGACTGATTTTAGTTTGGATAATACTCTCTAGCTCCATCCATGTGGCTGCAAATGGCAAGGTTTCATTCTTTTTCAAGCCGAGTAATACTCCATTGTGTGTGTGTGTGTGTGTGTGTGTGTGTGTGTGTGTGTGTGTGTGTGAATACACACATCTATCATCTCATTTGTCAATTTTTCTACAGACACTTGGGTTGCTTCCATATTGTGATATTGTAAATAATAGTGCAAGAAACATAGGGGTGCACGTATCCTTTTTACTTACTGTTTTCCTATTCTTTGGGTAAATACGAGTAGTGTGATTGTTGGATCGTAGGGTAGTTCTATATTTAATTTTTTGAAGAAACTTCATACTGTTTTCCACGGTGGCCACCACAGTTTGCATTCCCACCCACAGTTCACGAGGATTCCCCTTCATCCACATCCTCCCAACACCTGCTCTTTGTTGTGCTTTTGATGTTAGCCATTCTGACAGGTTTGATGTAATACCTCATTGTCCTTTGGATTTACATTTTCCTGATGATGGGTGATGGTGAACATCTTTTCACGGGACTCTTGGCCATTTGTATTTCTTCTTTGGAGAAATGTCCATGTCTTCTGCCTATTTTTTAACTGGATTATTTGTTTTTTGGGGGGTCGAGTAGTATCAGTTGTATATGTTTTGGACACTATTCCTTTATTGCATATGATCTTTGCAAATATCTTCTCCCTTTGAGTAGGTTGTCTTATTACTTTTACGTTTTCATTGTTCTTCTGCCGTGTGGAAACTTTTTATTTTGCTGTATTCCCAATAGTTTATTTTTGCTTTCATTTCCTTTGCCTCAGGACACAGTCTAGAAAAACGTTGGTATGGTCCATGTCAAGAAGTTACTGTCTTCCCTCCTGTAGGATTTTTATGGATTCAGTTCTCATATTGAGGTCTTGAAACTGTTTTGTGTTTGTCTTTATTGTGTAAGAAAGCAGTCTAATTTCATTCTTTTGTGCGTAGCTGTCTAGTTTTCCCAACACCATTTGCTGTAGAGACTGTCCTTTTCCCTTTTGATATCGTTGCTTGCTTTGTGGAAGATTCATGGACCACATAATTATGGGTTTCTGTCTGAACTTGTATCCTGTTCCTTTGGTCGCTGTTTCTATTTTTGTGCCGTACTCTCTTGTTAGGATGACTGCAGCTTTGTAGTATAACCTGAAATCTGAAATTGTGAGTCCTCCAGCTTTGTTTTTCTTTTCCACATTGCACTGGCTGTTCGAAATCTTTAGTGGATCCATACAAATGTTTAGGATTGTTTATTCGAGGTCTTTTGTTCTTTAATTTAAATTCAATTAGCCAACTTACAGTACACCATTAGTTTCAGATGTAGTCTTAAATAAATTTTCAGTCGTGTGTAACACCCAGTGCTCATTGTATCATGTGGCCTCCTTAATGCTACTCACCCAGTTACCCCCCCCCCAACTTCTCCAACAATCATCAGTTTCTTGCGATAGTTAAGAGTCCATCATGGGTTTTCTCCCTCTCTGATGACTTCCCATTCTATTTTCCCTTCCTTCCCCTATGGTCTTCTTCCTTGTTTCTGATATTCCACATAGGAGTGAAAGCATATGATCATTGTCTTTCTTTCATTGACTTATTCCACTCAGCATAATACCCTCCAGCTCCACCCATGTCGGTGTGATGGTAAGTATTCATCCTTTCTGATGGCTGAGTAATATTCCATTATATATATATATGATCCACATCTTCTTTATCCATTCATCTGTCCATGATCATCTGCACTCCTTCCACAGTTTGTCTATGATGGACATTGCTGCTATGAACACTGGGGTGCATGTGTCCCGTCTTCACTACATCTGTCTCTTTGGGGTCGATACCCCGTAGTGCAATTGCTGGGACATAGGGTAGCTTTATTTATAACTTCTTGAGGAAACTCTGTACCATTTTCAAGAGTGGCTGTACCGCACTGCATTCTTACAGGGGTGTAAGAGGGTTCCCATTTCTCCACATCCTCTCCAAGATGTGTAGTTTCATGTCTTCTTATTTTTAGATATTCGGCCTCGTGTGGTAGGGCATCTATAGGGGTTAAGATTTCCATTTCCCTGAAGCCAAGTGATATGAAGCATTTATGCATGTGTCTTTTGGTCACCAGTATGTCGTCATCATTGAAATGACTTCCCATTTTAATCCATCTCAAGACCTAAAGCTGGGTAAGGCACTGAAGCTGGATGATGCCATCGGTTGGAAGTGTGGAGAATTTCAAAAGATCTCCGTGGAGAGCAAGTTTAAAGGTCAGTGTGAAGCTACTAATTGGATCCGGGGAGATCTCTGAAAGTGGGGGTTGCCTGGGATGGGCTGAGGGGGGCCCTCCGATTTTCCTATGAATCCTTGCTGCAGCCCCAAATGGACAGTTTCCTGATGTGGGGCAGGCTGAGTCCTCTAGTCGTGCAGAGGTGAGCCCAATGCCTGGTGCCTCGGAGGCAGGCAAACGGGGAGGGACCCTCAGCAGAAGACCCAGGGTTAGGTTAGGCCTCAAGAGACAGCAGGTCCGAACTGCCCAGTGCTCAGAGAACTCCCAGGCCGAGTGAGATGAGGGCACAAGGGCGGGTGAGTGTGAGCCTGAGGTTCCATCCGGAAGGGCCCACAAAGGTCGGGGTTCAGCAGAAGGAGCTCTCAGGGGGTGCCCCAATTCTCTTGCCCTGAATGCTCTGTTGTGCCCCAAAATGGTACAGTTTACTGTGGGTTGCAGGCTGAGTCCTACGGTGGGTCTTGGGTGTCCCCAATCCGCTGGAGTTGGTTGCCAGGACCCCGGGGAGGGGCCCCTCTGTGGCCAACCTTGGGTAAGGGTTAGTGTTCAGGAGCCCGGCAGGGACAATCTGCAGGCTGTGCGGCGAGCTCTGTGGAGGGCTGAGAGGAGGCCATTGGGGAGGGTGAGCATTGGCCTCAGGGTTGGGGCACGGGGGGCTGCCAAAGGATGGGGATGGGCTCCGGGGGCCTCCCCAAGTTCTCGTGCCCTGTAGGCTCTGTAGAGCCCCGAGGGGCACGGTTTCCTGTGGGGTGGCAAGCTGAGTCCTGCGGTGGGGCACAGGTATCCCAATTACCCTGGTCTGTGGTGTAAGGCTCCTGGGGAGGCCCCCAAACCCATGGCAGACCTAGGGCTAGGGATAGGCCCAGGAGCCCCGCAGGGCCGATCTGTTGGCTGTATGGCGAGCTACACGGGCTGAGGTGAGGATGTGGGGAGAGTGAGCATGGGCCTCAGGGTTGGGGTGCGGGAGGCCACCGAAGTTCGCTGGTGGCTCAGGAGAGCCCTCCTGGTTCTCCCGCCCTGAATGCTCTATGGCCTCCCAAGGCACACGGTTTCCTGCAGGGTGGCAAACTGAGTCCTGCTGTGGGGCTCAGGTGTCCCGAATCCCCGCGGCTGTGGCTCCAGGCTCCTGGGGAGGGGCCCCTCCACAGATGAACTATGGTTAGGGTTGGGGCCCAGGAATCCCGCAGGCCAGATCTGCCCACTATGTGGCAAGCTCTGCCCTGGGCTGAGTTGAAGGTGCGGGGTGGGGTGAGCATGGGCTTCACGGTTGAGTTTAGGGATCGCCGAAGTTCGCCGGGGGCTCTGGGGGCCCTCCTGGTTCTTCCGCCCTGAATGCTCTACAGCCTCCCAAGGGGCACAGTTTCCCGCGGGCTGGCAGGCTTTATCCTTCAGTGGGGCTCAGGTGTCCCCATTCCCTGGGGCTGCGGCACCGGGCCCCAGGGGAGGGGCCCTACCCAGCCGACCTAGGGTCAGGTGTAGGCCCCAGGAACCCAGCAGGCCTGATCTGCCGGCTCTGCGACGAGTTCGGTGGCAACCTGAAGGGAAGGCGTGGGGCGGGATGAGTGTGGGCCTCAGGGTTGGGGTGTAGGGGCCACCGAGGATCCCTGGGGGCTCAGGGGGGCCCTACCAGTTCTCTTGCATGGGATGTTCTGTGGCGCCCCAATGGGCATGGTTTCCTGAGGGGTGGCAGGATGAGTCCCGTGGTGGGGCTCAGGTGTACCCAATCCCTGGGGTTAGGGTACAGATTAGGGTATGGGTTGAGGTTAGGGTATGGGTTAAGGTTAGGGTATGGGTTACGGTTAGGGTATGGGTGAGGGTAGGGGTTAGGGTTAGGGTAAGGAGAGGGTACGGGTTAGGGTTGGGTTTTGGGGTTACAGGTTAGAGGTTATGGGTTAGGGTACAGATTAGGGTTTAGGGTACGGGTTAGGGTTTAGGGTTCGGGTTTAGGGTTAGGGTTAGGGTTGGAGTACGGGTTAGGTTTAGGGTATGGGTTAGGTTTAGGGTATGGGTTAGGGTACGCATTAGGGTACGGTTTAGGGTACAGGTTAGGGGACGGTTTAGAGTAAGTGTTGGCGTACGGATTTGGGTACGGCATAGGGTACGGATTAGGGTTAGGGTACGGGTTAGGAAACACGTTAGGGATTGGGATTGGGTACGGTTTAGGGTTAGGGTATGGGTTAGGGTACGGGTTAGGGTACAGATTAGGGTTAGGTATGGGTTAGGGTATGGGTTAGGGTCCAGGTTAGTGATAGGGTACGGGTTAGTTTATGGGTTAGGGTACGGGTTAGGGTATGGGTTAAAGTTAAGGTAAGGGTACTGGTTAGGGTTAGGGTAAGGGTTACAGTTTAGTGTTTAGGGTTACGGTTAGGGTATGGGTTAGGGTTAGGTTATGGGTAGGGTTAGGGTACGGGTTATGGTATGAGTTAGGACATGGGTTAGTGTCAGGTTTTAAGGTTTAGTGTTAAAGTTAGGGTATGGGTTAGGGTACTTGTTAGGGTTACGGTTAGGTTTAGGGTATGGTTTAAGTTACGGGTTAGGGTACAGTTTAGGTTTAGGGTTAGGGTATGGGTTAGAGTACGTTTTAGGGTTACGGTTAGGGTTAGGGTACAGGTTAGGATTAGGGTTAGGGTACGGGTAGGGTTAGGGTTAGGGTACGGGTTAGGGTTAGGTTTAGGGTTAGGTTACGGGTTATGGGTAGGGTTAGCTGAAGGGGTAGGGTTAGGGGTTAGGGTTAGGGGTTAAGTTTTAGGGTTTAAGGTTAGGTGTTAGGGTTTAGGCTTAGGGTTAGACCCCAGTAGGCCAGCAGGACCGATGCGCCTGCTGTGCGGGGAGCGGAGGAGTGGGACGAGGTGAGGGCGCTGGCGAGCAGGAGTATGGTATCCAGCGTTTTGGCGCAGGAGGCCTTTGAACATTGCTAGAGGCTCGGAGGGCCCTGCCCGTTCTCCCGCCCTAAATGACCAGTGACGCCCCAGCGGGCCGATGTCGACGGGGCGGCAGGGTGAGTCCGGCACTGCAGCTCGGGTGTCCCCAATCCCCGGCTTTGGTCACCAGTCCCCTTGTGAGGGCCCCCTCTGGGGCCAATCTAGTGTTAGGGTTAGCCCCCAGGAGGCCAGCAGGCCCCATACGCCAGCTGTGCGGTGAGCGGAGGGGCGGGCCATGGTGAGGGACTGGCGAGCTGGAAGGTGGTACCCAAAATTTTGGCGCCGGGGGCCCTCAAATGTCGCCGGGGACTCAGAGGGCCCTGCCCATTCTCCTGCCCTGAATGAGTGGCGGCTCCACTAGCAGCCCGAGTGGTGGCGGGGCGGCAGGGTGGGTCTGGCGCTGAGGCTCGGGGGTCTCCAATGCCAGACGTTGCAGCACGAGGCCCCTTGGGAGAGGCCCCTTGGGGGCCGACCTAGGGTAAAGGTTAGCTCCTGGAGGCCGTAGGCACAATCCGCAGTCTGGGGCGAATGGAGACGCGGTCGAAGATCAGGGCGCTGGCGAGCAGGAGAGTGGGCCCCAGCCTTTTGGCGCTGGGGGCCTTCGAAGGTCACCGGGGCAGGGAGGGCCCTGCCCATTCTCCAGCCCTGAATGATCGGCGGTACCCTAGTGGCCCGGGTGTGGGCGGGGAGGAACGGTGAGTCCAGCGTTGTGACTCGGGGGTCCCCAATCCCTGGCATTCGGCGGCAGTCCCTTTGGGAGGGGCCCCTTGGAGGCCGACCTAGGGTTAGGGTTAGCCCCCAGGAGGCTGGCAGGCTCGATCCACCGGCTCCGTGGCAAATGGAGGGGTGGGCCAAGGTGAGGTCGCTGGCGAGCGGAAGCGTGGGCCCCAACATTTTGGCTCGGTGGGCCTTCGAATGTCATAGGGGGCTCGGAGGGCCCTGCTCGTTCTCCTGCCATGAAGGACCGGCGACGCCCTTAGCTCCCTGGGTGGCAGCGGGGTGGCAGGGTCAGTCCTGCACTGGTGCTTGGGTTTCCCCAATCCCCAGCATTGCGGCGCCAGGCCCCTTGGGAGGGGCCCCTCGGGGACTGTCCTAGGGTTAGGTTAACCCCCAGGAGGCCGCAGTCCAGATCCGCCGGCTGTGCAGTGAGCGGAGGGATTGACCGTGGTAGGGCGCAGTCGAGCGGTAGCATGGTACCCAGCGTTTTGGCGTGGGGGCCTTCTTATTTTACCGGAGGCTCGGAGGGCCCTGCTGGTTATCCCGCCCTGAATGCCCGGCCGCACCCCTAGCGGCCCACGTGGCGGCGGGGCGGCAGGGTGAGCCCGGCGCTGGGGCTTGCAGGTCCCCAATCCCTGCCGTTGCGGCACCAAGCCTCTTGGGAGGGGCCACTCTGGGGCCCACCTAGGGTTACGGTTAGCCCCGAGGAGCCTGGGAGGCAGGATCTGCCAGCTGTGTGGCTAGAGGGGGGGCAGGCCGAGGTGAGGGCGCTGTAGAGCGGGAGCATGGGCCTCAGCGTTTTGGCATGGGGAACCTACGAATGTCGCCGGGGGCTCGGAGGGCCGTGCCCGTTCCCCCACCCTGATTGACCGGCGGTGCCCCAAGTGCCCCGGGTGGCGGCAGAGGGGCAGGTTGAGTACATCGCTGGGGCTTGTGGGTCCCCAATGTCCGGCGTCGCGGTGCCAGGCCCTTTGGGAGTGCCCTTCGGGGGCCGACCTAGGGTTAGGGTTAGCCCCCAGGAGGCCGGCAGTCCGGATACGATGGCTGTGGGGCGAGCGGAGGGGTGGGCCGAGGTGAGGGTGCTGGGGAGCGGGATTGTGGGCCCCTGCATTTTGGCGCTGGAGGCTTCAAACGATGCTTGTTTCTCCAGGGCCCTGTCCCTTCTACCGCCCTGAATGACCGGCGGCGCCCCTAGCGGCCCGTGTGGCAGTGTTGTGGGAGGGTGAGTCTGGCTCTGGGGCTTGGAGTCCCAGATCCCAGGCTTAGTGGCACCAGGACCCTTGGGAGGGGCCCTAGGGTTAGGGTTAGCCCCAAGGAGACCGTCAGGCCCAATCCGCACACTGTGCGGCGAGCGGAGGTGCGGGCCCAGGTGAGGGCGCTGGGGAGCAGGAGCGTGGGAACCAGCGTTTTGGCGTGGGGAGCCTTTGAAGGTCACCGGTGGCTCAGAAGGCCCTGCCCTTCTCTCGCTCTCTATGACCGGCTGCGCCCCTAGCGGCCCGGGTGGGTACAGTGCGGCAGGGTGAGTCTGGCTCTGGGGCTCTGAGTCACCAATCCCCAGCATTGCAGAGCCAGGCTTCTTGGGATGTCCCCACAGGGCCGACCTAGGTTTTGGTTAGCTGCCAGGAGCCCGGCAGGCCCTATCCACCAGCTCTGAAGCAAGCGGAGGGGCGGGCCAAGGTGACGGCACTGGCGAGCAGGATCCTGGGAGCCAACGGTTTTGCACGGGGAGCCTTCAATGGTCAGCGTGGGCTCGGACGGCCCTGCCCGATCTCCTGCCCTGATTGACCGGCGGGGTCTCTAGTGGCTCGGGTGGCTGAAGGGCAGCAGGGTGAGTCCGGCACATGGGCTCGGGGTCCCCATCCCCAGTGTTGCAAGGCCAGGCCCCTTGGGAAGGGCCCCTAGGGGGCCGACCTATGGTTAGGGTTAGCCTCCAGGAGCGCCGCAGGCCCGATACACCACCTGTGCGTCGAGCGGAGAGTTGGGCCGAGGTGAGGGTCCTGGTGAACATGAGCCTGGGCCCAAGCGTTTTGGTTCGGTGTGCCTTCGAATGTCGGCAGGGGTTCGGAGGGCCCTCCAGTTCTCCCACCCTGAATGCATGGCGGCGCCCCTAGCGGCCTGTGTGGGTTGGGGCGGCAGCGTGAATCCGGCGCTGGGGCTTGGGGGTCCCCAATCCCTGGCGGTGCGGCGTCAGGCCCCTTAGGAAGGGACCTTCAGGGGCTGTCCTAGGGTTAGTGTTAGTGCCCAGGAGGCCGGCAGGCCCGAGTCGCTGGCTCTGCGAAGAGTGGAGGTGTGGGCCGAGTTGAGGGTGATGCAGAGCGGGAGCGTGATCCCCAGCGTTTTGGCGCCCTGGGCCTTCGAATGTTGCCATGTCTCGAAGGGCCCTGCCTGTTCTCCTGCCCTGAATAACAAGCGGCGCGCTTTGTGGCTCCGTTGGCGGTGGGGTGGCAAGGTGATTCCCGTGCTGCAGCTCAGGTATCCCCAATCCCCGGCGTTGCAGCACCATGCCGCTTGGGAAGGGCCCCTCGGTGGTCGACCTAGGGTTAGAATTTGCCCCCAGTAGGCCAGCAGGCCTGATCCGCGGTCTCTACTACGAGCGGTGGTGCGGGCCGAGATGAGGATGCTGGCGAACAGGAGGGTGGGCCCAACCGTTTTGGCGCGGGGGGCCTTCGTAGGTCGCCGGGGGCTCGGAGGGCCCTACACGTTCTCCCGCCCTGAATGACCGGCGGCGCCCCTAGCGGCTCGGCTGCTGGCAGAGTGGTAAGGTTAGTCTGGTGCTGGGGTTCGGGGGTCCCCAATCCCCGCATTGCGGTGCCAGGCCCCTTGGGAACGGCCCCTCGGTGGTCGACCTAGGGTTAGGGTTAACCCCCAGGAGGCCGGCAGTCCCGATCCACCCATTGGGTGGCGAGCGGAGGGGTGGGATGAGGTGAGGGTGCTGACGAGTGCGAGCCTGGACCCAAGCGTTTTGGTGCGGTGGGCCTTCGAAGGACAAGGGGGGCTCGGAGGCCCCTGCCCGTGCTCACGCCCTGAATGACCAGTGGCGCCTCTAGAGGCCCGGGTGTCAGCGGGGCAGCACGGTCAGTCCGGCGCTGGAGCTCATGGTTCAGCAGTCCCAGGCGTTGAGGCGCCAGGACCCATCGGACGGGTCCCTGGTGGGCCGACCTAGGGTTTGAGTTAGCCCCCAGGAGTCGGGCAGGCCTGATCCGCCCTCTGTCGGGCGAGCGAAGGGGCAGGCCTAGGTGAGGGCGCTGGCGAGCGGGAGCATGGGCCCAAGCGTTTTGGCGCGGGGCGCCTTCAAATGTCACCGTGGGCTAGGAGGGCCCTGCCCGTTCTCATACCCTGTATGACCGGCGGCGCCCCTAGAAGCCCAGATGGTGGTGGAGCGGCAGGTTGAGTCCGACGCTAGGGCTCTGGGGTCCCCAATTACCAGCGTTGTGGCCCCAGACCCCTTGAGAGGGCCCCCTTGGGTGCCGACCTAGGGTTAGGGTTACCCCAGGAGGCCAGTAGGCCCGATCTGCCAGCTGTGCAGTGAGCAGAGGGGCGGGTTGAGATGACGGCGTTGGCGAGCGGGAACGTGGGCCCAAAGTTTTGGAGTGAGGGGCCTTCGAAGGTCACCAGGGGCTCAGAGGGTCCTGCCCATTCTCCTGCCCTGAATGACAGGGGGTGCCCCTTGTGGCCCGGGTGGCGGTGGGGGGCATGGTGAGTCCGGCGCTGGGGCTCAGGAGTCCCCAATCCCCCTCGTTGCAGCGCCAGGCCCCTTGGGAGGGGCCACTAGGGGGCAGACCTAGGGTTTGGGTTAGCCCCCAGAAGGCCCCCAGGCCTGATCCGCCAGCTGTGTGGCGAGCGGGGGGGGAGGGCCGAGGTAAGGGCGCTGGCGAGCCAGAGCGTGGGCCCAAGCGTTTTGGTGCGGGGGTCCTTCGAAGGTCGCCGTGGGCTCGGAGGGCCCTGCCCATTCTCCTGCACTGAATGACCAGCGGCACCCCTAGCGGCCCGGGTGGCGGCGGGGCAGCACGGTGATTCCGGCGCTGGGGCTCGGGGGTCCCTAATACCCGGCGTTGCGGCGCCAGGCCCCTTGGGACGGGCCCCTCGGGGGCTGACCTAGGGTTAGGGTTAGCCCCCAGGAGACTGGCAGGCTCGTTACACCCATGTGCAGAGAATGGAGGTGTGGGTCCAGGTGAGGTAGCTGGCGAGCGGGAGCGTGGGCCAGAGCATTTGGCTTTGGATCCGGGTGCCTTCGAAGGTCGTAGGTGGCTCAGAGGGTCCTGCCCGTTCTGTCGCCCTGAAGGACTGGCGACGCCCCTAGCACCCCATGTGGCAGCGGGGCGGCAGGGTGCGTCCGGCGCTGGGACTTGGGGTCCCCAATCCCTGGCATGTGGTGCCAGGCCACTTGGGAGGGGCCCCTTGGGGGTGACCTAGGGATAGGGTTAGCCCCCAGGAAGCCAGCAGGCCCGATCCGCCAGCTCTGCAGCGAGCGGAGGGGTGAGCCGAGGTTAGGGCGCCGGCGAGCAGGAGCGTGGAAGCCAGAGTTTTTGTGCGGGGAGCCTTCGAAGGTCGCAGGGGGATCAGAGGGCCCTGCCCGTTCTCCCTTCCTGAATGACTGCCCACGCCCCTAGCGCCCTGGGTGATTGCGGGTGGCAGAGTGAGTCCAGCACTGGGGGTCGGGGGTCCCAAACCCCTGGCATTGCGGTGCCAGGCTCCTTGGGAGGGGCTTCTCGGGGGCCGACCTAGGGTAAGTGTTAGCCTCCAGGATTCCAGCAGGCCCCTTCCGCCAGCTCTGCGGCAGGCAGAGGGGCAGGCCGAGGTGAGGGCACTAGCGAGAGGGAGTGTAGGCCCAAGCGTTTTGGTGCGGGGGGCTTCAAAGGTCGCTGGGGGCTTGGAGGGCCCTGCCTGTTCTCTCGCCCTGAAAGACTGGCGGTGCCCCTAGCAGCCCGGGTTGCTGGGGGGTGGCAGGGTGACTCCGGCGCTGGGCTCGGGTGTCCACAATCCCCGGCGTTGTGGCGCCAGGCCCCTTGGGAGGGGCCCCTCGGGGGCCGACCTCGGGTTAGGGTTCTTCCACAGGAGGCCGGCAAGCCCAGCGCTAAGTGGCTCTGGCAATGTAACAAAAATGCCATACACTTATCTGTAAGAAATAACAGTGTACAGGAACCCTCTTAGCCCTAACATCATCCTTTGTGAATATGGAAGCCAGCCCCAAAGTGGTCGTGGAAGTCTGACGAAAAGGCTAAGCACTTTTCTCTGAGTCACCACACTATACAGGGAAAGACCAATGTACATCATCTTTCACGAGTAGGAAGCATTAATGAAAAGGTTCTGGAATTTCGAGGACTCTGACCCATCCTTATTGGTAATAAACCACCGTGTACAGGAAAACACCTTCAACTCTCATCAGCCTCCTCAATCCTGATTCCGATTCAACTTTGGGTGTGTAGGACTAGGGAAATGTCCACATCTTATTGCTAAGAAAGAACGATGTCAGGGTAATGCCCTTCAAGTCACCTCAGCCTTCCTGAAGACGGAAGCAGGAATCAAGCTGGTTATGTTACCATGAGGTAAGGAAGATGAGCATATAAGTGAGAAACAACAGTGGGCAGGACCTCTCTTCCAAGGAACAGTATCTTTGCTTAATATTGAATCCCTATGGTAAGTGGTTGTGGGCATTTGTGAGGTCAAAATCTTGAGTGTTTTGTAAAACCTCTTGGCCATTCACAGATGAGACTAAGGTAGTTGGGGACTCCTAGGCAGTGATTTGTCCACTGTCAAAAATATGAAAAGATAAAAGAGACAGATGAGGTCTCCTCAGGCATTGTCCTTTATCCTCATCCTCCGTGAGGATGGTCATCTCTGGACAGCTCAGTGGCAGGGTCTCATTCACAATGGGGGCATCTGTTCCTCACAGACATCAGGCAGGGAAATGGATTTGGTTCTCTGTGCCAGCCCAGCCACAGCTGAGTGTCACAGCACCCTCTCGTGGGCTCATAAGAGTTTCACTGTCACCAGGAAGGTAATTGTGTTTGATAAACCACTGTGAGAGTTTGCAATTGCCTTCATCTACAACCTCCTAGAGGCAAATGCAGGTGTCTGGTACCATGTGAAGTCATGTGAAGGCATTGTGAGAAAGTGTCCTTTTGCTTAAGAAAAACATGGCTGGGGCTCCTGGCTGGCTCAGCCAGTTAAGCATGTGCCTTTGGTTCAGGTTATGATCCCATTGTTCTGGGATCGAGCCCGGGCTCCCTGCTCAGCTGGAAAGGAGGTAGGGAAATAGCTTAGAACCCACAGAGAATGTGAATAAAGGGGAGTGAAATGGAACTTGGTCTGTGTTTGGCTTTAGGGATTGGAAGTTAGTTTTTTCTCAATTGTGATTGTTCTTGAAACAGAAAAGCTGTATTGTTTTTTTTTTACCTTTTTTTCTAATAACAATTTTTTATTATGTTATGTTAGTCACTATACAGTATTTCCTTAGATTTTGATGTAGTGTTCCGTGATTCATTATTTGCATATAACACCCAGTGCTCCATGCAATATGTACCTTCCTTAATACCCATCACTGGCCCATCCCAATCCCCCACCCCTCTCCCCTCTGAAGCCCTCAGTTTGTTTCCCAGGGTCCATAGTCTCTCGTGGTTCATTCCCCCTTCTGTTTAGGGTCCATTTTCTAAAGGGACAGACAGTGGAAGTTCACCGAATATAAGATCGAAATTTCATTGTTCATTATAGATGCTGCCAAGTAGTTCCCAGACATTTCATTCTACTGTAGTAATTCATTATACCTGTGCAGGTGCATGTGGAAGATAACTGATGCATGTTTAGTGGTAATAAAACACGCCCCTCAGTAGTAAAATAGTAGAGGATGCACATGTGTAAAATTATTCGACTGCAGCTTCCATGCTTTGCCTTTGGTTCCTTATTATCTATGAAATTGGACAATTTGTGTTCTCTAGGCTTAAAACTCATTGTCAGTATTTAGAGTTTTTCAATGCTGATCTTCTCCTGTATAAGTTACCAAAAACCTAAAATATGTATGAACTTTAAAAAACGCTATATTGAAAATGACAGCAGGGAAGTTCCATTTTGTGAATATTGTGTCAATAGATCTCTATTTTGACATCAGTGTTCATTAGAAATGATGACATTTCATGTGAGTATAAATATCAATGTGAAAAAGAAAAGGTAGGAAGAACCTTGAATGTTTAAGTAATTGCTGAAATGACAGGTGTGTGTGTGTGTGTGTGTGTGTGTGTGTGTGTGTGTGTGTGTGTGTAATTGATTATCAGTGAATGGTTCACCTTCTTATAGGGCCTCCGAGAGAGCCCAGGTGAACCTTTCAATGAGTTGGTATCTGTTTTCAGAACATGGGAATCTCTTAGTCCAATAGTCAATCAGGCAAGCTTTGAGGTTCTGAAGAGTTTCATTCCTCAGAGATGGTGTTGCAGACCCTTGTGAGCAAACCCTAGGTATGCTCAGAGCCCTCATTAGCTGGTACCAACGTGTGACGATTTCAGACAACATTTCCCAAAGAAGTACCTCTTGAGTCTCTGTCCTTGTCAGTTCCCTACACTTCCTTACACTAGTTATGTGTTCAGTGTGTTTCAGGATAATCCCCACATGTGATTTTTGCTATTTCCTACTAGTCCTATCTGTTTCTCATCTTGTTCTTTTATGGTAGGGGTTGGGAAGCAACCTGTGTGGTGTAGGAAGGGGTGTGGTAGTTGTCTGCCTTCAGAGGACCGAATGCTGCCTAGAAATTGTACTGTAGTTTGAGGTCAATTGTCCATCCTCTGAGTGTCAGGAATTCCATCACTTTACTTTGATGCTAGTCTGTTCTTCAAGCTTTCCTCAGAAATAAGGACGTCATCCATCTAGGGAATACTGGTTTGTGTGTATGTTTTCATTTTAGGAAAGGCCTTGCTGCTCCTGAAAATAATACTGTAGAGCACCCTTTCCTGTTCTTATTGGCCATCAGTCAATCTTTTGTGAAGTATTTGTTTATAAATAGACTTTTTATGGTTGATGAGCAGGAATTCTTTATTGACAAGTCTTTGTCAGTGTGTGTATTGCAAATCTGTACTTCCCAGCCTGCGGTTCACTTTTTCATTTTCATATGGTCATAAGATAAGGAGAAATGTCACATTTTTATGAAGTCCCACTGAATTCTTTTAAATGGTTAGTGCACCCTATGTCCTACCCCAAGATTGACAGGTTCTATGGTTTCTTTCAGAAACTGTCCAATGGGAAGCTACAATCCATCTCAAATTTATAAATTGCATTTTTAATTCTAATAGGGTATTTATAGACTGTTTTGGATTTTCTATGTACACAATCGTATTATCTGTGAATAGTCACAATTATCCCCTCAATTCTTATACTTTTTGTTTCTCTTGCCTTCTAACACTGGTAGACTCTCCGATGCCACGTTGAATAGAGCAGCATTGTTTGAAGATTTTAATATACCTTTCTCAATATCTGACAGAAAAAGCAGACAAAACATTGGTAACAAATGTGACCTAATTGACATATAGGGAACATTCCATAATAAGTGCAGAATACATTATTTTCAAGTGGTCATAGACTCTTTACCCAAATAGATGATAGGTGGGGCCACGAATCAAGTCTACAAATGTTAAACCCTGAAATTAACTAGATTCTATTCTTAGACCACAGGCGAATTGAGCCACAGTCATAGCGAAAAGAAAACCAGGAAGTCCTTCAATGTTTAAAAATTAAATGGAACTTTGCTACATATCCTAAAGGTGAGAGAGGGAATCTCAATGGAAATTCTGAACCTTTTCTACGTGAGGGCTCACACACAATGGCACTTTCTTTGTGAAGAGCATAATAATAACCTAGCCAGGAGCTGAGCCTTAAGTCAGAGTTCTGCCTGCCCCAGCCACACCTGGCAGCCTTGGCCTGTGGTCCGCCTCAGCTGTGCTTTCTGGTGGCCCTGAGCTAAGGGGGTCAACATGGCCATATGGAAATGGGAAGCTCCCCACTCATAGTGATGGCGGTTCCCCCTCCCCAGCTAACCTTTCTGGTGGCTCTGAGCTAAGGGGGTCAACATGGCCGTATGGAAATTAGAAGCTCCCCACTCTTATTGATGACGTTGCTATCGTATCATCCTCACCAGTCCAACAACATGATTTCTGAGTGAACTATGACACAGCGTGACTTCTTGGCCTTCCTTCAGGTTTGAAAATCATCTGGTGAGTCATCTATTAGAAATATGGATTCAACATGTGTTCTTTCTTCTGGAAAAGAAATAGAACCAATAGCAATTAGGGCTTCCTGAGCACCTGTACTTGAGAGACATCATACTGGCTCTTTGTAGCATTCTGCCTCTTAAACTTCTCAACTAGGGTGTAGATATTTTTAGGCACATTTTCAGGTGGTTAGACAGGGACTTGGATGATATGAGTCACAGAGGATTTTAGTGTCAGAAACCTAAGTGGGATCCCCAAATTGACTCCAAATCCCTTGTTGTTCCATACAGGGTACTATTTCCCTCTTATCTCTGGTCTTCTCGATCCGGAAACCTATCAAGTATCAGGATTTTCATGTCATGTGGACAACTGGAACGAATTCAGCAGGCCTTTCACCTCTGCCCATGGTGATTATTAAGATCATTATCTCAGTGGAGGACCTCTGGGTAAGATACTCAAAGATCCTTAGGAACAGAGACAGTATAATATTTTTCTGGTATTAAAGTTACTGAAACCAACTATCTTTTTTAGTCCATTCAGGCTCTGGTATGTTCAGAGGGTGCTGTAAAACAGGTCTGAAATAGTATTTAAAAACACTCAGCTCAGCCTCTTCTACAAAGTGAGCCAATGCTTATAAACATGGCTAAAATATTCCCTTACCTACGATGACTTCCCAGCCATCGTAGTGTTTATATGGTATGACTGTGACTTACATTAGTCAACATTTGCAGAGAAAGAACTTAGTGCATCCAGTGGGCACTTCATGTTGAAATTAGTTTGTGACAACGAGCTACTGTGTTTTATTCTGCAGTACAAATGAATAGTGCCAGACATCTCTAAGGTGTCTAGCAGTTCTACAATTCTGATTTTAAGTGGTCTGTGTGCTTCAGAGATTTGGGCAGGAGAAGGGCAGGAGCCCAGAGACTGTGAACACTTCTGTTACCTGTGCTGACCATGGAGCAGGTAGCCTTCTGTGGGCATCATTTTGATTTCTTGGTACTCTTGTGAAAGGTGCTTTTGTCTCAAATTCCTCCATTTTAGAAGTAATTATAATGATGAAAGTAATTTTTATCTTATATCATCTGTGCGCGCTGATCCTGGGCTCCGAGGGAAGTTATCCCTTTACACTTTACCCGGCTCAAAATGACTAGGCAAAACCTCAAAGCATGGGCCTTGTTTCTGCCCCAAGCATTTTGTACATCTGCTTTGAGAAGAAAACAATAACCAAAAATGCCAACATAAAGATAAGAAAAAATAAAGAACCTCTTTGGCTCCCATAAGATTAAAGTCATACTGACATGTACATACTGAAAACATAAGAAAGAGTCTGTCACTTTCTGGAATCTAAGAAGATCCTCATTGTGGTGTGTAACTCTGTATGTAAAACAAAACAGAAAAAAATACCTAAGCGTGCCCCAAAAGTTCCTTCCCCGGAGCACTCCCTTCTTGGTGAAGATTGTGTCTCCCAGGCAGCTGTCCTGACTTGGGTTTGAATAAAGGTCTCTTCCTTTCTCTCTAAAATGTTTTTAAAAGTTCATTCATGCAATGTCGACAACAACAGTGTTTTCTATTTAAGTGAGAAATAAATGTTCCACTCTAGTTGCATTGGGAATAGACGAATTGAGGGTTTCTTTAGAAGAGTAAGTCTGCTTTCCAGAAAAGGCAAGGACATTGGTCTAATGAGAATGAAGATAATTACTGCTAAACAACAAGTATGTGTTGCCCCTTCACCCAGAAACCGAAGCAGATGTGCAGGCTTTAGGTTAGAGGTGGCTTCTTCTCCCCAGCTGACAGCACTTCTCTGCTCTGGCTCCAAGACACCCGAGGTTTTGAACGTCAGCATCGGAGTCAGCGCGGCAGCTTGTCACAGGACGCCAGTGTTCAGAGAAAGCACAGGTATGTTTGGCAAAATGTCCTATCTATGTCAGGGCTGGAGGTAAAACCTCTCATTATCCCAAAACCTCCTGGGCTTTTCTCTTTTCTCTAGTTGAGCCACAAAGTAAAATTGAAGTAGCTGCCAGCATTCTGGGTTTGGTGCAAGAATTACTTAGTTTCCCTGCAGGTAGAACTTTGCAGGGGATCATAATTTGTCTGTCCATTTATTGCTTACAAATGTATTTTGACCATCTGTTTCCTAGGAACCCTCTTTTATTAGAAAAGGAAGGTGAGATTCACTCTGTGCCTGTTTGTAACATCTAATTTGTTCCTTCATCTAACAGTGTTTATTCAATTGGGCCTAAGATATGGTTGAGTGGCCAGCATCTAGAGTTAGGTGGCTTTATTCATCTGATACAGACTTGGGTGATGTCATTTGACAAAGGTGATGTTTCATCATTGATTAGTTTATTCATCAGAAGAGTTAAAATTAGGGTGGAGGGAAAATTCAAAATTATCCAAAGCGGCCTGTTCCTGTTTAAAAGTTCAGTTTGACTTTCTAGTTTTACTAAATGTATTATCTCGATATTTTGAGGTGCCATATTCTCTCTGTAGTTTCTTTGGTGGTGGAATCAGAAGGAGAGTCCGGGAATTCTTTTGGATAGTGGCATGCGGTGGCTTCAAGGGGCTTGGCGTCAGGAGCCTTGGGGTGAAGTCTGCAACTGCTTGCCTAACCCTGGGTGCATCTCCCAGAGGTTTTGTTTCCTCTTATGAAATTGCCCGCAGATAATGTTCTGCTTGAAGGGGACCTTGCAGGTGAGGAATCACTAAATCCTACTCCTGAAGCGGATATTCCATCACATGTGAACTAACTGGAATTTAATAAAAGAAGAAAGGAAAAAGTGTTCTGCTTCATGAAGAGTGAGGTAAAATTGTAGTGATTTGAGCTGTAGTCTTCTATAGATGATATTTGTAAAACACCCTGTTGTAGGATACACTAGTTGCTTATCACATAAGGAGTCCTCAGAAAGCTGCAATGAAAGATTCAGGTCTCAGAGCATGTTCATGTTCCACTGATATGTTACAGTTTGCACAGGTAGGAAAGAAGGTGGAGAGAAAGGCAACAGAAGGGGAAAGTAGGTGTGAACCTTTCATTAGTTAGCGTTATAGCTTTCTCATGAAAGCCTTGCGCCAGTGTGATTTTGGAAGCAGAGAGGTAATCCGGGAGCTTTGCAGGAGATGGGGGAGTTGCAGGTCTGGGTAAAGCTGGCAGGGGTCCCAGAGGAGAGCTGAATGCATTCTGCAGCAGGGTGTGTTCAGGGTGGGCTCCAGGGGTGGCTGTGGGTCTCCTGGGTGAGACTTGTGACAGGTGAGGGCTGTGTGCAAGTTCCTGGCTGAGGACAAGGGAGGCACAGGCGGAGAGCTGGCAGAGAACCTTCTTCTGGGCCACCAGCCTCACCCAACACACACAGCCTCATCTTCTGTCCCTGTCACTCCAATTCAGACTTCTCCGAAGGTGAGTGAGAACACATCAAGAGCATTCTGAACAAAAGGGAAAGCATGTGCAATGGCTCTGGGGCAGGAGAATTCCAGGTATGTCCAGGAGCAGCAAGAAGGCCCTGTGGCCACAGGAGACAGCTTAGGACATGAGCTCAGAGAGGTGACAGAGGGTGACAGAAAGCCATTCCAGGGCTATAAACCCATGAGACCCTGTTTCACTGGGCCATCGTGGCTACAGTGTTGAGAACAGATGACAGAGGGTTGAAGATGGCAAGTAGGTCAATGACGAAGCTTTTCCAGTTACTCAGCCACTGTGGACCAGACAAGTGGCCTTGGATGGAGTGGTTAGACCTATTCTGGGTCTATTTTGAAGATGGAGCTCACAGGATTTGCTGATGGGTTAGCTATTAGAAGCAGGAGAATGGAGGAATTGGGGTAACTCCCAGCTGTTGTGGGTTGTCCTGATTGAGGGGAAGGAGAGGGTTTCTGGGGGTAGGAGGTAGTCCGTGTTCTGCATGCTGAGGAAGGTACCTTTCCCAGTGGATCTGCTGAGGTTTGTGTCTGGAAGAACCTTTCACATCTCTTCCCTCAGCATTGCTTAAGTACAATTATCCCCCACTTTTTGAACGTTCACAGTAAGACACTGGGCATTCTTGAAAGAACTACGTTTATTACCCAGCTTCAGTAAGAGGAAGATACCTGAAGAGGATTTTCCTCTTATGAAAAAAGGTGAACAGTGAGAATCGCGTTCAGCATCTGTTTTGGGGAAAAGCACAACAGAGGTGGCATGCACCCTAACCAGCTCCTTCTGCTGGGAACCGCTCTCCGCATCCAGCCACCAGCACTTTGAATGGTGTCTGTGAGCCTCTGCTGTGCTTTATCTTCATTTATGCTGGGCCTCCGTTAGAAACTTGTGTCCTGAGGCCTAAGAGAAATCAAAGAGAAGGAATTTTGGAGTCTGAGCACACTAAATGTTCCGTGTAAATTAATGGCCATTCCTTCTTGACACCATTTCTGCTGTGCAAGGTTTGTCAGAAGTCCTGTACTTTTGAAGAGCAGGGAAACCTATACCCCATGCTGTGGGGTTAGTTTTAGTCTCCATGCTGGACAGAACATTTCATGACTGTCGGATTTTCTCACTCAAACATTGAGACTTGGACCACCTTCACCCGTTTCTACCACCCCATCCCCGAATCTGGCACCTACCAATCTGCTCTCAGTATCTATGCGTTCAGTATTTGTTTATTCCTCGTGGAATGTACATGAGAGCATCTGGTAGTGGTCTTTCTGTGTCTGAGTTACTTGGCATAAGGCCCCCAAGGTCTGTGTTTCCATGTCTGGTTCTTGTGAATAATGCTGCAGTGAATGTGGGAGTGCATCTGTCTTTTTGAGGCAGTATTTTTGTGTTCTCTGAATCAATACTCATTAGAGCCATTACTGGGTCATGGGGTAGTTGTATTTATTTTTTCAGGAACCTCCATACCGTTTGTCACAGTGGCTGCACCAATTTCCATTCCCACCAACAGTGCACAGTGTCTCCTCGTCTGCACACCCATGACCCCACTTTTTGTCTGTCTCTGGGACAATTGCTGTTCCAACAGTTGTGAGGGGATAGCCGATTGTGGGTTTGACTGATGTTTCCCTGACGATGATTAGTGATGTCGAACAACTTTTTCTACTGTTGGCACCTGTGTGCCATCTTTGGAAAGTATGTATTCACATATACCCCCCATTTTTATACCTTTTTTTGTTTGTTTGTTTTGATTTGTATGAGTGTTGTGTGTATTTTGGATATTAGCCTCTTCTCACACATATGATTCACAGATATTTTTTTCATATTGGGTCAGTGGCCTTTTAAGTTTTTGCTGGTTTCTTTTGCCGTGTGGAAGATTTCAGTTTGATGTTGTTCCACTGGTTTATTTTTGCTTTTGTTGTCTTTGCATTTGGTGTCCGATCTGAAGACTCTTTGCCAAAACCAATGTCGAGAGACTTAGTACCTGTGTCTTCTTGGAGGTTTATGGATTCAGATCTTATGTTCAAATCATTCATCCATTAAAAATTTTGTGTGTGGTGTAAGAAAGTGACCCAGCTATATTCTTCTGCATTTAGTGTCCAGTTTGCCTGTTACCGCTCACTGAAGAAACAGTCCTTCCCTTATGGCATATCTTCTGCTGCTGTGTCATAAGTTAGGATCATCTACGTGTGGGTAAGTTTCTGAGCTTTCTGTTCTGTTCCACTGACCTGGTGTCTGTGTTTCTGCCAGTACCATCCTGTTTTGATGACAACAGCTTTGTAATCTACCTTGAAATCCAGGAGTGTGTTGACTGCACCTTTCTTTCTCCAGGTTCCTTTGGGTATTTGGGGTCTTTAGTGACTCCATCCAAGTTTGAGGACTGTTTTCTATTTCCTCGAATAATGCCACTGGAATTCAGATAGGGATTTCATCACATCTGTCGATTGCTTTGGGTACGATGGACATGTTCACATAATTAACTCTTCCAGTTAAGGAGCATGGCGTATGCTTCCATTTGTTTGTGTTGCCTTCCAAATCTTTGACCCATACATTCCGCCCCCCTCGACAGATATGTTTTTCATTTCTTTTCTGCCATGTGTTGAGTGTACTATGTCTTTCTCATTTTTGGTTACTTTTATTCCTAGATTTTTTTGATGCAATTGTAAATGGCATTGCTTTTTAAATTTCTCTTTACGATATGTGTCATCAATATACAGAAATGCAAGAAGTTGGGTCATCTTGGTGGCCCCATAGGTGAAGCATCTGCCTTCAGCTCAGGTCATGATCCCAGAGTTCTGGGATTGAGCCCCGTGCTGGGCCCCCGCTTAGCAAGGGTCTGCTTCTCCCTCTTTCTGACACTCCCCCTGCTCGTGGTTTTTCTCTTCCTGTCAAATAAATAAATAAAATCTGAAAAAAAATAAAGACAACAGGTCTCTGTATATTGACATTATATCCTGCAGCTTTCTTGAATTTTTTTATTCTAACAGTTTTTTTTTTTTTTTGTGGAATCTTTCGGGATTCCATGTCATTTGCAAATAGTGACAGTTTTCCTTTATGGATTTCATATCTTTCTCTTTTTTTAAAATGATGTTAGTCACCCTACAGTACTTCATTTGTTTTTGATGTAGTGTTCCATGATTCATTGTTTGCATATAACACCTAGTGCTCATTATGAATCGTGCCCTCCTTAATACCCATCACCAGGATAACCCATTCCCCTACCCCTCCCTTTCTGCAACCTTCAGTTTGTTTCCCAGTGTCAATAGTCTCTCATGGTTCATCTCCCCCTCTCATTCCCCCTCTTCACTTTTCCCTTCCTTCTCCTAATGTCCTCCATGCTATTCCTTCCATTCCACATAGGAGTGAAACCATATGATAATTGTCTTTCTCTGCTTGACTTAATTTCACTTAGCATAATCCCCTCCTGGTCCATCCACGTTGGTGCAAATGGTGGGTATTCATCCTTTCTGATGACTGAGTAATATTCCATTGTACAGATGACCACATCATCTTTGTCCATTCATCTGCTGAAGGACATCATGGCTCCTTCCACAGTTTGGCTGTTATGGACATTGCTGCTATGAACATTGGGATACTGGTGCCCCTTCTTTTCATTACTCTGTGTCTATGGGGTAAATACCCAGTAGTACAATTGGTGGGTCGTAGGATATCTCTGTGTTTAACGTCTTGAGGAGCCTCCATATTGTTTTCAAAAGTGGCTGTACCAGCTTGAATTCTCACGAGTAGTGTAAGAGGGCTCCCCTTTCTCCACATCCTCTCTGACTTTTTTTTATTTCCTGTCTTGTTAATTTTTTTCAAGATTTTATTTATTTATTCCACAGAGATAGAGACAGCCAGCGAGAGAGGGAACACAAGCAGGGGGAGTGGGAGAGGAAGAAGCAGGCTCATAACGGAGGAGCCTGATGTGGGGCTCGATCCCATAATGCCAGGATCACGCCCCTAGCCGAAGGGAGACACTTAACTGCTGTGCCACCCAGATGCCCCCTGCCTTGTTAATTTTAACCATTCTATCTGGTGTAAGGTGGTATCTCATTGTCGTTTTGATTTGTATTTGCCTGATGGCAAGTGATGTGGAGCATTTTTTCATGTGTCTGTTGGCCATTTGTGTTTCCCCTCTGGAGAAGTATCTCTTTGTGTCTTCTGCCCATTTTTTGGGTGTCGAGTTAGAGGAGTTCTTTATAGATCTTGAATACCAGCCCTTTATCTGTAATATCATTTGCAGATATCTTCTTCGATTCCATAGATTGCCTTTTTGTTTTGTTGATCGTTTGCTTTGCCGAGCAGAAGCTTTTTATCCTGATGAAGTGCCAATAGTTCATTTTTGCTTTTATTTCCTTTGCCTTTAGAGACGTGGCTTGCAAGAAGTTGTTGTGTCCAAGGTTGAAGAGTTCTTTTGATTTTGATATGAGACAGGAATCCATTATCTTCCTTTCCTGATTGTATTGGAGTCCTCTGTCTTTCTTGGTGAGTCTAGCTAAGTTTGTCAGTTTTGTTTATCTTTCCAAAAAAGGCAGCTCTCATTTTCGTTGTTTTTTTTTTTTTTTTTGTCTTTTTAGTCTCCTTTGGATTTATTTATGCATTCCTTTTTGTTATTTCCTTATTTCTACTAATTTGGGGCTTTGTTTGTTGTTTTTTTTTTCTACTTCTTTACCACATAAATCAGGTTGTTTATTGGAGAGCATTCTCATGGATTGATGAAGACTTGAATTGCTACGAATGTCCCCCATAAAGCTACTTTTGCTGCATCCCATAAGTTTTTGTAGGTTGTCTTTTTCATCAGTGTCAAGGTACTTCTAAAAATTTTTTGTTTTCTTCTTTGACTGTTGGTTGTTCAGTAGCATGTTGTTAAGTCTCCATATATTTTTTTAAGATTATTTGAGTATCTGACAGAGAGTGAGACTGCGAGAGAGGGAACGCAAGCAGGGGGGTGGGAGAGGGAGAAGCGGGCTTCCAACTGAGCAAGGAGCCTGATTCAGGGCTAGATCCCAGGATCCTGGGATCACGACCTGAGCTGAAAGCAGATCCTTAACGACTGAGCCACCCAGGCCCCCCAATCTCCACCTATTTTTGACTGTCCCATTTTTTTCTTGAGACTGATTTCTAGTTTCATATCATTGTGGTTGGACAAGATTTGAAGCAGAAGGTGAAGAGAGCATTCAGATGAAAGGTTTGTTTCCTGGAGGGTTTTTTGAGGCATACCATGAGTTCAGTGGGGATGGAGGAAGGTTTTGTGAGACGGGAGTTGGGGTTAACCCTTGTTAGAATTACTGACTACTACCATGCAGGCTGTGTGCTACTGTTCACACCATAGTCCTGATGGACTTGTACTTCATTAGAAATATTTTCTAGGAGGTGTAGGCATAGCCTTCTCTAAAAGAATGGTGCCATGTGGGTTTATGGCATGACCCCAGGTCAGCAACCAGGATGTATGGTATTGTGGGGGATCAGAACCAGGCTTTCTGTGGGAAGTGACAGAAATGGGGTATGGTGAGCTCCATGACCATAGGTGAGGTCCCAAGTCACCCACTGGGTGTTGGGTTCTGTGGATCTGTCTCATCAGGTGCTGTGGAATTCAGGGACACCCTCCTGTCTGTGGATTTGTGTGGAAACAGGTAGACATCAGTGTCTGGCCTGGCATGAGGGTCGCACTGGACCACCACCAGAGGTGCAGCGTGCGGGGGAGCCACTGCTTGGTTTCCATGAAAGCTGACCAGGGTCTGTGACCGTGATTCCTAGCAGCTGTAAGGGGAGAGGAGGCCGGGGTGGTGCACACTTCCTAGACTTGTGGTCAGGAGTAGTCTGGAGCCCACTGAAGTCAGCCACACCTGACACAGAAGGCACCCAGTTAGTGTAGCTGTGGGCACTGCTCCCATGTTACTTTCAGGCTGGCTCCGTGCTGCCACCTCCTGCTTTTCATCATCATCTTCAAGGTCATGTGCCTCTGTTCTTGCCCCATGGCCTCTGGAGTATTGTCCGTCCTCCATCTGGCCCTCGTCCCTGGTGCCCTGTGCAGTCCGATGACAGGGTACCCTTCTCGAGACAAACATCTGGCCCTGATGGAACACTTCCATGGATCTCGTGTGATGCGAGGTTGATACCCTGCCCTGGAAGGGGGCTGCAGGTCCCCAATCAGGAGAGCCATGTCTCCCTTTTCAGCATGGCCTCCCCTCCCCTCAGTCTTCTTCAGGGAAACTCTCCCCACTTCCTGAGATGACAGCTCTGAACTTAAAAATGAATGTTATTTTACATATCTCTATGCCTTAGTTCATCCATGGCATGTCTTTCAACCCCGTTAGTGGTTTTTTTTTTAGCAGTTCTGAAGGGCAGTCTGCTCAAGGAGGGGATGACCTGGGTGGGGCAGCTTTCCCTCTCATCTCCCTCAGCATGTCTCTGAGCCCTGGGGCCAGCTGTCCCACTGAGGATTGAGGGACCCAAGACAGCCCGTCCTGAGCCCAAGCTGTGTCAGCTGTGTAGACTGATGCGTGTCGGAGCGGTGGGCAGCTGGCATGGGCCAGGGGCAGGCAGTATCTCCTTCTCATTCCTTCCCTCCCTTCCTCCCAGAGGTAGCTCAGAGCAGCCTTCAACCCCTGCACCTCCAGATCCCTTGACCTGTGCCTCCTGTGTTCAGCTGTTGACCTTGGAGTTTCGCATGGATTCTACCTCCCGTACCCTTTCCCGTAGCAGTTCCTGGATCAGGGAAGGGGTCTGACCCTTGTCTGATTTTGGTCTTCTTCCTGTCCCGCAGCAAGCCCACCCACCTTTGCATCTTCCATGTATGTGCTTGGAAGCAAGCCCATCCACAGGAAACCTATTAGCCAAAGGGATCCAGGCAATGAACATTGAAGTAGAGATCCAGTATCCATAATAAACCTGCTCTGAAACCTGTCCCAAAGTCTGTGACTCTCTCACACTGAAACAGAAACAATAATAGCTTTCTGGACTGTGAAGTGACATGTGTCTCTACTTCCAATCTTGAATGCATAGGTGCTGAGCCTGGACTGAAAAGGACCATGGCTCCCGCGGGCTGGGATCCACGATAAGAACTCAGTGAAAACTGAATTTGAGGCATGGAGTGAATAATTATTGTAGAGTGAATCCTCCCAAGTAGGGTTTATGCACATTGCACAGGAAAAGATTTTTCAAAGAGGTACCTGAAAGAAAAATCTTTTAAAAAATTTATTTTAATTCCAGTAGAGCTAACATACAGTGTTACATTTGTTTCAGGTGTACAATAGAATGATTCAGTAATTATATATTACTCAGTGGTCATCAAGAAAAGCGTCCTCTTAATCCCCTTCATCTATTTCACTCATCCCTCTATCCACCTCCTCTCTGGTAACCATCCGTTTGTTCTCTATTGTTAAGAGTTTGTATTTTGGTGTATCTCCTTTTTCTCTTTTAGTTATTTATTTTTGTTTGTTTCTTAAGTTCCCCATTAGAGTGACATCGTATGGGATTTTTCTTTCTCTGCCTGATTTTAGTTAGGATAATACTCTCTAGCTCCATCCATGTGTCTGCAAATGGCAAGGTTTCATTCTTTTTCAAGCCGAGTAATACTCCATTGTGTGTGTGTATGTGTGTGTGTGTGTGTGTGTGTGTGTGTGTGTGTCCGTGTGTGTCCGTGTGTGTGTGTGTGTGTGTGTGAATACACACATCTATCATCTCATTTGTCAATTTTTCTACAGACACTTGGGTTGCTTCCATATTGTGATATTGTAAATAATGGTGCAAGAAACATAGGGGTGCACGTATCCTTTTACGTTACTGTTTTCCTATTCTTTGTGTAAATAGGAGTAGTGTGATTGTTGGATCATAGGGTAGTTCTATATTTAATTTTTTGAGGAACCTTCGTACTGTTTTCCACGGTGGCCACCACAGTTTGCATTCCCACCCACAGTTCGCGAGGATTCCCCTTTATCCACATCCTCCCAACACCTGCTCTTTGTTGTGCTTTTGATGTTAGCCATTCTGACAGGTTTGAGGTATTACCTCATTGTCCTTTGGATTTACATTTTCCTGATGATGGGTGATGGTGAACATCTTTTCACGGGACTGTTGGCCATTTGTATTTCTTCTATGGAGAAATGTCTGTCCATGTCTTCTGCCTATTTTTTAACTGGATTATTTGTTTTTTTGGGGGTCGAGTAGGATCAGTTCTATATGTTTTGGACACTATCCCTTCATTGCATATGATCTTTGCAAATATCTTCTCCCTTTGAGTAGGTTGTCTTATTATTTTTACGTTTTCATTGTTCTTCTGCCGTGTGGAAACTTTTTATTTTGCTGTATTCCCAATAGTTTATTTTTGCTTTCATTTCCTTTGTCAGGACACAGTCCAGAAAAACGTTGGTATGGTCCATGTCAAGAAGTTACTGTCTTCCCTCCTGTAGGATTTTTATGGATTCAGGTCTCATATTGAGGTCTTGAAACTGTTTTGTGTTTGTCTGTATTGTGTAAGAAAGCAGTTTAATTTCATTCTTTTGTGCGTAGCTGTCTAGTTTTCCCAACACCATTTGTTGTAGAGACTGTCCTTTTCCCTTTTGATATCGTTGCTTGCTTTGTGGAAGATTCATGGACCACATAATTGTGGGTTTCTGTCTGAACTTGTATCCTGTTCCTTTGGTCGCTGTGTCTATTTTTCTGCCATACTGTCTTGTTAGGATGACTGCAGCTTTGTAGTATAACCTGAAATCTGAAATTGTGAGTCCTCCAGCTTTGTTTTTCTTTTCCACATTGCACTGGCTGTTCAGAATCTTTAGTGGTTCCATAGAAATGTTTAGGATTGTTTATTCGAGGTCTTTTGTTCTTTAATTTAAATTCAATTAGCCAACTTACAGTACACCATTAGTTTCAGATGCAGTCTTCAATAAATTTTCAATCGTGTGTAACACCCAGTGCTCATTGTATCGTGTGACCTCCTTAATGCTACTCACCCAGTTACCCCCCCCCCAACTTCTCCTCCAACAATCATCAGTTTCTTGTGATAGTTAAGAGTCCATCATGGGTTTTCCCCCTCTCTGATGACTTTCCATTCTATTTTCCCTTCCTTCCCCTATGGTCTTCTTCCTTGTTTCTGATATTCCACATAGGAGTGAAAGCATATGATCATTGTCTTTCTTTCATTGACTTATTCCACTCAGCATAATACCCTCCAGCTCCACCCAGGTCAGTGTGATGGTAAGTATTCATCCTTTCTGATGGCTGAGTAATATTCCATTATATATATGATCCACATCTTCTTTATCCATTCATCTATCCATGGTCATCTGCACTTCTTCCACAGCTTGTCTATTATGGATATTGCTGCTATGAACACTGTGATGCATGTGTCCCGTCTTCAGTACCTGTCGCTTTGGGGTAAATACCCAGTAGTGCAATTGCTGGGACATAGGGTAGCTTTATTTATAACTTCTTGAGGAAACTCCGTACCATTTTCAGGAGTGGCTGTACCGGACTGCATTCGTATAGGGGTGTAAGAGGTTTCCCGTTTCTCCACATCCTCTCCAACATGTATAGTTTCATGTCTTCTTATTTTTAGATATTTGGCCTCGTGTGATATGGCATGTATAGGGGTTTAGATTTGCATTTCCCTGAAGCCAAGTGATATGAAGCATTTATGCATGTATCTTTTGGTCACCAGTACGTCGTCATCAGTGAAGTGAATTCCCATTTTAATCCATCTCAAGAGCTAAAGCTGGGTAAGGCACTGAAGCTGGATAATGCCATCAGTTGGAATTGTGGAGAATTTCAAAAGATCTCCGTGGAGAGCAAGTTCAGTGTGAAGCTACTAATTGGATCCGGGGACATCTCTGAAAGTGGGGTTGCCTGGGATGGGCTGAGGGGGACCCTCTGATTTTCCTATGAATCCTTGCTGCAGCCCCAAATGGACAGTTTCCTGATGTGGGGCAGGCTGAGTCTTCTAGTCGTGCAGAGGTGAGCCCAATGCCTGGTGCCTTGGAGGCAGGCAAACGGGGAGGGACCCTCAGCAGAAGACCCAGGGTTAGGTTAGGCCTCAAGGACAGCAGGTCTGAACTGCCCAGTGCTCAGAGAGCTCCCAGGCCGAGTGAGATGAGGGCACAAGGGCGGGTGAGTGTGAGCCTTGGGGTTTCATCCGGAAGGGCTCACAAAGGTCGGGGTTCACCAGAAGGGGCTCTCAGGGGGTGCCCCAATTCTCTTGCCCTGACTGCTCTGTTGTGCACCAAAATGGTACAGTTTACTGTGGGCTGCAGGCTGAGTCCTACGGTGGGGCTTGGGTGTCCCCAATCCCCCGGACTGTGGTGCCAGGACCCTGGGGAGGGGCCCCTCTGTGGCCAACCTAGGGTAAGGGTTAGGGTCCCGGAGCCCGGCAGGGACAATCTGCAGGCTGTGAGGTGAGCTTTGTGGAGGGCTGAGAGGAGGCCATGGGGGAGGTTGAGCATGGGCCTCAAGGTTGGGGCACGGGGGGCTGCCAAATGTGGGGACGGGCTCTGAGGGCCTCCCCAAGTTCTCGTGCCCTGTAGGCTCCATAGAGCCCCAAGGGGCAATGTTTCCTGTCAGGTGGCAAGCTGAGTCCTCTGGTGGGGTACAGGTATCCCAATTCCCCGGGGCTGCGGTGTAAGGCTCCTGGGGAGGCCCCCACACCTGCGGCCGACCTAGGGCTAGGGTTAGGCCCCAGGAGCCCCGCAGGCCCGATCTGCTGGCTGTATGGCTAGCTACACGGGCTGAGGTGAGGGTGTGGGGAGGGTGAGCGTGGGCCTCAGGGTTGGGGTGTGGGAGGCCGCCAAAGTTCGCTGGTGGCTCAGGAGTGCCCTCCTGGTTCTCCCGCCCTGAATGCTCTATGGCCTCCCAAGGCGCATGGTTTCCTGTGGGGTGGCAGACTGAGTCCTGCTGTGGGGCTCAGGTGTCCCGAATCCCCGTGGCTGCGGCTCCAGGCTCCTGGGGAGGGGCCCCTCCACAGATGAACTAGGGTTAGGGTTGGCGCCCAGGAACCCCGCAGGCCAGATCTGCCCACTATGTGGCGAGCTCTGCCATGGGCTGAGGTGAGGGTGCAGGCTGGGGTGAGCATGGTCTTCAAGGTTGGGTTTAGGGATCACCAAATTCGCCGGGGGCTCTGGGGGCCCTCCTGGTTCTCCCGCCCTGAATGCTCTATAGCCTCCCAAGGGGCACGGTTTCCTGCGGGCTGGCAGGCTTTGTCCTGCAGTGGGGCTCAGGTGTCCCCAGTCCCTGGGGCTACGGCACCGGGCCCCAGGGGAGGGGCCCTACCCAGCGGACCCAGGGTCAGGTGTAGGCCCCAGGAACCCGGCAGGCCTGATCTGCCGGCTCTGCGATGAGCTCGGTGGCAAGCTGAAGGGAAGGCGTGGGGTGGGATGAGCGTGGGCCTCAGGGTTGGGGTGTATGGGGCCGCCGAGGATCGCTGGGGGCTCAGGGGGGCACTACCAGTTCTCCTGCATGGGATGCTCTGTGGCGCCCCAAGGGGCATGGTTTCCTGAGGGCTGGCAGGTTGAGTCCCGTGGTGGTGCTCAGGTGTACCCAATCCCCGGGGTTAGGGTATGGATTAGGGTATGGGTTCAGGTTAGGGTATGGGTTACGGTTAGGGTATGGGTGAGGGTAGAGGTTAGAGTTAGGGGAAGGAGAGGGTACGGGTTAGGGTTGGGTTTAGGGGTTACAGGTTAGAGGTTATGGGTTAGGGTACAGATTAGGGTTTAGGGTACGGGTTAGGGTTTAGGGTTTGGGGTTAGGGTTGGGGTTAGGGTTGGAGTACGGGTTAGGTTTAGGGTATGGGTTAGGGTTAGGGTACGAGTTAGGGTACGCATTAGGGTATAGTTTAGGGTACGTGTTAGGTTACGGTTTAGGGTAAGTGTTGTCGTACGGATTTGGGTACGGTTTAGGGTACAGGTTAGGGTACGGGTTAGGGTTAGGTTACAGTTTAGGGTTATGGTACAGGTTAGGTTACGGTTTAGGGTTAGGGTTAGGGTACGGGTTAGGGAACGGGTTAGGGATAGGTATAGGGTACGGTTTAGGGTTAGGGTATGGGTTAGGGTACAGGTTAGGGTACAGGTTAGGGTTAGGTATGGGTTAGAGTATGGGTTAGGGTCCGGGTTTGGGATAGTGTACAGGTTAGGGTATGGGTTAGTGTACGCGTTAGGGTATGGGTTAAGGTTAAGGTAAGGGTACTGGTTAGGGTAGGGTACGGGTTACGGTTTAGGGTTTAGGGTTACAGTTAGGGTACGGGTTAGGGTTAGGTTATGGGTTGGGTTAGGGTACAGGTTATGGTACGATTTAGGGTATGGGTTAGGGTCAGGGTTTAGGGTTTAGGGTTAAGGTTAGGGTACAGGTTAGGGTACGGGTTAGGTTTAGGTTTAGGGTTAGTTTACGGGTTAGGGGTAGGGTTAGCTGAAGGGGTAGCATTAAGGGTAGGGTTAGGGTTTGGGTTAGTGGTTAAGGTAAGGGTTTATTGTTTAGGGCTTCGGGATTAGGGTTAGGGTTTAGGGTTTAGTGTTAATGTTAGGGTTTAGGGTTTAAGGATTAGGGGTTATGGTTAGATTTTGGGTAGGGGTAGGGGTTAAGGTTTAGGGTTTAAGGTTAGGGGTTAGGGTTTAGAGTTAGGGTTAGACCTCAGTAGGCCAGCAGGACCAATGCGCCGGCTGTGCGGCGAGCAGAGGAGTGGGCCGAGGTGAGGGCGCTGGCTAGCGGGAGTATGGTATCCAGCGTTTTGGCGCAGGGGCCTTTGAACGTCACTAGAGGCTCAGAGGGCCCTGCCCGTTCTAACACCCTGAATAACCGGCGTGCCCCTAGAGGCTCCGTTGGCGGTGGGGCAGCAGAGTGAGTCCCAAGCTGTGGCTCGGGTAATCCCAATCCCTGGTGTTGCAGTGCCAGGCCCCTTGGGAAGGGCTCCTCGTGAGCCGACCTAGGGTTAGATTTAGACCCCATTAGGCCGGTAGGCATGATCCTCTGGCTAGGCGGCTACAGGTGGGTGGGCCGAGGTAAAGGTGCTAGGGAGCGGGATGGTGGGCCCCTGCATTTTGGCGCGGGAGGCTTCAAATGTCGCCAGTTTCTCCAGGGCCCTGTCTGTTCTCCCACCCTGAATGACCGGCGGCGCCCCTAGCGGCCCGGGTGGCAGCGATGTGGGAGGTTGAGTCTGGCTCTGGGGCTTGGGGTACCAGATCCCCGGCGTAGTGGCACCAGGACCCTTGGGAGGGGCCCCTGGGGCGACGACCTAGGGTTAAGGTTAGCCCCAAAAAGACTGTCAGGCCCAATCCGCACACTGTGCGGCGAGTGGAGGTGCGGGCCGAGGTGAGGGCGCTGGGAAGCAGGAAAGTGGGCCCAAGCGTTTTAGCGCAGGAGGTCTTCGAAGGTCGCAGGGGGTTCAGAGGGCCCTGCCCCTTCTCCCTCCTTGAATGATCGGCGGCGCCCTTACTGGGCCAGTTGGCGGCAGGGCGGCAGGTAGAGTCTGGCGCTGGGGCTCGGGTGTCCCCAATCCCCGGTGTTGCAGTGCAAGGCCCCTTGGGAGGGGCCCCTCGTGGGCCGACCAAGTGTTAGAGTTAGCCCCCAGGATGCCAGCAGGCCTGATCTGCCGGGTGTGCGGCAAGTGGAAGGGCGGGCCGAGATGTGGGTGCTAGCGAGCAGGAGTGTGGGCCCAAGCGTATTCGCAAGTTGGACCTTCGAAGGTCTCCAGGGGCTCGAAGGGCCCTGCCTGTTCTCCCGCACTGAATGACCGGCAGCGCCCATAGCGGCTCGGGTGGCGTCGGGGTGACAGGGTGAGTCTGGCGCTGGAGCTCAGGGGTCCCCAATCCCTGGCATTGCTGCGCCAGGCCCCTTGGGAGGTTCCCCTCGGGGGCCAACCTAGGGTTAGTGTTAGCCCCCAGGAGGCCCGCAGGCCCGATCCGCTGGCTGTGCAGCCAGCAGAGGGGCTGGCTGAGGTGAGGGCGCTGGTGAGCGGAAGCATGGGCCCAAGCATTCTGGCGCCTGGGGCCTTAGAAGTTCACTGGGACTGGGAGGGCCCTGTCCATTCTCCCACCCTGAATGACCGGCAGTGCCCTAGCTGCCTAGGTGCCGGCGGGGCAGCAGGGTGAGCCCAGCACTGGGGCTGGGGGTCATCAATCCCCAGTGTTGCGTCGACAGTCCCCTTGGGAGGGGCCCCCGGGGGGCCAACCTAGGGTTAGGGTTAGCTCCGAGGAGGCCGGCAGGCCCGATCTGCCAGCTGTGTGGCGAGCGGAGGGGCAGGCCGATGTGAGGGCGCTGAAGAGCAGGAGCGTGGGCCCAAGCGTTTTGGCGCGGGAAGCCTTCGAAGGTCGCCGGGGGATCGGAGGACCCTGCCCGTTTTCCCGCCCTGAATGACCTGCGGCGCCCCTGGGGCCCGGATGGCGGCAGGCTGACAGGGTGAGTCCGTCGCTGGGGTTGGGGGGTTCCCAATCCCCGGTGTTGAAGCACCAGGCCCCTTTGCAGGGGCCCCTCGGAGGCTGACCTAGGGTTATGGTTAGCCCCCAGGAGGCCGCAGGCCCAATCCACCGGCTGTGCTGTGAGCAGAGGGGAGGGCCGAGGTGAGGGCGCTGGCGAGCGGTAGCGTAGGCCCATGAGTTTTGGCGCGGGGGGCCTTCGAAGGTCGCCGGGGCTCAAGAAGCCCTGCCCGTTCTCCCGCACTGAATGTCCGGCGGTGCCCCTAGTGGCTCAGTTGCCGGCGGGGGAGCATGGTGAGTCGGATGCTGGGGCTAGCGGTCCGCAAACCCAGGTGTTGCGGTGCCAGGCCCGTTGGGAGGGGCCTCTCGGGGGCCGACGAAGGGATAGGGTTAGCCCCCAGGAGGCTGGCGGGCCCTATCCGCCGGCTGTGCGGCGAGCGGAGGGGCAGGCCGAGGTGAGGGCACTGGCTACCGGGAGAGTGGGCGCAAGCTTTCTGGCGCGGGGGGCCTTCGAAAGAGGCCGGGGGCCCGGGGGGCCCTTCCCGTTCTAACGCCCTGAATGAGGATGGCGCCCCTAGCGGGCTGGGTGGTGAGGAGCGGCAGAGTGCGTCCGGCGGTGGGGTTCGGGTGTCCCCAATCCCCAGCGTGGCGGCGCCAGGCCCCTTGGGAGGGGCTCCTCTGGGGCCGACCTAGGTTTAGGGTTAGCCCAAAGGAGGCCGGCAGGCCCGAACCGCCGGCTGTGTGGCGAGCAGAGGGGCGGGCCGAGGTGAGGGCGCTGGCGAGGGGGAGCATGGGCCCAGGGTTTTGGCACAGGGGGCCTTGGATTGTCACTGGGGGCTTGGAGGGCCCTGCCCATTCTCACACACGAAATGACCGGTGGCGCCCCTGTCAGCCAGGGTGGCGGCGTATCGGCAGGATGAGTCTGGAGCTGGGGCTCAGTGGTCCCCGATCCCCGGCGCGGTGGCTCCAGGCACTTGGGAGGGGTCCCTCGGGGGCCAACATATGGTGAGTGTTAGCCCAAAGGAGGCCGGCGGGCCCAATCCGCCGGCTGTGCAGCGAGCGGAGGGGTGGGCCGACGTTAATGCGCTGGCAAGCGGGAGCGTGGGCCCAAGCGTTTTGGCATGGGGGGCCTTCGAAGCTCACCGGGGGCTCGGAGGGCCCAGCAAGTTCTCCTGCCCTGAATGCCCGGCGGCTCCCTAGCGGCCAGGGTGGCGGCGGGGAGGCAGGGTGAGTCCGGAGCTCGGGCTCGGGGGTCCCCAGTACCCGGCATGGCATTGCCAGGCCGCTTGGGAGGGGTCCCTCGGGGGCCGAGCTAGGGTTCTCGTTAGCCCAAAGGAGGCCGGCAGGCCCAATTGGCCGGCTGTGCGGCGAGGGGAGGGGTGAGCCAAGGTGAGGGCGCTGGCGAGCGGGAGCTTAGGCCCAAGCGTTTTGGTGCGGGGGGCCTTCGAAGGTCATCGGGGGCTCGGAGGGCCCTGCCCGTACTCCCTCCCTGAATGACCGGTGGCGCCCCTAGCGTCCCGGGTGGCGGCGGGGCGGCAGGGTGAGTCTGGAGTAGGGCTCAGGGGTCCAAATGCCCTGGCGTGGCGGCGCCTGGCCCCTTGGGAGGGGTCCCTCGGGGGCCGACCTAGGGTTGAGGTTAACCCAAAGGAGGCCGGGCCTGATCCGCCGGTTGTGCAGAGAACGGAGGGGCGGGGCGAGGTGAGGGCGCTGGCGAGCGGGAGCGTGAGCCCAAGCCTTTTGGCGTGTCGGGCCTTCGAAGGTCACCGGGGGCTCAGAGGGCCCTGCCCGTTCCCCAGCCCCGAATGAGGACGGTGCCCCTAGCGATCCGGGTCGCAGCGGGGCGACAGGGTGAGTTCAGCCCTGGTGCTCGGGGGTCCCCAATCACCCGCGTGGCGGTGCCAGGCCCCTTGGGATGGGCCCCTCGGGAGCCGACCTAGGGTTAGGGTTAGCCCCAGGAGGCCGGCAGTCCCGATCTGCCGGCTGTGCGGCGAGCGGAGGGGCGGGCTGAGGAGAGGGTGCTGGCGAGCAGGAGCCTAGGCCCAAGCGTTTTGTCACGGGGGGCCTTCAAAGGTCACTGGGGGCTCGGAGGGCCCTGCCCGTTCTCCCGCCCTAAATAACCGGTGGCGCCCCTAGCAGCCCGGGTGGCGGCAGGGCGGCAGGGTAAGTAATGCGCTGGGGCTTGAGGGTCCCCAATCCCCGGCGTGGCATCGCCAGGCCCCTTGGGAGGGGCCCCTCGTGAGCAGACCTAGAGTTAGGGTTAGTTCCCAGGAGGCTGGCAGGCCCAATCCGCTGTCTGTGCGGCGAGAGGGGGGGCGGACCGAGGTGAGGGCGCTTGCTAGCGGGAGCGTGGGCCCAAGCGTTTTGGCGTGGGGGGCCTCAAAGGTCGCCAGGGGCTCGGAGGGCCCTGCCCATTCTCCCGCTCTGAATGACTGGTGGCGTCCCTACTGGCCCGGTAGCTGTGGGGCGGAAGGGTGACTCCAGTGCTGAGGCTTGGGGGTCACCAATCCCCGGCGTTGTGGCACCAGGCCTTTGGAAGTGGCCCCTTGGGGTCTGACCTAGGGTTAGTGTTAGCCCCCAGGAAACAGGCAGGCCTGATCCGCTAGCTGTTCATCGAGTGGAGGGGCGGGCCGAGAAGAGGGCACTGGCGAGTGGGAGCGTGGGCCCAAGCATTTTGGCGCGAGGGGCCTACGAAGGTCGCGGGGGCTCAGAGGGCCCTGCCTGTTCTCCAGCACTGAATGACCGGCGGCGCCCCTAGCGGACTGGGTGGTGGTGGGGTGGCAGGGAGAGTCCAGCACTGGTGCTCGGGGGTCCCCAATCCCCGGCATTGCGATGCCAGGCCCCTTGGGAGGGGCCCCGTGGGGACAGACCTAGGGTTAGGGTTACACCCAGGGGGCTGACAGGCCCGATCCTACGGCTGTGCGGCGAGCGGAGGGGCGGGCCGAGGTGAGGGCGCTGGCTAGCGGGAGCGTGGGTCAAGTGTTTTGGTGCAGGGGGCCCTTCGAAGGTCGTGGGGGGATCGGAGGACCCTGCCCGTTCTCCCGCACTGAATGACCGGTGGCGCTCCTAGTGGTGCAGGTGGCAGGGGGCGGCCGGGTGAGTCCGGCACTGGGGTTCAGGGGTCCCCAATCCCCGGCGTTACGACTGCAGGCCCCTTGCTAGGGGCCCCTCGGGGGCCGACATATGGTAAGGGTTAGCCCCCAGGAGGCCCGCAGGCCCGATCCGCCAGCTCTGCGGTGAGTGGAGGGGTGGTCGGAGGTGAGGCCGCTGGCAATCTGGAGAGTGGGCCCAGTCATTTTGGCGCGGGGGTCCTTCGAAAGTCGCTGGAGGCTTGGAGGGCCCTGTACGTTCTTCTGCCCTGAATGACCGGCAGCTCCCCTAGCGGCCCGGGTGGAGGAGGGGTGTTAGGATGACTTGGGCGCTGGGGCTTGGGGGTCCCCAATCCTCGGCGTTGGGGCGCCAGGCCCCTTTGGAAGGGCTCTAGGGGGCCGACCAAGGGTTATTGTTAGCCCCCAGGGGGCCAGCAGGCCAGATCCGCCGGCTGTGAGGCAAGCGGAGGGGTGGACCCAGGTGAGGGCGCTTGAGAGCAAGAATGTGGACCCAAGCGTTTTGGCACAGGGCGCCTTCGAAGGTAATCGGGGGTTCGGAGGGCCCAACCCGTTCTCCTGCCCTGAATGACCAGCGGCGCTACTAGCGGCCCAGGGGGGCGGGGCGGCAGGGTGAGCCCGGCACTGGGGCTTGGGGGTCCCCAATCTCCGGCGTTGCGGGGGCAGACCCTTGGTAGTGGCCCCTCGGGGGCCGACCTAAGGTTACAGTTAGCCCCCAGGAGGCCGGCAGGCCCGATGTGCCAGCTGTGTGGCGAGCGGAGGGGCGGGCCGAGGTGAGATCGCTGGCGAGCGGGAGCTTGGCCGAAGCGTTTTGGCGCGGGAATCCTTCGATGGTCACCGGGGGATC
This sequence comes from Ursus americanus, assembly GCF_024610735.1. Classification (NCBI taxonomy): domain Eukaryota; kingdom Metazoa; phylum Chordata; class Mammalia; order Carnivora; family Ursidae; genus Ursus; species Ursus americanus. The sequence continues at coordinate 546,996 of NW_028273671.1, forward strand.
GGAGGACCCTGCCCGTTTTCCCGCCCTGAATGACCTGCGGCGCCCCTGGGGCCCGGGTGGCAGCAGGGCAGCAGGGTGAGCCATCGCTGGGGTTGGGGGGTTCCCAATCCCCAGTGTTGCGGCACCAGGCCCCTTCGCAGGGGCCCCTCGGAGGCTGACCTAGGGTTATGGTTAGCCCCCAGGAGGCCGCAGGCCCAATCCACCGGCTGTGCGGTGAGCAGAGGGGAGGGCCGAGGTGAGGGCGCTGGCGAGCGGTAGCGTAGGCCCATGAGTTTTGGCGCGGGGGGCCTTCGAAGGTCGCCGGCGCTCAAGAAGCCCTGCCCGTTCTCCCGCACTGAATGTCCGGTGGTGCCCCTAGCGGCTCAGTTGCCGGCGGGGGAGCATGGTGAGTCCGGCGCTGGGGCTCAGGAGTCCCCAATCCCCGTCGTTGCGGCGCCAGGCCCCTTGGGAGGGGCCACTAGGGGGCCGACCTAGGGTTTGGGTTAGCCTCCAGAAGGCCCACAGGCCCGATTCACCATCTGTGCGGCGAGCGGAGGGGAGGGCCGAGGTAAGGGCGCTGGCGAGCGGGAGCATGGGCCCAAGCATTTTGGTGCAGGGGGCCTTCGAAGGTCGCCGGTGGCTTGGAGGGCCCTGGCCATTCTCCCTCCCTGAATGAACAGCGGCACCCCTAGCGGCCCAGGTGGCGGTAGGGCGGGAGGGTCAGCTGGGCGCTGGGGCTCAGGAGTCCCCAGTCCCCAGTGTTGAGGCAATAGGAACCTGGGATGGGCCCCTCGGGGGCCCACCAAAGGTTAGGGTAACACCCAGGAGGCTGGCAGTCCTGATCCACCGGCTGTGCAGCGAGCGGAGGGGCGGAACGAGGTGAGGGCGCAGGCGAGTGGGAGCATGGGCCAAAGCATTTTGGCGCAGGGGGCCTTTGAAGGTCACCAGGGGCTTGGAGGGATCTGCCCGTACTCCCTCCCTGAATGACCGACGGTGTTCCTAGTGGCCTGGGTGGTGGCGGAGCAATACGGTGAGTCCGGCGCTGGGGTTCGGGGGTCCCCAATCCCAGGCATTGCGGTGCCAGGCCCCTTTGGAGGGGCCCCTCAGGGGCCAACCTAGGGTTATGGGTAGCCCCAGGAGGCGGGCAGGCCTCATCCACCAGCTCTGCAGCAAGCGGAGGGACGGGCCGAGGTGAGGGCACTGAGGAGCAGGAGCGTGGGCTCAAACGTTTTGGATAGGGGGGCCTTGGAAGGTCGCCGTGGGCTCGGAGGGCCCTGCCTGTTCTCTCACACTGAATGACCAGCGACACCCCTAGCGGCCCGGGTGGTGGAGGGGCAGCAGGGTGAGTCCGGCGCTGGGGCTCGGGGGTCCCCAACCCGGCGTTGCGGTCCCAGGCCCCTTGGGAGGGGCCCCTCAGCGGCCGACCTAGGGTTAGGGTTAGCCCCCTGGAGGCCGGGAGGCCCGATCTGCCAGCTGTGTGGGGAGCGGAGGGGCCGGCCGAGGTGAGGGCGCTGACTAGCGGGAGCGTGGGCGCAAGCGTCGTGGCGCAGGGGGCCTTCGAAGGTCGCCAGTGGCTCAGAGGGCCCTGTCCTTTGTTCAGGCCTGAATGACCTACAGCGCTCCTAGCGGCACGGGTGGTGGCGGAGCGGAAGTGTGAGTCCAGCGCTGAGGCTTGCGGGTCCAGAATCCCTGGCTTGTGGCGCCAGGCCCCTTGGGAGAGGCCCCTCGGGGCCGACCTAGGGTTAGGGTTAGCTCCTAGGAATCCGGCAGGCCCGTATGCCGGCTGTGCAGCGAGCAGAGGGGCGGGACTTGGCGAGGGCGCTGGTGAGCAGGAGCATGGGCCCAAGCATTTTGGCGCAGGGGGCCTCTAATGGTCGCCGTGGCTCGGAGGGCCCTCCCCGTTCTCCCGCCCTGACTGACCGGCAGTGGCCCTAGAGGCCCGGGTGGCGGTGGGGTGGCAATGTGAGTCTGGCGCTGCGGCTCAGGGGTGACCAATTTCCGGCGTTGCAGCGCCAAGCCCCTTGGCAGGAATGACTCGGGGGCTGACCTAGGGTTAGGGTTAGACCTCAGAAGGCCGGCAGGCCTGAAACGCCAGCTGTGCGTAAAGCAGATGGGCGGGCCGAGGTGAGGGCGCTGGTGAGCGGGAGCGTGGGCCCACGCATTTTGGCACGGGAGGCCTACGAAGGCCGCAGGGGCCTGGGAGGTCCCTGCCTGTTCTCCCTCCCTGAATGACCGGCGTCACCTGCAGCGGCCCTGATGGCGGCGGGGCTACAGGTTGAGTCCGGTGCTGGGGGTCGGGGGTTCCCAATCCCCAGCATTGTGCCACCAGGCCCCTTGGAAGGGGCCCCTCGGGGGCTGACCTAGGGTTAGGGTCAGCCCCCAGGAGGCCGGCAGGCCCGGGAGCCTGGGCCCAAACGTTTTGGCGCAGGGGGCCTTTGAATGTCGCCGGGGGCTAGGAGGGCCCTGCCTGTTCTCCCGCCCTGAATGACGGGCTGCACCCCTAGCGGCCCGAATGGCAGCGGGGCGGCAGGGTGACTCCGGCGCTGCAGCTTGGTCCCCAATCCCCGGCGTTGCAGCGCCAGGCCCCTTGGCAGGGGCCCCTCGGGTCTGACCTAGGGTTAGGGTTAGCCCCCAGGAGGCCGGCAGGCCCAATCCTCCAGCTGTGCAGGAGCAGAGGGGTGGGATGAGATGAGGGCACTGGCGAGCGGGAAGGTGGGGCCAAGCATTTTGGCGCGAGGGGCCTTCAAAGGTTGCCAGGGGCTCGGAGGGCCCTGCCTGTTCTGCCCTGAATGACTGACGGCGCCCTTCATGGCCCGTTTAGCAGCGGGGCGGCAGGGAGAGTCTGGTGCTGGGGCTCGGGGGTCCCCAATCCCCGGCGTTGCAGCGCCAGGCCCTTTGGGATGGGCCCCTAGGGGGCCTACCTAGGGTAGGGTTAGCTGCCAGGAGGCTAGGATGCCTGATCTGCCGGCTGTGCGGCGAGCAGAGGGGCAGGCTGAGGTAAGGGCGATGGCAAGCAGGACCATGGGCCCTAGTGCTTTGGTGCAGGGGGCCTTCGAAGGTCGTTGGGGGCTCGGAGGGCCCTGCCCATTCTCCCGCACTGAATGACCGGCAGTGCCCCTAGTGGCCCGGGTGGCGGCGGGGGGCATGGTGAGTCCGGCGCTGGGGCTCGGGAGTCCCCTTTCCCCGTCGTTGTGGCACCAGGCCCCTTGGGAGGGGCCACTAGGGCCGACCTAGGTTTAGGGTTAGCCCCCAGAAGGCCCACAGGCCCGATCCGCCAGCTGTGAGGCGAGCGGAGGGGAGGGCCGAGGTAAGGGCGCTGGCCAGCGGGAGCGTGGGGCCAAGCGTTTTGGTGCGGGGGGCCTTCGAAGGTCACCGGTCGCTCGGAGGGCCCTGCCCGTTCTCCCTCCCTGAATGAATGGCGGCGCCCCTAGCGGCCCAGGTGGCGGTAGGGCAGGAGGGTGAGTCCGGCACTGGGGCTCGGGGGTCCCCAATCCCAGGCATTGCGGTGCCAGGCCCCTTCGGAGGGGCATCTCAGGGGACAACCTAGGGTTCTGGAGGAGTGCAGGCCTCATCTGCTGGCTCTGTGGCGAGCGGAGGGGCGGGCCGAGGTGAGGGCACTGAGGAGCAGGAGCGTGGTCTCAAGTGTTTTGGATGCGGGGGCCTTCGACGTTCGCCAGGGGCTCGGAGGGCCCTGCCCATTCTCCCGCCCTGAATGACCAGCGGCACCCCTAGTGGCCCGGGTGGTGATGGGGTGGCAGGGAGACTCCGGCGCTGGGGATCGGGGCTCCTTAATACCCGGCGTTGTGGCCTCAGGTCCCTTGGGACGGGACCCTCGGGGGCCGACCTAGGGTTAGGGTTAGCCACCAGGAGGCTGGCAGGCTCGTTCCGCCCATGTGCGGTGAATGGAGGTGTGGGTTGAGGTGAGGTAGCTGGCGAGTGGGGGCGTGGGCCAGAGCATTTAGGCTTTGGCTTGGGGTGCCTTCGAAGGTTGCAGGAGGCTTAGAGGGTCCTGCCCGTTCTGTCGCCCTGAAGGACTGGTGATGCCCCTAGTGCCCCATGTGGCGGCAGGGCGGCAGGGTGCATCCGGTGGTGGGACTCGGGGGTCCCCAATCCCTGGCATGCGGCGCCAGGCCACTTGGGAGGGGCCCCTCGGGTGCGACCTAGGCATAGGGTTAGCCCCCAGGAAGCCAGCAGGCCCGATCCGCCAGCTCTGCAGCGAGAGGAGGGGTGGGCCGAGGTTAGGGCGCTGGGGAGCAGGAGCGAGGGATCCAGAGTTTTTGCACGGGGGGCCTTTGAAGGTCGCAGGGGGATTGGAGGGCCTTGCCCGTTCTCCCTTCTTGAATGACTGGCAACGCCCGTAGCGCCCTGGGTGCTTGCGGGGTGGCAGAGTGAGTCCAGCACTGGGGTTCGGGGGTCCCAAATCCCCAGCATTGAGGTGCCAGGCTCCTTGGGAGGGGCCCCTCGGGGGCCGACCTCGGGTTAGGGTTCTTCCACAGGAGGCCAGCAAGCCCGGCGCTAAGTGGCTCTGACAATGTAACAAAAATGCCATACACTTATCTGAAAGAAATAACAGTGTACAGGAACCCTCTTAGCCCTAACATCATCCTTTGTGAATATGGAAGCCAGCCCCAAAGTGGTCGTGGAAGTCTGACGAAAGGGCTAAGCACTTTTCTCTGAGTCACCACACTGTACAGGGAAAGAGCAATGTACATCATCATTCACGAGTAGGAAGCATGAATGGAAGGTTCTGGAATTTCGAGGACTCTGACCCATCCTTATTGGTAATAAACCACCGTGTACAGGAAAACACCTTCAACTCTCATCAGCCTCCTCAATCCTGATTCCGATTCAACTTTTGGTGTGTGGGACTAGGGAAATGTCCACATCTTATTGCTAAGAAAGAACGATGTCAGGGTAATGCCCTTCAAGTCACCTCAGCCTCCCTGAAGACGGAAGCAGGAATCAAGGTGGTTATGTTACCATGAGGTAAGGAAGATGAGCATATAAGTGAGAAACAACAGTGGGCAGGACCTCTCTTCCAACGAACAGTATCTTTGCTTAATGTTGAATCCCTGTGGTAAGTGGTTGTGGGCATTTGTGAGGTCAAAATCTGAAGTGTTTTGTTAAACCTCTTGGCCATTCACAGATGAGACTAAGGTAGTTGGGGACTCCTAGGCAGTGATTTGTCCACTGTCAAAAATATGAAAAGATAAAAGAGACAGATGAGGTCTCCTCAGGCATTGTCCTTTATCCTCATCCTCTGTGAGGATGGCCATCTCTGGACAGCTCAGTGTCAGAGTCTCATTCACATTGGGGGCATCTGTTCCTCACAGACATCAGGCAGGGAAATGGATTTGGTTCTCTGTGCCAGCCCAGCCACAGCTGAGTGTCACAGCACCCTCTCATGGGCTCATAAGAGTTTCACTGTCACCAGGCAGGTCATTGTATTTGATAAACCACTGTGAGAGTTTGCAATTGCCTTCACCTGCAACCTCCAGAGGCAAATGCAGATCTCTGGTACCATGTGAAGTCATGTGAAGGCTTTGTGAGAAAGTGTCCTTTTGCTTAAGAAAAACATGGCTGGGGCTCCTCGCTGGCTCAGCCAGTTAAGCATGTGCCTTTGGCTCAGGTTATGATCCCAGGGTTCTGGAATCGAGCCGAGGGTCCCTGCTCAGCAGGAAAGGAGTAGGGAAATAGCTTAGAACCCACAGAGAATGTGAATAAAGGGGAGTGAAATGGAACTTGGTCTGTGTTTTGCTTTAGGGATTGGAAGTTAGTTTTTTCTCAATTGTGATTGTTCTTGAAACAGAACAGCTGTATTGTTTTTTTTTACCTTTAATTTTCTTCTAGTAACAATTTTTTATTATTATATGTTAGTCACTATACAGTATTTCCTTAGTTTTTGATGTAGTGTTCCGTAATTCATTATTTGCATATAACACCCAGTGCTCCATGCAATATGTACCTTCCTTAATACCCATCACTGGCCCATCCCAATCCCCCACCCCTCTCCCCTCTGAAGCCCTCAGTTTGTTTCCCAGAGTCCATAGTCTCTCCTGGTTCATTCCCCCTTCTGTTTAGGGTCCATTGTCTAAAGGGACAGACAGTGGAAGTTCACCAAATATAAGATCGAAATTTCATTGTTCATTATAGATGCCGCCAAGTAGCTCCCAGACATTTCATTCTACTCTAGTAATTGATTATACCTGTGCAGGTGCACGTGAAAGATAACTGATGAATGTATACTGGTAATAAAACACGCCCCACAGTAGTAGAATAATAGAGAATGCACATGTGTAAAATTATTCGACTACGGCTTCCATGCTTTCCCTTTGGTTCCTTGTTATCTATGAAATTGGACAATTTTTGTTCTCTAGGCTTAAAACTCATTGTCAGTATTCAGAGTTTTTCAATGCTGATCTTCTCCTGTATAAGTTACCAAAAACCTAAAATATGTATGAACTTTAAAAAACGCTATATTGAAAATGACAGCAGAGAAGTTCCATTTTGTGAATATTGTGTCAATGGATCTCTATTTTGCCATCAGTGTTCATTAGAAATGATGACATTTCATGTGAGTATAAATATCAATGTGAAAAAGAAAAGGTAGGAAGAACCTTGAATGTTTAAGTAATTGCTGAAATGACAGGTGTGTGTGTGTGTGTGTGTGTGTGTGTGTGTGTGTGTGTAATTGATTTTCAGTGAATGGTTTAGGTCCTTGTAGGGCCTCTGAGAGAGCCCAGGTGAACCTTTCAATGAGTTGGTATCTGTTTTCAGAACATGGGAATCTCTTAGTCCAATAGTCAATCAGGCAAGCTTTGAGGTCTTGAAGAGTTTCAGTCCTCAGCGATGGTGTTGCAGACCCTTGTGAGCAAACCCTAGGTATGCTCAGAGCCCTCATTAGCTGGTACCAACGTGTGACGATTTCAGACAGCATTTCCCAAAGAAGTACCTCTTGAGTCTCTGTTCTTGTCAGTTCCCTACACTTCCTTACACTAGTTATGTGTTCAGTGTGTTTCAGGATAATCCCCACATGTGATTTTTGCTATTTCCTACTAGTCCTATCTGTTTCTCATCTTGTTCTTTTATGGTAGGGGTTGGGAAGCAACCTGTGTGGTGTAGGAAGGGGTGTGGTAGTTGTCTGCCTTCAGAGGACCGAATGCTGCCTAGAAATTGTACTGTAGTTTGAGGTCAATTGTCCATCCTCTGAGTGTCAGGAATTCCATCACTTTACTTTGATGCTAGTCTGTTCTTCAAGCTGTCCTCAGAAATAAGGACGTCATCCATCTAGGGAATACTGGTTTGTGTGTATGTTTTCATTTTAGGAAAGGCCTTGCTGCTCCTGAAAATAATACTGTAGAGCACCCTTTCCTGTTCTTATTGGCCATCAGTCAATCTTTTGTGAAGTATTCGTTTATAAATAGACTTTCTATGGTTGATGAGCAGGAATTCTTTATTGACAAGTCTTTGTCAGTGTGTGTATTGCAAATCTTTACTCCCCAGCCTGCGGTTCACTTTTTCATTTTCTTATGGTCATAAGATAAGGAGAAATGTCACATTTTTATGAAGTCCCACTGAATTCTTTTAAATGGTTTGTGCACCCTATGTCTTACCCCAAGATTGACAGGTTCTACGTTTTCTTTCAGAAACTGTCCAATGGGAAGCTACAACCCATTTTCTCTGTCCATTTATTGCTTACAAATTTCACATTTTTATGAAGTCTCACTGAATTCTTTTAAATGGTTAGTGCACCCTATGTCCTACCCCAAGATTGACAGGTTCTACGTTTTCTTTCAGAAACTGTCCAATGGGAAGCTACAATCCAATTTCTCTGTCCATTTATTGCTTACAAATGTATTTTGACCATCTGTTTCCTAGGAAACCTATTTTGTTATTATTATTATTATTATTATTATTATTATTATTATTATTATTATTTTAAATTGCATTTTTAATTCTAAAAGGGTATTTAAAGACTGTTTTGAATTTTCTATGTACACAATCGTGTTATCTGTGAATAGTCACTATTATCCCCTCAATTCTTATACTTTTTGTTTCTCTTGCCTTAAAACACTGGTAGATTCTCCGATGCCACGTTGAATAGAGCAGCATTGTTTAAAGATTTTCATATACCTTTCTCAATATCTGACAGAAAAAGCAGACAAAACATTGGTAACAAATGTGACCAAATTGACATATAGGGAACATTCCATAATAATTGCAGAATACGTTATTTTCAAGTGGTCATAGACTCTTTACCCAAATAGATGATAGGTGGGGCCACGAATCAAGGCTACAAATGTTAAACCCTGAAATTAACTAGATTCTATTCTTAGACCAGAGGGGAATTGAGTCACAGTCATAGCGAAAAGAAAACCAGGAAGTCCTTCAATGTTTAAAAATTAAATGGAACTTTGCTACATATCCTAAAGGTCAGAGAAGGAATCTCATTGGAAATTCTGAACCTTTTATACATGAGGGCTCACACACAATGGCACTTTCTTTGTGAAGAGCATAATAATAACCTAGACAGGAGTTGAGCCTTAAGTCAGAGTTCTGCCTGCCGCAGCCACACCTGGCAGGCTTGGCCTGTGGTCCCCCTCAGCTGTGCTTTCTGGTGGCCCTGAGCTAAGGGGGTTAACATGGCCATATGGAAATGGTAAGCTCCCCACTCAAAATGATGGCGGTGCCCCCTCCCCAGCTGCCCTTTCTGGTGGCTCTGAGCTAAGGGGGTCAACATGGCCGTATGGAAATTAGAAGCTCCCCACTCTTAGTGATGACGTTGCTATCGTATTGTCCTCACCAGTCCAACAACATGATTTCTGAGTGAACTATGACACAAGAGTGACTTCTTGGCCTTCCTTCAGGTTTGAAAATCATCTGGTGAGTCATCTATTAGAAATAGGATTCAACATGTATTCTTTCTTCTGGAAAAGAAATAGACCCAATAGCAATTATGGCTTCCTGAGCACCTGTTCTTGAGAGACATCATACTGGCTCTTTGTAGCATTCTGCCTCTTAAACTTCTCAACTAGGGTGTAGATATTTTTAGGCACATTTTCAGGTGGTTAGACAGGGACTCGGATGATATGAGTCACAGAGGATTTTAGTGTCAGAAACCTAAGTGGGATCCCCAAATTGACTCCAAATCCCTTGTTGTTCCATACAGGGTACTATTTCCCTCTTATCTCTGGTCTTCTCGATCTGGAAACCTATCAAGTATCAGGATTTTCTTGTCATGTGGACAACTGGAACGAATTCAGCGGGCCTTTACACCTCTGCCCATGGTGATCATTAAGATCATTATCTCAGTGGAGGACCTCTGGGTAAGATACTCAAAGATCCTTAGGGATACAGACAGTATAATATTTTTCTGGTATTAAAGTTCCTGAAACCAACTATCTTTTTTAGTCCATTCAGGCTCTGGTATGTTCAGAGGGTGCTGTAAAACAGGTCTGAAATAGTATTTAAAAACACTCAGCTCAGCCTCTTCTACAAAGTGAGCCAATGCTTATAAACATGGCTAAAATATTGCCTTACCTACGATGACTTCCCAGCCATCCTAGTGTTTATATGGTATGACTGTGACTTACATTAGTCAACATTTGCAGAGAAAGAACTTAGTGCATCCAGGGGGCACTTCATGTTGAAATTAGTTTGTGACAACGAGCTACTGTGTTTTATTCTGCAGTCCAAGGGAATGGTGCCAGACATCTCTAAGGTGTCTAGCAGTTTTACAATTCTGATTTTAAGTGGTCTGTGTGCTCCAGCGATTTGGGCAGGAGAAGGGCAGGAGTCCAGAGACTGTGAACACTTCTGTTACCTGTGCTGACCATGGAGCAGGTAGCCTTCTGTGGGCATCATTTTGATTTCTTGGTACTCTTGTGAAAGGTGCTTTTGTCTCAAATTCCTCCTTTTTAGGAGTAATTATAATGATGAAAGTAATTTTTATCTTATATCATCTGTGGGCCCTGATCCTGGGCTCCCAGGGAAGCTATCCTTTAACATCTTAACTGGCTCAAAATGATTGGGCAAAAACTCAAAGCATGAGCCCTATTTCTGCCCCAAGTACATGTTGTACATCTGCTTCAAGAATAAAACAATAACCAAAAATGACAACATGAAAATAAGAAAAAATAAAGAACCTCTTTGGCTCCCATAAGATTAAAGTCATACTGACATGTACATACTGAAAATGCATGAAATCATTGCATTTCCTAAAGCCCAAGCCTTGGAGGGTCTGAGAACCACTGACATTGCCCAGAACCAGGCACACCCCAGCAGGGAGGGGTGGTGCAGAAAGGGAAGGGGCAGGACTCTGAGGGAGGTCTGCAGCTAGAGGGGTCCCTGGAAGGGGCCAGGTGTGTGTGGGGAGCCCGGCCCAGGACCCCAACCATGCCTGTGCTGGGTGTTGGGTAGAGGAGGCGCCTCTTGGACTCCCTGCACTTTCAGGGTTCCAGGGGCTTGAGGGCAGGTTGCCTGGCATCCCAGGGGCTGGGGCACCACCCTCCCTGACCAATCACCGCTTGGGGGTGGAGCTACATCTCTGTGGGCTGTTCCAGAGTTGCAGTGGGGTGCAGACCTGGGGCAGAAGAAGGGGCACTGGGAGAGAGAGAGTTGCCCTGTGGAGGTCCCAGCTGCTGAGTGAGCAGAATGCACCAGGGGCGGGGGGGTTCGGGGGTAGGGTGCGACCCAGGTGGGAGGCAGGGTTCTCGAAGGGCACTTGGAGAGGGTTCATTGTGGGGACTCAGGTGAGTTTTCTTTTCCCCTTTAAAGTCTCTTCTGCCCCATGTCCTCAACTGGCCTTATTCCCCATACCCGTGAACTCCAGGGCGCCCAATCACCTGAGCTTTTGTGGGATGGGTTGCAGAATTTCAGGGTTTCCCCTGTTCCCTGGAAAAGTGTGGGTAAGGACCTCACAGAGTCCCCACCTTCAGTGATGTGTCCCCCTGTTCTCTGACACAGTGCAGGTGATGCATCTTGAGCAGTACCCCGAGTTCAGCAGGGTGTGCCCTGGTCCCCCAGGCACAGGTGTGGCAGTAGCAAGCCCCAGAGCCATACCCAACTTCAGCATTATGCCCCGTGTGCCCCCAGGTTAGTGGTCATTGGCTGTTGGAATCATGCAGGAAAATTCTCCAGGTGGGGGCCTGGAAGCGGGTGTAAACCAAATCCCACTCTAGTTGCACTGGGAATAGACAAATTGAGGGTTTCCTTAGAAGAGTAAGTCTGCTTTCCAGAAAAGGCAAGGTCATTGGTCTATTGAGAATGAAGATAATTACTGCTAAACAAGAAGTATGTGTTGCCCCTTTGCCCAGAAAACGAAGCAGGTGTGCAGGCTTTAGGTCAGAGGTGCCTTCTTCTCCACAGCTGACTGCACTTCTCTGCTCTGACTCCAAGACACCCGAGGTTTTGAACGTCAGTATCGGAGTCAGCGAGGCAGCTTGTCACAGGACGCCAGTGTTCAGAGAAAGCACAGGTATGTTTGGCAAAATGTCCTAACTATGTCAGGGCTTTAGGTAAAACCTCTCATTATCCCAAAACCTCCTGGGCTTTTCTCTTTTCTCTAGTTGAGCCACAAAGTAAAATTGAAGTAACTGTCAGCATTCTGGGTTTGGTGCAAGAATTACAATTTTCCCTGCTGGTAGAACATTGCAGGGGATCACAATTTCTCTGTCCATTTATTGCTTACAAATGTATTTTGACCCTCTGTTTCCTAGGAACCCTCTTTTATTAGAAAGGGAAGGTGAGATTCACTCTGTGCCTGTTTGTAACATCTAATTTGTTCCTTCATCTAACAGTGTTTATTCAATTGGGCCTAAGACATGTTTGAGTGGCCAGCATCTAGAGTTAGGTGGCTTTTTTCATCTGATACAGCCTTGGATGATGTCATTTGACAAAGGTGATGTTTCATCATTGATTAGTTTATTCATCAAAAGAGTTAAAATTAGGGTGGAGGGAAAATTGAAAATTATCCAAAGCGGCCTGTTCCTGTTTAAAAGTTGAGCTTGACTTTCTAGTTTTACTAAATGTATTATCTCGATATTTTGAGGTGCCATATTCTCTCTGTAGTTTCTTTGGTGGTGGAGTCAGAAGGAGAGTCTGGGAATTCTTTTGGATAGTGGCATGCTGGTGGCTTCAAGGGGCTTGGCGTCAGGAGCCTTGGGTGAAGTCTGCAACTGCTTGTCTGACCCTAGGAGCATCTCCCAGAGGTTTTGTTTCCTCTTATGAAATTGCCGGAAGATAATGTTCTGTTGGTGGGAATGCAAAGTGGTGCAGCCAGTCTGGGAAACAGTGTGGGGGTTCCTCAAAAAGTTAAACATTGAACAACCCCATGATCCAGCAATTGTTCTCCTAGGTATTTACCCAAAGGATACAAAAATGCAGATTTAAAGGGGGAACCTGAACCATGATGTTTATAGCAGAAATGTCCACAGTAGCCAAACTATGGAGAGAATCCCAACATCCATGCACTGATGTTTTTTCCTCAAAAAGTTTTTTCCTCAAAAAGTTAAACAACATCCATGCACTGATGTTTTTTCCTCAAAAACTTTTTTCCTCAAAAAGTTAAACATTGAACAACCCCATGATCCAGCAATTGCTCTCCTAGGTATTTACCCAAAGGATACAAAAATGCAGATTTAAAGGGGGAACCTGAACCATGATGTTTATAGCAGAAATGTCCACAGTAGCCAAACTATGGAGAGAATCCCAACATCCATGCACTGATGAATGGATAAAGCAGATGTGGGATACATATATATAATGGAATATGACCCAGCTTCAAAAAGAATGAAATCTTACCATTTGCAAGGATGCGGATGGATCTAGAGTGTATTAAGCTAAGCAAAATCAGTGAGGAAAGACAAATATCCTATGCTCTTACGCTTGTGGAACTTCGGAAAGAAAACAGATGAACAGAGTGGAGGGGCGATGAGAGAGGCAAACAAGGAAATAGACTCAACATTGGAGAACAAACTGAGTGTTACTGCAGGACAGGGGCATGGGGGGAAGAGTTAAATGGGTGAGAGGTATTAAGGAGGGCATTTGTGATGAGCATCGGGTTCTGTATGCAGGTGAGGAATCGCTAAATCCTACCCCTGAAGCAAATGTTCCATGGCATGTGACTAACTGGAATTTAAGTAAGAGAAGAAAGGAAAAAGTGTTCTGCTTCATGAAGAGTGAGGTAAAATTGTAGTGATTTGGGCTGTACTATTCTATAGATGAGAGTTGTTAAACACCCTGTTGTAGGATACACTAGTTGCTTATCACATAAGGAGTCTTCAGAAAGCTGCAATGAAAGATTCAGGTGTCAGAGTATGTTCATGTTCCACTGATATGTTACAGTTTGCACAGGTAGGAAAGAAGATGGAGAGAAAGGCAACAGAAGGGGAAAGTAGGTGTGAACCTTTCATTAGTTAGCATTATAGCTTTCTCATGAAAGCCTTGCGCCAGTGTGATTATGGAAGCAGAGGGGAATCCGGGAAATTTGCAGGAGACGGGGGAGTTCCAGATCTGGGTAAAGCTGCCAAGGGTCCCAGAGGAGAGCTGAATGCATTCTGCAGCAGGGTGTGGGCGGGGTGGGCTCCAGGGGTGGCTGTGGGTCTCCTGGGTGAGAGTTGTAACAGGTGAGGACTGTGTGCAAGTTCCTGGCTGAGGACAAGTGAGGCACAGGTGGAGAGCTGGCAGAGAACCTTCTTCTGGGCCACCAGCCTCACCCAACACACAGCTTCATCTTCTGTCCCTTTCACTCCAATTCAGACTTCTCCGAAGGTGAGTGAGAACACATCAAGAGCATTCGAAACAGAAGGGAAAGCATGTGGAAAGGCTCTGGGGCAGGAGAATTCCAGGTATGTCCAGGAGCAGCAAGAAGGCCCTGTGGCCACAGGAGACAGCTTAGGACATGAGCTCAGAGAGGTGACAGATGGTGACAGAAAGCCATTCCAGGGCTATAACCCCATGAGACCCTGTTTCACTGGGCCATCCTGGCTACAGTGTTGAGAACAGATGACAGAGGGTTGAAGATGGCAAGGCAGGTCAATGACGAAGCTTTTCCAGGAACTCAGGCACTGTGGTCCAGACAGGTGGCCTTGGATGGAGTGGTTAGACCTATTCTGGGTCCATTTTGAAGATGGAGCTCACAGGATTTGCTGATGGGTTAGCTATTAGGAGCAGGAGAACAGAGGAATTGTGGTAACTCCCAGCTGTTGTGGGTTGTCCTGATCGAGGGGACGGAGTGGGTTTTTCGGGTGGTAGGAGGTAGTCCGTGTTCTGCATGCTGAGGAAGGTGCCTTTCCCAGTGGATCTGCTGAGGTTTGTGTCTGAGAGAACCTTTCACTTCTCCTCCCTCAGCAATGCTCAAGTACAAGTATCCCCCACTTTTTAAACTTTCACAGTAAGACACTTGGTTTTCTTGAAATAACTACATAATTACCCATCTTCAGTAAGAGGAAGAGACCTGAAGAGGATTTTCCTCTTATGAAAAAAGGTGAACTGTGAGAATCGCGTTCATCATCTGTTTTGGGGAGAAGCTCCTTCCGTTGGGAACCGCTCTCCGCATCCAGCCACCAGCACTTTGAATGGTGTCTGTGAGCCTCTATTGTGCTTTATCTTCATTTATGCTGGGCCTCCGTTAGGTACTTGTGTCCTGAGGCCTAAGAAAAGCCAAAAGAAGGAATTTTGGGGTCTGAGCACACTGTCTAATTGTTCCGTGTAAGTTAATGGCCATTCCTTCTTGACACCATTTCTGCTGTGCAAGGTTTCTCAGAAGCCCTGCACTTTCAAAGAGCAGGGAAACCTATACCCCATGCTGCGGGGTTAGTTTTAGTCTCCATGCTGGACAGAACATTTCATGACTGTCAGATTTTCTCACTCAAACATTGAGACTTTGACTACCTTCACCCATTTCTACCACCCCATCCCCGAATCTGGCACCTACCAATCTGCTATCAGTATCTATGCATTCAGTATTTGTTTATTCCACGTGGAATGTACATGAGAGCATATGGGATTGGTCTTTCTGTGTCTGAGTTACTTGGAATAAGGTCCCCAAGGTCTGTGTTTCCAGGTCTGATTCTTGTGAATAATGCTGCAGTGAACGTGGGAGTGCATCTGTCTTTTTGAGGCAGTATTTTTGTGTTCTCCGAATCAATACTCAGTAGAGCCATTACTGTGCCATGTGGTAGTTTCATTTATTTTTTCAGGAACCTCCATACCATTTGTCACAGTGGCTGCACCAATTTCCATTCCCACCAACAGTGCACAGTGTCTCCTCCTCTGCAAACCCTTGACCCCAACTGGTGTCTGTCTCTGGACAATTGGTGATCCAACTGTTGTGAGGGGATAGCCGATTGTGGGTTTGACTGATGTTTCCCTGACGATTTTTAGTGATGTCTAACAACTTTCTCTGTCTGTTGGCACCTGTGTGCCATCTTTGGAAAGTATCTATTCACATATTCCCCACGTTTTTTTATACAGTTTTTTTTTTGTTTCTTTTGATTTGTATGAGTGTTGTGTGTATTTTTGATATTAGCCTCTTCTCACACATATGATTCGCAGATATTTTTTTCTTATTGGGTCAGTGGCCTTTTAAGTTTTTGCTGGTTTCTTTTGCCGTGTGGAAGATTTCAGTTTGATATTGTTCCACTTGTTTATTTTTGCTTTTGTTGCCTTTGCCTTTGGTGTCCGATCTGAAGACTCTTTGCCAAAACCAATGTCGAGAGACTTAGTACCTGTGTCTTCTTGGAGGTTTATGGATTCAGGTCTTATGTTCAAATCATTCATCCATTAAAAATTTTGTGTGTGGTGTAAGAAAGTGGCCCAGTTATATTCTTCTGCATTTACTGTCCAGTTTGCATGTTACCGCTCACTGAAGAGACGGTCCTTCCCTCATGGCATATCTTCTGCTGCTGTGTCGTAAGTTAGGATCATCTACGTGTGGGTAAGTTTCTGAGCTTTCTGTTCTGTTCCACTGACCTGGTGTCTGTGTTTATGCCAGTACCATCCTGTTTTGATGACAACAGCTCTATAATCTAGCTTGAAATCCAGGAGTGTGTTGACTGCACCTTTCTTTCTTCAGGTTGCTTTGGGTATTTGGGGTCTTTTGTGATTCCATACAAGTTTGAGGACTGTTTTCTATTTGCTCGAATAACGCCAGTGGAATTCAGATAGGGATTTCATCACATCTGTCAATTGCTTTGGGTACAATGGACATGTTCACATAATTAAATCTTCCAGTTAAGGAGCATGGCGTATGCTTCCATTTGTTTGTGTTGCCTTCCAAATCTTTGACCCATACATTCTGCCCCCCTCGACACACATGTTTTTCATTTCTTTTCTGCCATGTGTTGAGTGTACTATGTCTTTCGCATTTTTGGTTACTTTTATTCCTAGATTTTTTTTTTTGATGCAATTGTAAATGGCATTGCTTTTTTAATTTCTCTTTGCGAACGTGTGTCATCAGTATACAGAAATGCAAGAACTTGGGTCATCTGGGTGGCCCCATAGGTGAAGCGTCTGCCTTCAGCTCAGGTCATGATCCCAGAGTCCTGGATTGAGCCCCATGTTGGGCTCCCCGCTTAGCGAGGGTCTGCTTCTCCCTCTTTCCTACACTCCCCCTGCATGTGCTTTTTCTCTTCCTCTCAAATAAATAAATAAAATCTGAAAAAAATAAAGACAACAGGTCTCTGTATATTGACTTTATATCCTGCAGCTTTCTTGCATTTGTTTAAACTAACTGTTTTTTTTTTTTGTGTGTGTGTGTAATCTTTCGGGATTTCATGTCATTTGCAAATAGTGACAGTTTTCCTGTATGGATTTCATATCTTTCTCTTTTTTTAAAATGATGTTAGTCACCCTACAGTACTTCATTTGTTTTTGATGAAGTGTTCCGTGATTCATTGTTTGTATATAACACCTAGTGCTCATTATGACACGTGCCCTCCTTAATACCCATCACCAGGATAACCCATTCCCCTACCCCTCCCTTACTGCAACCTTCAGTTTGTTTCCCAGTGTCAACAGTCTCTCATGGTTCCTCTCCCCCTCTCATTCCCCCCCTTCACTTTTCCCTTCCTTCTTCTAATGTCCTCCATGCTATTCCTTCCATTCCACATAGGAGTCAAACCTTATGATAATTCTCTTTCTGTGCTTGCCTTAATTTCACTTAGCATAATCCCCTCCTGGTCAATTCACATTGGTGCAAATGGTGGGTATTCATCCTTTCTGATGACTGAGTAATATTCCATTGTATAGATGAACCACATCTTCTTTGTCCATTCATCTGCTGAAGGACATCTTGGCTCCTTCCACAGTTTGGCTATTATGGACATTGCTGCTATGAACATTGAGATACAGGTGCCCCTTCTTTTCATTACTCTGTGTCTATGGGGTAAATACCCAGTAGTGCAATTGTTGGGTCATAGGATAGCTCTGTGTTTAATGTCTTGCGGAACATCCATATTGTTCAAAAGTGGTTATACCAGTTGAATTCTCACGAGTAGTGTAAGAGGGCTCCCCTTTCTCCACATCATCTCTGACTTTTTGTAATTTCCTGTCTTGTTAATTTTTTTCTCAAGATTTTATTTATTTATTTGATAGAGATAGAGACAGCCAGTGAGAGAGGGAACACAAGCAGGGGGAGTGGGAGAGGAAGAAGCAGGCTCATAGCGGAGGAGCCTGATGTGGGGCTCGATCCCATAATGCCAGGATCACGCCCTTAGCCGAAGGCAGATCCTTAACCTCTGTGCCACCCAGGTGCCCCCTGCCTTGTTAATTTTAACCATTCTTACTGGTGTAAGGTGGTATCTCATTGTCGTTTTGATTTGTATTTGCCTGATGGCAAGTGATGTGGAGCATTTTTTCATGTGTCTGTTGGCCATTTGTATGTCTTCTCTAGAAGTATCTCTTTGTGTCTTCTGCCCATTTTTTTGATGTCGAGTTTGAGGAGTTCTTTATAGATCTTGGATACCAGCCCTTTATCTGTAATATCATTTGCAGATATCTTCTTCTTTTCCATAGGTTGCCTTTGTGTTTTGTTGATCGTTTGCTTTGCTGTGCAGAAGGTTTTTATCTTGATGAAGTGCCAATAGTTCATTTTTGCTTTTATTTCCTTTGCCTTTAGAGACATGGCTTGCAAGAAGTTGTTGTGTCCAAGGTTGAAGAGTTCTTTTGATTTGGATATGATACAGGAATCCATTATCTTTCTTTCCTGATTGTATTCGAGTCCTCTGTCTTTCTTGGTGAGTCTAGCTAAGTTTGTCAGTTTTATTTATCTTTCCAAAAAAGGCACCTTTCAATTTCATTGTTTTTGTTTTTTTTTTTTTTTGGTCTTTTTAGTCTCTGTTGGATTTATTTATGCATTCCTTTTTGTTATTTTCTTATTTCTACTATATTGGGTCTTTGTTGTTTTATTTTTTACTTCTTTACCACATAAATCAGGTTGTTAATGGAGACCCTTCTCATGGATTGATGAAGACTTGAGTTTCTATGAATGTCCCCCATAGAGCTACTTTTGCTGCATCCCATAAGTTTTTGTAAGTTGTCTTTTTCATCAGTGTCAAGGTACTTCTAAAATCTTTTTTGATTTCTTCTTTGACTGTTGGTTGTTCGGTAGCATGTTTTTAATTCTCCACATATTTTTTTGAGATTATTTAAGTATCTGACAGAGAGTGAGACAGTGAGAGAGGGAACGCAAGCAGGAGGGGTGAGAGAGGGAGAAGCGGGCTTCCCACTGAGCAAGGAGCCTGATTCCAACCTAAATCCCAGGATCCTGGGATCAGGACCTGAGCTGAAGGCAGATCCTTAACAACTGATCCACCCAGGCTCCCCAATCTCCACCTATTTTTGACTGTCCCATTTTTTTCTTGAGACTGATTTCTAGTTTCATATCTTTGTGGTTGGACAAGATTTGAAGCAGAAGGTGAAGAGCATTCAGATTAAAAGTTTGTTTCCTGGAGGGATTTCTGAGGGCAGACCATGAGTTCTGTGGGGACGGAGGAAGGTTTTGTGAGACGGGGGTGGGGTTAACCCTTGTTAGAATTACTGACTACTACCATGCAGGCTGTGTGCTACTGTTCACACCGTAGTCCTGATGGACTTGTACTTCATTAGGAACATTTTCTAGGAGGTTTAGGCATAGCCTTCTCTTAAAGAAAGGTGCCATGTGGGTTCATGGCATGACCCCAGGTCAGCAACCAGGATGTATGGTATTGTGGGGGATGAGAAACAGGCTTTCTGTGGGAAGTGACAGAAATAGTTTATGGTGAGCTCCATGACCATAGGTGAGGTCCCGAGTGACCCACTGGGTGTTGGGTTCTGTGGATCTGTCTCATCAGGTGCTGTGGAATTCAGGGACACCCTCCTGTCTGTGGATTTGTGTGGAGACAGGTAGACATCAGTGTTTGGCCAGGCACAAGGGTCGCCCTGGACCACCACCAGAGGTGCAGCGTGTGCGGGAGCCACTGCTTGCTTTCCACGAAAGCTGACCAGGGTCTTTGACCGTGATTTCTAGCAGCTGCAAGGGGAGAGGAGGCCGGGGGTGATGCACACTTCCTAGAGTTGTGGTCAGGACTAGTCTGGAACCCACTGAAGTCAGCCACACTGGGCACAGAAGGCCCCCAGTCAGTGTAGCTGTGGGCACTGCTCCCATGGTACTTTCGGGCCGGCTCCATGCTGCCACCTCCTGCTTTTCATCATCATCTTCAAAGTCATGTGCCTCTGCTCTTGCCCCATGGCCTCCGGGGTATTGTCAGTCCTCCATCTGGCCCTCGTCCCTGTTGCCCTGTGCAGTCCGATGCCAGGATAGCCTTCTCGAGACAATCATCTGGCCCTGATGGAACACTTCCATGGATCTCGTGTGATGCAAGGATGAAGCCCTGCCCTGGAAGGGGGCTGCAGGTCCCCAATCAGGAGAGCCATGTCTCCCTTTTCAGCATGGCCTGCCCTCCCCTCAGTCTTCTTCAGGGAAGCTCTCCCCACTTCCTGAGATGACAGCTCTGAACTTAAAAATGAATGTTATTTTACATATCTCTATGCCTTAGTTCATCCATGGCATGTCTTTCAACCCCGTTAGTGGGGTTTTTTTTTTTTTAGCAGTTCTGAAGGGCTGTCTGCTCAAGGAGGGGATGACCCGGGTGGGGCAGCTTTCCCTCTCATCTCCCTCAGCATGTCTCTGAGCCCTGGGGCCAACTGTGCCACTGAGGATTGAGGGACCCGAGCCAGCTCATCCTGAGCCCAGGCTCTGTCAGCTGTGTAGACGGATGCGTGTCAGAGTGGTGGGCAGCGGCATGGGCCAGGGGCAGGCAGTGTCTCCTCATTCCTTCCCTCCCTTCCTCGCAGATATAGCTCAGAGCAGCCTTCAACACCTGCATCTCCAGATCCCTTGACCTGTGCCTCCTGTGTTCAGCTGGTGACCTTGGAGTTTTGCATTGATTCTACCTCCCATACCCTCTCCTGTAGCAGTTCCTGGATCAGGGGAGTGGTGGGACTCTTGTCTGCTTTTGATCTTCTTCCTGTCCCTCACCAAGCCCACCCACCTTTGCATCTTCCATGTAAGTGTTTGGAAGCAAGCCCATCCACAGGGAACCTATTAGCCAAATGGATCCAGGCAAAGAACATTGAAGTAGAGATCCAGGATCCATAATAAACCTGCTCGGAAACTTGTCCCAAAGTCTGTGACTCTCTCACAATGTAACAGAAACAATAATAGCTTTCTGGACTGTGAAGTGACATGTGTCTCTACTTCTAATCTTAAATGCATAGGTGCTGAGCCTGGACTGAAAAGGACCATGGCTCCCGTGGGCTGGGATCCACAGTAAGAACTCAGTGAAATCTGAATTCAAGGCATAGAGTGAATAATTATTGTAGAGTGAATCCTCCCAAGTAGGGCTTATGAACAATGCACAGGAAAAGCTTTTTCAAAGAGGTTTCTGAAAGAAAAATCTTTTTTAAAAATTTATTTTAATTCCAGTAGAGCTAACCTACAGTGTTACATTCGTTTCAGGTGTACAATAGAGTGATTCAGTAATTCTATAAATTACTCAGTGGTCATCAAGAAAAGTGTCCTCTTAATCCGCTTCATCTATTTGACTCATCCCTCTATCCACCTCCTCTCTGGTATCCATCCGTTTGTTCTCTATTGTTAAGAGTTTGTATTTTGCCACACCCATACTCAGGCAACCCTGTTTGGGTAGAGTTGCCCTGTCCCCTGCGAGGGGGGATGGGTGTGGGAACGCTGTGAGCCACTATTTCCAGGCTTTTGTTCCCTGGCATCTTTCTCTGGCGGTCTGCTGTGCCTCTTCTGAGAGTCAGAGCAGCAGAGGCTGAATTGTCACAGAACAGAGGGATTGCGGCATGTTCTTCACGGATGTTCTGGCCACTTTAACTCCGTTACTGTTGGTGCTGCTCAACCCCATAGCGTCCCTGGATGTGTGCCCCACACCTGGTGTCCCTGTCCTCACTTCCAGGGCAGGTGCATCTCTGTCCTTTGTGTTTCTAAGGCCACCAGCCACCAGCCGTCCCCTGGAGCTCCCAGATCTCCAGGTCTCAGTCTGGATCCCGTGAGCACACCAGGATTACAGAGTTTCCTGAGAAGCCTGGTGGCATACCACCTCCTTCAGGGTCTCAGTCTGCTGTTTCCTGGGTGCCAACCACGAGTTCGCCCGCTGCCCCATGCAGGTGGCCCACCAGCCGCCAGCCGCCCCGTGTGCTCTCGGGTCTCTGGGTCTGTCTATTCCCGGTGAGCACACTGGGATTCCGGAGTTCCGTGAGAAGCCTGGTGGTGGGCGCACCTGGTTCAGGGTCTCAGTCTGCTGTTTCCTGGGTTCTGACCATGAATCTGCCCTCTCCCCTGTGCAGGTGGCCTGCCAGCCTCCAGTGGACCCGCACGCGCTCCAGGAGCTCTCATTCTCATTCTGGATCCCATGAGCACACTGGGATTCCTGTGTTCTGGGAGATGCCTAGTGGTGTGCTCTCTGGGCTCACCAGTCTCAGTCCTCTCTCTAGGGGTGCCTTCTGTGAATCTGCCAGCTCCCCTGTGCAGGTGGCTGCTACTTCCTGGCGCCCAAATGCGGTGGCTCCCTCCCCCTTCCTTTTATCTTCCAGTATCTGTGCCAGGTTTCAGGACTCCCCGCTTCCTACCTCAATACACAGCGCTGGAGATGTTCATTTGTAGAGATCCAGATATATCTTCCTGCCTCTCAGGCTGATTCCGTGGTTGTTTAGGCTGGCCTGCTACCTATCCAGCAGGACTCAGGGGATCTGCGGAAAAAGGAGTCCCCTACTCCTCCACCATCTTAACTCCTCTCTTGTACCTGAAATAGTATTTAAAAACACTCAGCTCAGCCTCTTCTACAAAGTGAGCCAATGCTTATAAACATGGCTAAAATATTGCCTTACCTACGTTGACTTCCCAGCCATCCTAGTGTTTAAATGGTGTGACTGTGACTTACATTAGTCAACATTTGCAGAGAAAGAACTTAGTGCATCCAGGGGGCACTTCATGTTGAAATTAGTTTTTGACAACGAGCTACTGTGTTTTATTCTGCAGTCCAAGGGAATGGTGCCAGACATCTCTAAGGTGTCTAGCAGTTCTACAATTCTGATTTTAAGTGGTCTGTGTGCTTCAGAGATTTGGGCAGGAGAAGGGCAGGAGTCCAGAGACTGTGAACACTTCTGTTACCTGTGCTGACCATGGAGCAGGTAGCCTTCTGTGGGCATCATTTTGATTTCTTGGTACTCTTGTGAAAGGTGCTTTTGTCTCAAATTCCTCCATTTAGTAGTCATTATAATGATGAAAGTAATTTTTATCTTATATCATCTGTGGGCCCTGATCCTGGGCTCCCAGGGAAGCTATCCTTTAACATTTTAACTGGCTCAAAATGATTGGGCAAAAACTCAAAGCATGGGCCCTATTTCTGCCCCAAGCACATGTTGTACATCTGCTTTGAGAAGAAAACAACCAAAAATGCCAACATGAAGATAAGAAAAAATAAAGAACCTCTTTGGCTCCCATAAGATTAAAGTCATACTGACATGTACATACTGAAAATGCATGAAACCATTGCATTTCCTAAAGCCAAAGCCTTGGAGGGTCTGAGAGCCACTGACCTTGCCCAGAACCAGGCACACCCCAGCAGGGAGGTCTGGTGCAGAAAGGGAAGGGGCAGGACTCTGAGGGTGGTCTGCAGCTAGAGGGGTCCCTGGAAGGGGCCAGGTGTGTGTGGGTGCCCTGGCCCATGACCCCACCCATTCCTGTGCCGGGTGTTGGGTAGAGGAGGCGCCTCTTGGCCCCCCTGCACTTTCAGGGTTCCAGGGGCTTGAGGGCGGGTTGCCCAGCATCCAAGGGGCTCAGGCACCAACCTCCCCAACCATTCACTGCTTGGGGGTGGAGATGTCTCTGTGGGCAGTCCCAGATTTGCAGTGGGTTGCAGAATTGGGGCAGAAGAAGGGGCACTGAGAGAGAGAGAGTTGCCCTGTGGAGATCCCTGCTGGTGAGTGAGCAGCTTGCACTGGGGTGGGGGTCTGGGGGTAGGGCGCGCCCCAGGTGGGAGGCAAGGTTTTGGAAGGGCACGTGGAGAGGGTTCATTGTGGGTACTCAGGTGAGTTTTCTTTTTCCCTTTAAAGTCTCTTCTGCCCCATGTCCTCAACTGACCTTATTCCCCATACCCGGGAACTCCAGGGCACCCACTCACCTGAGCTTTTGTGGGATGGGTTGCAGAATTTCAGCGTTTCCCGTGTTCCCCTGGAAGAGTGCGGGTAACGACCTCACACAAACCCCACTTTCAGTTCTCTGACACAGTGCAGATGATGAATCTTGAGCAGTACCCTGAGTTCAGCAGGGTGTGTCCTGGTCCCCCAGGCACAGGTGTGGCAGTAGCAAGCCCCAGAGCCATCCCCCAACTTCAGCATTATGTCCCGTGTGCCCCTGGGTAGTGGTAATTGGCTATTAGAATCATGTAGGAATATCCTCCAGGTGGGGGCCTGCAGGCGGGCGTAAACCAGACCCCACTCTAGTTGCATTGGGAATAGACGAATTGAGGGTTTCTTTAGAAGAGTAAGTCTGCTTTCCAGAAAAGGCAAGGTCATTGGTCTATTGAGAATGAAGATAATTACTGATAAACAACAAGTATGTGTTGCCCCTTCGCCCAGAAACCGAAGCAGGTGTGCAGGCTTTAGGTCAGAGGTGCCTTCTTCTCCCCACCTGACAGCAATTCTCTGCTCTGGCTCCAAGAAACCCGAGGTTTTGAACGTCAGCATCAGAGTCAGCGAGGTAGCTTGTCACAGGATGCCAGTGTTCACAGAAAGCAAAGGTATGTTTGGCAAAATGTCCTATCTATGTCAGGGCTGGAGGTAAAACCTCTCATTATCCCAAAACCTCCTGGCCTGTTCTCTTTTCTCTAGTTGAGCCACAAAGTAAAATTGAAGTAGCTGTCAGCATTCTGGGTTTGGTGCAGGAATTACTTAGTTTCCCTGGAGGTAGAACGTTGCAGGGGATCACAATTTCTCTGTCCATTTATTGCTTACAAATGTATTTTGACCATCTGTTTCCTAGGAACCCTCTTTTATTAGAAAGGGAAGGTGAGATTCACTCTGTGCCTGTTTGTAACATCTAATTTGTTCCTTCATCTAACAGTGTTTATTCAATTGGGCCTAAGATATGGTTGAGTGGCCAACATCTAGAGTTAGGTGGCTTTTTTCATCTGATACAGACTTGGATGATGTCATTTGACAAAGGTGATGTTTCATCATTGATTAGTTTATTCATCAGAAGAGTTAAAATTAGGGTGGAGGGAAAATTGAAAATTTTCCAAAGCGGCCTGTTCCTGTTTAAAAGTTGAGCTTGACTTTCTAGTTTTACTAAATGTATTATCTCGATATTTTGAGGTGCCATATTCTCTCTGTAGTTTCTTTGGTGGTGGAGTCAGAAGGAGAGTCTGGGAATTCTTTTGGATAGTGGCATGCTGGTGGCTTCAAGGGGCTTGGCGTCAGGAGCCTTGGGGTGAACTCTGCAACTGCTTGTCTGACCCTAGATGCATCTCCTAGAGGTTTTGTTTCCTCTTATGAAATTGCTGGCAGATAATGTTCTGCTCAAAGGGGAAGCCTCCCATCCTGTTGGTGGGAATGCAAAGTGGTGCAGCCAGTCTGGGAAACAGTGTGGGGGTTCCTCAAAAAGTTAAACATTGAACAACCCCATGATCCAGCAATTGCTCTCCTAGGTATTTACCCAAAGGATACAAAAATGTGGATTCGAAATGGGTACATGCACCATGATGTTTATAGCAGAAATGTCCACAGTAGCCAAATTATAGAGAGAATCCCAACGTCCATGCACTGATGAATGGGTAAAACAGATGTGGGATACATATATATACACTGGAATATGACCCAGATTCAAAAAGAATGAAAACTTACCATTTGCAAGGATGTGGATGGACCTAGAGTGTATTAAGCTAAGCAAAATCATTGAGGAAAGACAAATATCCCATGCTCTCATGCCTGTGGAACTTCAGAAAGAAAACAGATGAACAGAGTTGAGGAGTGATGAGAGAGGCAAACAAGGAAATAGACTCAACCTTGGAGAACAAACTGAGTGTTGCTGCAGGACAGGGGCATGGGGGGAAGAGTTAAATGGGTGAGGGGTATTAAGGAGGGCACTTGTGATGAGCACCGAGTTCTGTATGCAGGTGAGGAATCACTAAATCCTACCCCTGAAGCGAATATTCCATGGCATGTGAACTAACTGGAATTTAAGTAAGAGGAGAAAGGTAAAAGTGTTCTGCTTCATGAAGAGTGAGGTAAAATTGTAGTGATTTGGGCTGTACTATTCTATAAATGAGAGTTGTAAATCACCCTGTTGTAGGATACACTAGTTTCTTATCACATAAGGAGTCCTCAGAAAGCTGCAATGAAAGATTCAGGTCTCAGAGCATGTTCATGTTCCACTGATATGTTACAGTTTGCACAGGTAGGAAAGAAGGTGGAGAGAAAGGCAACAGAAGGGGAAAGTAGGTGTGAACCTTTCATTAGTTAGCGTTATAGCTTTCTCATGAACGCCTTGCGCCAGTGTGATTTTGGAAGCAGAGAGGTAATCCGGGAGCTTTGCAGGAGATGGGGGAGTTCCAGGACTGGGTAAAGCTGACAGGGGTTCCAGAGGAGAGCTGAATGCATTCTGCAGCAGGGTGTGGGCAGGGTGGGCTCCAGGGGTGGCTGTGGGTCTCCTGGGTGAGAGTTGTGACAGGTGAGGGCTGTGTGCAAGTTCCTGGCTGAGGACAAGTGAGGCACAGGTGGAGAGCTGGCAGAAAACCTTCTTCTGGGCCACCAGCCTCACCTAACACACACAGCCTCATCTTCTGTCCCTGTCACTCCAATTCAGACTTCTCCGAAGGTGAGTGAGAACACATCAGGAGCATTCTGAACAGAAGGGAAAGCATGTGCATAGCTCTGGGGCAGGAAAATTCCAGCTATGTCCTGGAGTAGCAAGATGGCCCTGTGGCCACAGGAGACAGCTTAGGACATGACCTCAGAGAGGTGACAGAAAGCCATTCCAGGGTTATAACCCCATGAGACCCTGTTTCACTGGGCCATCCTGGCTACAGTGTTGAGAACAGATGACAGAGGGTTGAAGATGGCAAGGCAGGTCAATGACAAAGCTTTTCCAGGAACTCAGGCACTGTGGTCCAGACAGGTGGCCTTGGATGGAGTGGTTAGACCTATTCTGGGTCCATTTTGAAGATGGAGCTCACAGGATTTGCTGATGTGTTAGCTATTAGGAGCAGGAGAAGGGAGCAATTGGGGTAACTCCCAGCTGTTGTGGGTTGTCCTGATCGAGGGGAAGGAGAGGGTTTCTCGGGTGGTAGGAGGTAGTCCGTATTCCACATGCTGAGGAAGGTGCCTTTCCCAGTGGATCTGCTGAGGTTTGTGTCTGGGAGAACCTTTCACATCTCCTCCCTCAGCAATGCTCAAGTACAAGTATCCCCCACTTTTTAAACGTTCACAGTAAGACACTGGGCTTTCTTGAAAGAACTACGTTATTACCCAGCTTCAGTAGAGGAAGAGACCTGAAGAGGATTTCCCTCTTATGAAAAAAGGTGAACAGTGAGAATCGCATTCAGCATCTGTTTTGGGGAGAAGCACGACAGAGGCGTCGTGCACCCCAACCTGCTCCTTCCGCTGGGAACTGCTCTCCGCATCCAGCCACCAGCACTTTGAATGGTGTCTGTGAGCCTCTGCTGTGCTTTATCTTCATTTATGCTGGGCCTCCATTAGAAACTTGTGTCCTGAGGCCTAAGAAAAGCCAAAGAGAAGGAATTTTGGAGTCTGAGGACACTATCTAATTGTGCCGTGTAAATTAATGGCCATTCCTTCTTGAACACCATTTCTGCTGTGCAAGGTTTCTCAGAAGCCCTGTACTTTCAAAGAGCAGGGAAACCTATACCCCATGCTGCGGGGTTAGTTTTAGTCTCCATACTGGACGGAACATTTCATGACTGTCGGATTTTCTCACTCAAACATTGAGACTTTGACCACCTTCACCCATTTCTAACACCCCATCCCCGAATCTGGCACCTACCAATCTGCTATCAGTATCTATGCATTCAGTATTTGTTTATTCCACGTGGAATGTACATGAGAGCATCTGGGATTGGTCTTTCTGTGTCTGAGTTACTTGGAATAAGGCCCCCAAGGTCTGTGTTTCCATGTCTGGTTCTTGTGAATAATGCTGCAGTGAACGTGGAAGTGCATCTGTCTTTTTTAGGCAGTATTTTTGTGTTCTCCGAATCAATACTCAGTAGAGCCATTAATGGGTCATGTGGTAGTCGCATTTATTTTTTCAGGAACCTCCATACCGTTTGTCACAGTGGCTGCACCAATTTCCATTCCCACCAACACTGCACAGTGTCTCCTCGTCTGCACACCCTTGACCCCACCTGGTGTCTGTCTCTGGGACAATTGCTGTTCCAACTGTTGTGAGTGGATAGCCGATTGTGGGTTTGACTGATGTTTCCCTGATGATGATGAGTGATGTCTAACAACTTTTTCTGTCTGTTGGCACCTGTGTGCCATCTTTAGAAAGTATCTATTCACATATTCCCCACATTTTTTATACAATTTTTTTGTTTTGATTTGTATGAGTGTTGTGTGTATTTTGGATATTAGCCTCTTCTCACACATATGATTCGCAGATATTTTTTTTCTTATTGGGTCAGTGGCCTTTTAAGTTTTTGCTGGTTTCTTTTGCCGTGTGGAAGATTTCAGTTTGAGTTCCACTTGTTTATTTTTGCTTTTGTTACCTTTGCATTTGGTGTCCGATCTGAAGACACTTTGCCAAAACTAATGTCGAGAGACTTAGTACCTGTGTCTTCTTGGAGGTTTATGGATTTAGGTCTTATGTTCAAATCATTCATCCATTAAAAATTTTGTGTGTGGTGTAAGAAAGTGGACCAGTTATATTCTTCTGCATTTAGTGTCCAGTTTGCCTGTTACCGCTCACTGAAGAGACGGTCCTTCCCTCATGGCATATCTTCTGCTGCTGTGTCGTAAGTTAGGATCATCTACGTGTGGGTAAGTTTCTGAGCTTTCTGTTCTGTTCCACTGACCTGGTGTCTGTGTTTCTGCCAGTACCATCCTGTTTTGATGACAACAGCTTT
The DNA here is from genome assembly GCF_024610735.1 of Ursus americanus. Lineage (NCBI taxonomy): Eukaryota > Metazoa > Chordata > Mammalia > Carnivora > Ursidae > Ursus > Ursus americanus. The sequence goes on from NW_028273671.1 coordinate 575,618, forward strand.
GTAATCTAGCTTGAAATCCAGGAGTGTGTTGACTGCACCTTTCTTTCTCCAGGTTGCTTTGGGTATTTGGGGTCTTTTGTGATTCCATACAAGTTTGTGGACTGTTTTCTATTTGCTCGAATAATGCCGCTGGAATTCAGATAGGGATTTCATCATATCTGTCGATTGCTTTGGGTACGATGGACATGTTCACATAATTAACTCTTCCAGTTAAGGAGCATGGCGTAAGCTTCCATTTGTTTGTGTTGCCTTCCAAATCTTTGACCCATACATCCTGCCCCCCTCGACACACATGTTTTTCATTTCTTTTCTGCCATGTGTTGAGTGTACTATGTCTTTCTCATTTTTGGTTACTTTTATTCCTAGATTTTTTTTGATGCAATTATAAATGGCATTGCTTTTTGAATTTCTCTTTGCAAAAGTGCGTCATCAGTATGCAGAAATGCAAGAAGTTGGGTCACCTGGGTGGCCCCATAGGTGAAGCTTCTGCCTTCATCTCAGGTCATGAACTCAGAGTTCTGACATTGAGCCCTGTGTTGGGCTCCCCGTTTAGCGAGGGTCTGCTTCTCCCTCTTTCGGACACTCCCCCTGCCCTTGCTTTTTCTCTTCCTCTCAAATAAATAAATAAAATATGAAAAAAAAAGAGAACAGGTCTCTGTATATTGACTTTATATCCTGCAGCTTTCTAGAATTTGTTTATTCTAACAGTTTTTTTTTTTTTGTGTGTGTGTGTGGAATCTTTCGGGATTTCATGTCATTTGCAAATAGTGACAGTTTTCCTGTATGAATTTCATATCCTTCTATTTTTTTAAAATGATGTTAATCACCCTACAGTACTTCATTTGTTTTTGATGAAGTGTTCCATGATTCATTGTTTGCATATAACACCTAGTGCTCATTATGACACGTGCCCTTCTTCTTTTTAAAAAGAATTTATTTATTTATTCGACAGATAGAGACAGCCAGAGAGAGAGGGAACTCAAGCAGGGGGAGTGGGAGAGGAAGAAGCAGGCTCACAGCGGAGGAGCCTGTTGTGGAGTTCGATCCCCTAATGCCGGGATCACGCCCTGAGCCGAAGGCAGATGCTTAACCGCTGTGCCACCCAGGTGCCCCAACACGTGCCCTCCTTAATACCCATCACCAGGATAACCCATTCCCCTACCCTCCCTTTCTGCAACCTTCAGTTTGTTTCCCAGTGTCAGTAGTCTCTCATGTTTCATTTCCCCTCTCATTACCTCACTTCACTTTTCCCTTCCTTCTTCTAATGTCCTCCATGCTATTCCTTCCATTCCACATAGGAGTGAAATCATATGATAATTGTCTTTCTCTGCTTGCTTTAATTTCACTTAGCATAATCCCCTCCTGGTCCATGCACGTTTGTGCAAGTGGTGGGTATTCATCCTTCTGTCGACTGAGTAATATTCCATTGTATAGATGAACCACATCTTCTTTGTCCATTTATCTGCTGAAGGACATCTTGGCTCCTTCCACAGTTTGGCTATATGGACATTGCAGCTATGAACATTGGGATACAGGTGCCGCTTCTTTTCATTACTCTGTGTCTATGGGGTAAATACCCAGTAGTGCAATTGGTGGGTCGTAGGATATCTCTGTGGTTAACGTCGTGAGGAACATCCATATTGTTTTCAAAAGTGGCTGTACCAGCTTGAATTCTCACGAGTAGTGTAAGAGGGCTCCCCTTTCTCCACATCCTCTCTGACATTTTTTTATTTCTGTCTTGTTAATTTTTTTTTCAAGATTTTATTTATTTATTCCACAGAGATAGAGACAGCCAGCGAGAGAGGGAACACAAGCAGGGGGAGTGGGAGAGGAAGAAGCAGCATCATAACGGAGGAGCCTGATGTGGGGCTCGATCCCATAATGCCAGGATCATGCCATGAGCCGAAGTCAGACGCTTAACCGCTGTGCCACCCAGGTGCCCCCTGCCTGGTTAATTTTAACCATTCTAACTGGTGTAAGGTGGTATCTCATTGTCGTTTTGATTTGTATTTGCCTGATGGCAAGTGATGTGGAGCATTTTTTCATGTGTCTGTTGGCCATTTGTATGTCTTCTCTGGAGAAGTATCTCTTTGTGTCTTCTGCCCATTTTTTGGGTGTCGAGTTTGAGGAGTTCTTTATAGATCATGGAAACCAGCCCTTTATCTGTAATATCATTTGCAGATATCTTCTTCGATTCCATAGGTTGCCTTTTTGTTTTTTGATCATTTGCTTTGCCAAGCAGAAGCTTTTTATCCTGATGAAGTGCCAATAGTTCATTTTTGCTTTTATTTCCTTTGCCTTTAGAGACGTGGCTTGCAAGAAGTTGTTGTGTCCAAGGTTGAAGAGTTCTTTTGATTTTGATATGAGACAGGAATCCATTATCTTATTTTCCTGATTGTATTCGAGTCCTCTGTCTTTCTTGGTGAGTCTAGCTAAGTTTGTCAGTTTTGTTTATTTTTCCAAAAAAGGCCGCTCTCATTTTCATTGTTTTTTTTTTTGTCTTTTTAGTATCCATTGTATTTATTTATGCATTCCTTTTTGTTATTTCCTTATTTCTACTAATTTGGGGCTTCGTTTGTTTTTTTTTTCTACTTCTTTACCACATAAATCAGGTTGTTTATTGGAGACCATTCTCATGGAATGATGAAGACTTGAATTGCTATGAATGTCCCCCATAAAGCTACTTCTGCTGCTTAAAACTCATTGTCAGTATTCAGAGTTTTTCAATGCTGATCTTCTCCTGTATAAGTTACCAAAAACCTAAAATATGTATGAACTTTAAAAAACGCTATATTGAAAATGACAGCAGGGAAGTTCCATTTTGTGAATATTGTGTCAATGGATCTCTATTTTGACATCAGTGTTCATTAGAAATGATGACATTTCATGTGAGTATAAATATCAATGTGAAAAAGAAAAGGTAGGAAGAACCTTGAATGTTTAAGTAATTGGTGAAATGACAGCTGTGTGTGTGTGTGTGTGTGTGTGTGTGTGTGTGTGTGTGTGTTTAATTGATTTTCAGTGAATGGTTCAGCTTCTTGTAGGGCCTCCGAGAGAGCCCAGGTGAACCTTTCAATGAGTTGGTATCTGTTTTCAGAACATGGGAATCTCTTAGTCCAATAGTCAATCCGGCAAGCTTTGAGGTCTTGAAGAGTTTCAGTCCTCAGCGATGGTGTTGCAGACCCTTGTGAGCAAACCCTAGGGTATGCTCAGAGCCCTCATTAGCTGGTACCAAGGTGTGACGATTTCAGACAGCATTTTCCAAAGAAGTACCTCTTGAGTCTCTGTCCTTGTCAGTTCCCTACACTTCCTTACACTAGTTATGTGATCAGTGTGTTTCAGGATAATCCCCACATGTGATTTTTGCTATTTCCTACTAGTCCTATCTGTTTCTCATCTTCTTCTTTTATGGTAGGGGTTGGGAAGCAACCTGTGTGGTGTAGGAAGGGGTGTGGTTGTTGTCTGCCTTCAGAGGACCGAATGATGCCTAGAAATTGTACTGTAGTTTGAGGTCAATTGTACATCCTCTGAGTGTCAGGAATTCCATCACTCTACTTTGATGCTAGTCTGTTCTTCAAGCTGTCCTCAGAAATAAGGATGTCATCCATCTAGGGAATACTGGTTTGTGTGTATGTTTTCATTTTAGGAAAAGCCTTGCTGTTCCTGAAAATAATACTGTAGAGCACCCTTTCCTGTTCTTATTGGCCATGAGTCAATCTTTTGTGAAGTATTCATTTATAAATAGACTTTCTATGGTTGATGAGCAGGAATTCTTTATTGACAAGTCTTTGTCAGTGTGTGTATTGCAAATCTTTACTTCCCAGCCTGCGGTTCACTTTTTCATTTTCTTATGGTCATAAGATAAGTAGAAATGTCACATTTTTATGAAGTCCCACTGAATTCTTTTAAATGGTTAGTGCACCCTATGTCCTACCCCAAGATTGACAGGTTCTACGTTTTCTTTCAGAAATTGTCCAATGGGAAGCACAATCCATCTCAAATTTATGAATTGCATTTTTAATTCTAATAGGGTATTTATAGACTGTTTAGGATTTTCTATGTACACAATCGTATTATCTGTGAATAGTCACAATTATCCCCTCAATTCTTATACTTTTTGTTTCTCTTGCCTTCTAACGCTGGTAGATTCTCTGATGCAACGTTGAATAGAGCAGCATTGTTTGAAGATTTTAATATACCTTTCTCAATATCTGAAAGAAAAAGCAGACAAAACATTGGTAACAAATGTGACCTAATTGACATATAGGGAACATTCCATAATAAGTGCAGAATACATTATTTTCAAGTGGTCATAGACTCTTTACCCAAATAGATGATAGGTGGGGCCACGAATCAAGTCTACAAATGTTAAACCCTGAAATTAACTAGATTCTATTCTTAGACCACAGGGGAATTGAGCCACAGTCATAGCGAAAAGAAAACCAGGAAGTCCTTCAATGTTTAAAAATTAAATGGAACTTTGCTACATATCCTAAAGGTCAGAGAAGGAATCTCAATGGAAATACTGAACCTTTTCTACATGAGGGCTCACACACAATGGCACTTTCTTTGTGAAGAGCATTATAATAACCTAGACAGGAGTTGAGCCTTAAGTCAGAGTTCTGCCTGCCCCAGCCACACCTGGCAGCCTTGGCCTGTGGTCCCCCTCAGCTGTCCTATCTGGTGGCCCTGAGCTAAGGGGTCAACATGGCCATATGGAAATGGGAAGCTCCCCACTCATAGTGATGGCAGTGCCCCCTCCCCAGCTGCCCTTTCTGGTTGCTCTGAGCTAAGGGGGTCAACATGGCCATATGGAAATTAGAAGCTCCCCACTCTTAGTGATGACGTTGCTATCGTATCATCCTCACCAGTCCAACAACATGATTTCTGAGTGAAATATGACACAGGAGCGACTTCTTGGCCTTCCTTCAGGTTTGAAAAACATCTGGTGAGTCATCGATTAGGAATATGGATTCAACATGTATTCTTTCTTCTGGAAAAGAAATAGACCCAATAGCAATTAGGGCTTCCTGAGCACCTGTTCCTGAGAGACATCATACTGGCTCTTTGTAGCATTCTGCCTCTTAAACTTCTCAACTAGGGTGTAGATATTTTTAGGCACATTTTCAGGTGGTTAGACAGGGACTCGGATGATATGAGTCACAGAGGATTTTAGTGTCAGAAACCTAAGTGGGATCCCCAAATTGACTCCAAATCCCTTGTTGTTCCATACAGGGTACTATTTCCCTCTTATCTCTGGTCTTCTCGATCTGGAAACCTATCAAGTATCAGGATTTTCTTGTCATGTGGACAACTGGAACAAATTCAGTGGGCCTTTTCACCTCTGCCAATGGTGATCATTAAGATCATTATCTCAGTGGAGGACCTCTGGGTAAGATACTCAAAGATCCTTAGGAATACAGACAGTATAATATTTTCCTGGTATTAAAGTTACTGAAACCAACTATCTTTTTTAGTCGATTCAGGCTCTGGTATGTTCAGAGGGTGCTGTAAAACAGGTCTGAAATAGTATTTAAAAACACTCAGCTCAGCCTCTTCTACAACGTGAGCCAATGCTTATAAACATGGCTAAAATATTCCCTTACCTACGATGACTTCCCAGCCATCGTAGTGTTTATATGTTATGACTGTGACTTACATTAGTCAACATTTGCAGAGAAAGAACTTAGTGCATCCAGGGAGCACTTCATGTTGAAATTAGTTTGTGACAATGAGCTACTGTGTTTTATTCTGCAGTCCAAGGGAATGGTGCCAAACATCTCTAAGGTGTCTAGCAGTTCTACAATTCTGATTTTAAGTGGTCTGTGTGCTTCAGAGATTTGGGCAGGAGAAGGGCAGGAGTTCAGAGACTGTGAACACTTCTGTCACCTGTGCTGACCATGGAGCAGGCCGCCTTCTGTGGACATCATTTTGATTTCTTGGTACTCTTGGGAAAGTGCTTTTGTCTCACATTCCTCCATTTAGGAGTAATTATAATGATAAAAGTAATTTTTATTTTATATCATCTTTGGGCCCTGATCCTGGGCTCCCAGGGAAGCTATCCTTTAACATTGTACCTGGCTCAAAATGACTGGGCAAAACCTCAGTGCATGGGCCCTATTTCTGCCCCAAGCACATGTTGTACATCTGCTTCGAGAAGAAAACAATAACCAAAAATGCCAACATAAAGATAAGAAAAAATAAAGACCCTCTTTGGCTCCCATAAGATTAAAGTCATACTGACATATACATACTGAAAATGCATGAAAACATTGCATTTCCTAAAGCCCAAGTCTTGGAGGGTCTGAGAGTCACTGACCTTGCCCAGAACCAGGGACACCCCAGCAGGGAGGGCTGGTGCAGAAAGGGAAGGGGCAGGTCTTTGAGGGTGGTCTGCAGCTAGAGGGGTCCCTGGAAGGGGCCAGGTGTGTGTGGGGGCCCCAGCCCACGAGCCCACCCATGCCTGTGCCTGGTGTTGAGTAGAGGAGGCTCCTCTTGGGCCCCCTGTACTTTCAGGGTTCCAGGGGCTTGAGGGCAGGTTGCCTAGCATTCAAGGAGTTCAGGCACCACCCTCCCAGACCATTCACCACTTGGGGGTGTAGCTCCATCACTGTGGGCGGTCCCAGATTTGCAGTGGGTTGCAGTCCTGGGGCAGAAGAAGGGGCACTGAGAGAGAGAGAGTTGCCCTGTGGAGATCCCTGCTGGTGAGTGAGCAGCTTGCACTGGGGTGATGGTCCGGGGGTAGGGTGCGCACCAGGTGGGAGGCAGGGTTCTGGAAGGGCACGAGGAGAGGGTTCATTGTGGGGACTCAGATGAGTTTTCTTTTTCCCTTTAAAGTCTCTTCTGTCCCATGTCCTCAACTGGCCTTATTCTCCATACCCGTGAACTCCAGGGCGCCCGCTCCCCTGAGCTTTGGTGGGATTGGTTGCAGAATTTCAGGGTTTCCCCTGTTCCCCTGGAAGAGTGCGGGAAAGGACCTCACATAATCCCCACCTTCAGTTCTCTGACACAGCGCAGGTGATGCCTCTTGAGCAGTACCCCGAGTTCAGCAGGGTGTGCCCTGGTCCCCCAGGCACAGGTGTGGCAGTAGCAAGCCCCAGAGCCATCCCCCAACTTCAGCATTATGCCCCCTGTGCCCCCGGGTTAGTGGTAATTGGCTATTAGAATCATGCAGGAAAATCCTCCAGGTGGGGGCCTGGAGGCGTGCGTAAACCAGACCCCACTCTAGTTGCATTGGGAATAGACGAATTGACGGTTTCTTTAGAAGAGTAAGTCTGCTTTAGAGAAAAGGTAAGGTCATTGGTCTGTTGAGAATGAAGATAATTACTGAGAAACAACAAGTATGTGTTGCCCCTTGCCCAGAAACCGAAGCAGGTGTGCAGGCTTTAGGTCAGAGGTGCCTTCTTCTCCCCAGCTGACAGCACTTCTCTGCTCTGGCTCCAAGACACCCGAGGTTTTGAACGTTAGCATCGGAGTCAGCGAGGCAGCTTGTCACAGGACGCCAGTGTTCAGAGAAAGCACAGGTATGTTTGGCAAAATGTCCTATCTATGTCAGGGCTGGAGGTAAAACCTCTCATTATCCCAAAACCCCCTGGGCTTTTCTCTTTTCTCTAGTTGAGCCACAAAGTAAAATTGAAGTAGCTGTCAGCATTCTGGGTTTGGTGCAAGAATTACTTACTTTCCCTGCAGGTAGAACTTTGCAGGGGATCACAATTTCTCTGTCCATTTATTGCTTACAGATGTATTTTGACCATCTGTTTCCTAGGAACCCTCTTTTATTAGAAAGGGAAGGTGAGATTCACTCTGTGCCTGTTTGTAACATCTAATTTGTTCCTTCATCTAACACTGTTTATTCAATTATGCCTTAGATATGGTTGAGTGGCCAGCATCTAGAGTTAGGTGGCTTTTTTTCATCTGATACAGACTTGGATGATGTCATTTGACAAAGGTGATGTTTCATCATTGATTAGTTTATTCATCAGAAGAGTTAAAATTAGGGTGGAGGGAAAATTCAAAATTATCCAAAGCGGCCTGTTCCTGTTTAAAAGTTGAGCTTGACTTTCTAGTTTTACTAAAAGTATTATCTCGATATTTTGAGGTGCCATATTCTCTCTGTAGTTTCTTTGGTGGTGGAGTCAGAAGGAGAGTCTGGGAATTCTTTTGGATAGTGGCATGCTGGTGGCTTCAAGGGGCTTGGCGTCAGGAGCCTTAGGGTGAAGTCTGCAACTGCTTGCCTGACCCTGGGTGCATCTCACAGAGGTTTTGTTTCCTCTTATGAAATTGCCGGCAGATAATGTTCTGATTAAAGGGGAACCCTCCCATCCTGTTGGTGGCAATGCAAAGTGGTGCAGCCAGTCTAGGAAACAGTGTGGGGATTCCTTAAAAAGTTAAACATTGAACAACCCCATGATCCAGCAATTGCTCTCCTAGGTATTTACCGAAAGGATTAAAAAATGCGGATTCAAAGGGGGTCCATGCACCATGATGTTTATAGCAGCAATGTCCACAGTAGCCAAACTATGGAGAGAATCCCAAAGTCCATGCACTGATGAATGGATAAAGCAGATGTGGGATACATATATATAATGGAATATGACCCAGCTTCAAAAAGAATGAAATCTTACCATTTGCAAGGATGTGGATGGACATAGAGTGTATTAAGCTAAGCAAAATCAGTGAGGAAAGACAAATATCCTATCCTCTCACGCTTTTGGAATTTCAGAAAGAAAACAGATGAACAGAGTTGAGGGGTGATGAGAAAGGCAAACAAGTAAATAGACTCAACTGAGGAGAAAAAACTGAGTGTTGCTGCAGGACAGGGGCGTGGGGGGAAGAGTTAAACGGGTGAGGGGTATTAAGGAGGGTACTTGTGATGAGACCCGGTTACTGTATGCAGGTGAGGAATCACTAAATCCTACCCCTGAAGTGAATATTCCATGGCATGTGAACTAACTGGAATTTAAGTAAAAGAAGAAAGGAAAAAGTGTTTTGCTTCATGAAGAGTGAGGTAAAATTGTAGTGATTTGGGCTCTACTATTCTATAGATGAGAGTTGTAAAACACCCTGTTGTAAGATACACTAGTTTCTTATCACATAAAGAGTCCTCAGAAAACTGCAATGAAAGATTCAGGTCTCAGAGCATGTTCATGTTCCACTGATATGTTACAGTTTGCACAGGTAGGAAAGAAGGTGGAGAGAGAGGCAACAGAAGGGGAAAGTAGGTATGAACCTTTCATTAGTTAGCGTTATAGCTTTCTCATGAAAGCCTTGCGCCAGTGTGATTTTGAAAGAAGAGGGGGAATCCGGGAGCTTTGCAGGAGACGGGGGAGTTCCAGGACTGGGTAAACTGACAGGGGTCCCACAGGAGAGCTGAATGCATTCTGCAGCAGGGTGTGGACAGGGTGGGCTCCAAGGGTGGCTGTGGGTCTCCTGGGTGAGAGTTGTGACAGGTGAGGGCTGTGTGCAAGTTCCTGGCTGAGGACAAGTGAGGCACAGGCAGAGAGCTGGCAGAGAACCTTCTTTTGGGCTACCAGCCTCACCCAACACACAGAGCCTCATCATCTGTCCCTGTCACGCCAATTCAGACTTCTCAGAAGGTGAGTGAGAACACATCAAGAGCATTCAAAACAGAAGGGAAAGCATGTGCAATGGCTCTGGGGCAGGAGAATTCCAGGTATGTCCAGGAACAGCAAGAAGGCCCTGTGGCCACAGGAGACAGCTTAGGACATGACCTCAGAGAGGTGAAAGAAAGCCATTCCAGGGCTATAACCCCATGAGACCCTGTATCACTGGGCCATCCTGGCTACAGTGTTGAGAACAGATGACAGAGGGTTGAAGACGGTAAGGCACGTCAATGACGAAGCTTTTCCAGGAACTCAGGCACTGTGGACCAGACAGGTGGCCTTGGATGGAGTGGTTAGACCTATTCTGGGTCCATTTTGAAGATGGAGCACACAGGATTTGCTGATGGGTTAGCTAGTAGGAGCAGGAGAACGGAGGAGTTGGGGTAACTCCCAGCTGGTGTGGGTTGTCCTGATCGAGGGGAAGGAGAGGGTTTCTCGTGGGGTAGGAGGTAGTCCGTGTTCCGCATGCTGAGGAAGGTGCCTTTCCCGGTGGATATGCTGGATTTGTGTCTGGGAGAAACTTTCACATCTCCTCCCTCAGAAATGCTCAAGTAAAAGTATCCCCCACTTTTTGAACGTTCACAGTAAGACACTGGGCTTTCTTGAAAGAACTATATTATTACGCATCTTCAGTAAGAGGAAGAGACCTGAAGAGGATTTCCCTCTTATGAAAAAAGGTGAACAGTGAGAATCGCGTTCAGCATCTGTTTTGGGAAGAAGCACAACAGAGGCAGCGTGCACCCCAACCAGCTCCTTCCTCTGGGAACTGCACTCCGCATCCAGCCAAGAGCACTTTGAATGGTGTCTGTGAGCCTCTGCTGTGCTTTATCTTCATTTATGCTGGGCCTCCCTTAGAAACTTGTGTGCTGAGGCCTAAGAAAAGCCAAAGAGAAGGAATTTTGGAGTCTGAGGACACTGTCTAATTATTCCGTGTAAATTAATGGCCATTCCTTCTTTACACCATTTCTGCTGTGCAAGGTTTCTCAGAAGCCCTGTACTTTCAAAGGGCAGGGAAAACTATACCGCATGCTGCAGCGTTAGTTTTAGTCTCCATGCTGGACAGAACATTTCATGACTGTCGGATTTTCTCACTCAAACATTGAGACTTTGACCACCTTCGACCGTTTCTACCACCCCATCCCCGAATCTGGCACCTACCAATCTGCTCTCAGTTTCTATGCGTTCAGTATTTGTTTATTCCTCGTGGAATGTACATGAGAGCATCTGGTAGTGGTCTTTCTGTGTCTGAGTTACTTGGCATAAGGCCCCCAAGGTCTGTGTTTCCATGTCTGTTTCTTTTGAATAAATCTGCAGTGACCGTGGGAATGCATCTGTCTTTTTGAGGCAGTATTTTTGTGTTCTCCGAATCAATACTCAGTAGAGCCATTACTGGGTCATGTTGTAGTTGCTTTTATTTTTTCAGGAACCTCCATACCATTTGTCACAGTGGCTGCACCAATTTCCATTCCCACCAACAGTGCACAGAGTCTCCTCCTCTGCACACCCTTGACCCCACCTGGTGTCTGTCTCTGGGACAATAGGTGTTCCAACAGTTGTGGGGGAATAGCCAATTGTGGGTTTGACTGATGTTTCCCTGACGATATTTAGTGATGTGGAACAACTTTTTCTGTCTGTTGGCACCTGTGTGCCATCTTTGGAAAGTATCTATTCACATATTCCCCACATTTTTTATACAGTTTTTTTTTTTTGGTTTTGATTTGTATGAGTGTTGTGTGTATTTTGGATATTAGCCTCTTCTCACACATATGATTCACAGATATTTTTTTTCTTATTGGGTCTGTGGCCTTGTAAGTTTTTGCTGGTTACTTTTTCCATGTGTAAGATTTCAGTTTGAAGTTGTTCCACTTGTTTATTTTTGCTTTTGTTGCCTTTGCATTTGGTGTCCGATCTGAAGACTTTTTGCCAAAACTAATGTCGAGAGACTTAGTACCTGTGTCTTCTTGGAGGTTTATGGGTTCAGTTCTTACGTTCATATCATTCATCCAGTAAAAATTTTGTGTGTGGTGTAAGAAAGTGACCCAGTTATATTCTTCTGCATTTAGTGTCCAGTTTGCCTGTTACCGCTCACTGAAGAGACAGTCCTTCCCTCATGGCATATCTTCTGCTGCTGTGTCGTAAGTTAGGATCATCTACGTGTGGGTAAGTTTCTGAGCTTTCTGTTCTGTTCCACTGACCTGGTGTCTGTGTTTCTGCCAGTACCATCCTGTTTTGATGACAACAGCTTTGTAATCTACCTTGAAATCCAGGAGTGTGTTGACTGCACCTTTCTTTCTCCAGGTTGCTTTGGGTATTTGGGGTCTTTTGTGATTCCATACAAGTTTGAGGACTGTTTTCTATTTGCTCGAATAATGCCACTGGAATTCAGATAGGCATTTCATCACATCTGTCAATTGCTTTGGGTACGATGGACATGTTCACATAATTAACTCTTCCATTTAAGGAGCATGGCATAAGCTTCCATTTGTTTGTGTTGCCTTCCAAATCTTTGACCCATACATCCTGCCCCCCTCGACACACATGCTTTTCATTTCTTTTCTGCCATGTGTTGAGTGTACTATGTCTTTCTCATTCTTGGTTAGTTTCATTCCTAGATTTTTTTGATGCAATTGTAAATGGCATTGCTTTTTTAATTTCTCTTTGCGAAAGTGTGTCATCAGTATACAGAAATGCAAGAAGTTGGGTCATCTGGGTGGCCCCATAGGTGAAGCGTCTGCCTTCAGCTCAGGTCATGATCCCAGAGTTCTGGGATCGAGCCCCGTGTTTGGCTCCCTGCTTAGCAAGAGTCTGCTTCTCCCTCTTTCTCATACTCCCCCTGCTCGTGCTTTTTCTCTTCCTGTCAAATAAATAAATAAAATTTGAAAATAAATAAAGACAACAGGTCTCTGTATATTGACTTTATATCCTGCAGCTTTCTTGAATTTGTTTATTCTAACAGTTGTGTTTTGTTTTTTTTTTTTTTTGTTGTGGTGGTTTTTCGTGTTTTTTTTTTTTTTTGTGGAATCATTTGGGATTTCATGTCATTTGCAAATAGTGACAGTTTTCCAGTACGGATTTCATATCTTTCTTTTTTTAAAATGATGTCACCCTACAGTACTTCATTTGTTTTTGATGTAGTGTTCCATGATTCATTGTTTGCATATAACACCTAGTGCTCATTATGACACGTGCCCTCCTTTTTTTAAAAAAAGAATTTATTTATTTATTCGACAGATATAGAGACTGCCAGCGAGAGAGGGAACACAAGCAGGGGGAGTGGGAGAGGAAGAAGCAGGCTGACAGCGGAGGAGCCTGTGGTGGGGCTCGATCCCATAACACCGGGATCACGCCCTGAGCCAAAGGCAGATGCTTAACCTCTGTGCCACCCAGGCGCCCCAACACGTGCCCTCCTTAATACCCATCACCAGCATAACCCATTCCCCTTCCCCTCCCTTTCTGCAACCTTCAGTTTGTTTCCCAGTGTCAGTAGTCTCTCACGGTTCATCTTCCCCTCTCATTCCCCCCCTTCCCTTTTCTCTTCCTTCTTCTAATGTCCTCCATGCCATTCCTTCCATTCCACATAGGAGTGAAACCATATGATAATTGTCTTTCTCTGTTTGACTTAATTTCACTTAGCATAATCCCCTCCTGGTCCATCCACGTTGGTGCAAATGGGGGGTATTCATCCTTTCTGATGACTGAGTAATATTCCATTGTACAGATGAACCACATCTTCTTTGTCCATTCATCTGCTGAAGGACATCTTGGCTCCTTCCACAGTTTGGCTATTATGGACATTGCTGCTATGAACATTGGGATACAGGTGCCCCTTCTTTTCATTACTCTGTGTCGATGGGGTAAATACCCAGCAGTACAATTGGTGGGTCGTAGGATAGCTCTGTGTTTAATGTCTTGAGGATCCTCCATATTGTTTTCAAAAGTGGCTGTACCAGCTTGAATTCTCACGAGTAGTGTAAGAGGGCTCCCCTTTCTTCACATCCTCTCTGACTTTTTTTTATTTCTGTCTTGTTAATTTTTTTCGAGATTTTATTATTTCATTCAACAGAGATAGAGACATCCAGCGAGAGAGGGAACAGAAGCAGGGGAGTGGGAGAGGAAGAAGCAGGCTCATAACGGAGGAGCCTGATGTGGGGTTCGATCCCATAATGCCAGGATCACACCCTTAGCCGAAGGCAGATGCTTAACCAGGTCAGCAACCAGGATGTATGGTATTGTGGGGGATCAGAACCAGGCTTTCTGTGGGAAGTGACAGAAATAGGGTATGGTGAGCTCCATGACCATACTTGAGGTCCCAGGTGACCCACTGGGTGTTGGGTTCTGTGGATCTGTCTCATCAGGTGCTGTGCAATTCAGGGACACCCTCCTGTCTGTGGATTTGTGTGGAGACAGGTAGACATCACTGTCTGGCCAGGAACGAGGGTCGCACTGGACCACCACCAGAGGTGCAGCGTGCGGGGGAGCCACTGCTTGGTTTCCACGAAAGCTGACCAGGGTCTGTGAACGTGATTCCTAGCAGCTGCAAGGGGAGAGGAGGCCGGAGGTGGTACACACTTCCTAGACTTGTGGTCAGGACTAGTCTGGAGCCCACTGAAGTCAGCCACACCGGGCACAGAAGGCACCCAGTCAGTGTAGCTGTGGGCACTGCTCCCAATGCACTTTTGGGCCGGCTCCATGCTGCCACCTCCTGCTTTTCATCATCATCTTCAAGGTCATGTGCCTCTGCTCTTGCCCCATGGCCTCCGGGGTATTGTCCATCCTCCATCTGGCCCTCGTCCCTGGTGCCCTGTGCAGTCCGATGCCAGGGTAGCCTTCTCGAGACAAACATCTGGTCCTGATGGAACACTTTCATGGATCTCATGTGATTGAGGATGATGCCCTGCCCTGGAAGGGGGCTGCAGGTCCCCAATCAGGAGAACCATGACTCCCTTTTCAGCATGGCCTGCCCTCCCCTCAGTCTTCTTCAGGGAAGCTCTCCCCACTTTCTGAGCTGACAGCTCTGAACTTAAAAATGAATGTTATTTTACATATCTCTATGCCTTAGTTCATCCATGGCATGTCTTTCAACCCCGTTAGTGGGTTTTTTTTTTTTAGCAGTTCTGAAGAGCTGTCTGCTCAAGGAGGGGATGACCTTGGTGGGGCAGCTTTCCCTCTCATCTCCCTCAGCATGTCTCTGAGCCCTGGGACCAGCTATCCCACTGAGGATTGAAGGATCTGAGCCAGCCCATCCTGAGCCCAGGCTGTGTCAGCTGTGTAGACGGATGCGTGTCGGAGTGGTGGGCAGCTGGCATGGGCCAGGGGCAGGCAGTGTCTCCTTCTCATTCCTTCCCTCCCTTCCTCCCAGAGGTAGCTCAGAGCAGCCTTCAACCCCTGCATCTCCAGATCCCTTGACCTATGCCTCCTGTGTTCAGCTGGTGACCTTGGAGTTTCGCATGGATTCTACCTCCCGTACCCTCTCCTGTAGCAGTTCCTGTATCAGGGGAGGGATCGGACTCTTGTCTGCATTTGGTCTTCTTCCTGTCCCACACCAAGCCCACCCACCTTTGCATCTTCTATATATGTGCTTGGGAGCAAGCCCATCCACAGGGAACCTATTAGCCAAATGGATCCAGGCAATGAACATTGAAGTAGAGATCCAGGATCCATAGTATACCTGCTCTGAAACCTGTCCCAAAGTCTGTGACTCTCTCACACTGAAACAGAAACAATAATAGCTTTCTGGACTGTGAAGTGACATGTGTCTCTACTTCCAATCTTGAATGCATAGGTGCTGAGCCTGGACAGAAAAGGACCATGGCTCCCGTGGCCTGGGATCCATGGTAAGAACTCAATGAAATCTGAATTCGAGGCATAGAATGAATAATTATTGTAGAGTGAATCCTCCCAAGTAGGGCTTATGCACATTGCACACGAAAAGCTTTTTCAAAGAGGTTCCTGAAAGAAAATTCTTTTTTAAAAATTTATTTTAATTCCAGTAGAGCTAACATACAGTGTTACATTCTTTTCAGGTGTACAAGAGAGTGATTCAGTAATTCTATATATTACTCAGTGGTCATCTAGAAAAGTGTCCTCTTAATCTGCTTCATCTATTTCACTCATCCCTCTATTCACCTCCTCTCTGGTAACCATCCGTTTGTTCTCTCTTGTTAAGAGTTTGTATTTTGGTGTGTGTCCTTTTTCTCTCTATTTATTTTTGTTTGTTTCTTCAATTCCCCATAAGAGTGACATCGTATGGGATTTGTCTTTCTCTGACTGACTGATTTCAGTTAGCATAATACTCTCCAGCTCCATCTATGTGGCTGCAAATGGCAAGGTTTCATTCTTTTTCAAGCCGAGTAATACTCCATTGTGTGTGTGTGTCTGTGTGTGTGTGTGTGTTTGTGAATACACACATCTGTCATCTCATTTGTCAATTTTTCTACAGACACTTGGGTTGCTTCCATATTGTGATATTCTAAATAATGGTGCAAGAAACATAGGGGTGCACATATCCTTATAAGTTACTGTTTTCCTAGCCTTTGGGGAAATACCAGTAGAGTGATTGTTGGATCGTAGAGTAGTTCTATATTTAATTTTTTGAGGAACCTTCATACTGTTTTCCACGGTGGCCACCACAGTTTGCATTCCCACCCACAGTTTGCGAGGATTCCCCTTTATCCACATCCTCCCAACACCTGCTCTTTGTTGTGCTTTTGATGTTAGCCATTCTGACAGGTTTGATGTAATACCTCATTGTCCTTTGGATTTAAATTTTCCTGATGATGCGTGATGGTGAATATCTTTTCACGGGACTGTTGGCCATTTGTATCTCTTCCTTGGGGAAATGTCTGTCCATGTCTTCTGCCTATTTTTTAACTGGATTATATGTTTTTTTGGGTTCAGGTAGTATCAGTTCTATACGTTTTGGACACTATCCCTTTATTGCATATGATCATTGCAAATATCTTTTCCCTTTGAGTAGGTTGTCTTATTATTTTTACGTTTTCATTGTTCTTCTGCCATGTGGAAACGTTTTATTTTGCTGTATTCCCAATAGTTTATTTTTGTTTTCATTTCCTTTGCCTCAGGAGACAGTCCAGAAAAACGTTGGTATGGTCCATGTCAAGAAGTTACTGTCTTCCCTCCTGTAGGATTTTTACGGATTCAGGTCTCATATTGAGGTCTTGAAACTGTTTTGTGTTTGTCTGTATTGTGTAAGAAAGCAGTCTAATTTCATTCTTTTGTGCGTAGCTGTCTAGTTTTCCCAACACCGTTTGTTGTAGATAATGACCTTTTCCCTTTTGATATCGTTGCTTGCTTTGTGGAAGATTCATGGACCACATAATTGTGGGTTTCTGTCTGAACTTGTATCCTGTTCCTTTGGTCGCTGTGTCTATTTTTGTGCCGTACTGTCTTGTTAGGATGACTGCAGCTTTGTAGTATAACGTGAAATCTGAAATTGTGAGTCCTCCAGCTTTGTTTTTCTTTTCCACATTGCACTGGCTGTTCGGAATCTTTAGTGGTTCCATACAAATGTTTAGGATTGTTTATTCGAGGTCTTTTGTTCTTTAATTTAAATTCAATTAGCCAACTTACAGTACATCATTAGTTTCAGATGTAGTCTTCAATAAATTTTCAGTCGTGTGTAACACCCAGTGCTCATTGTATCGTGTGACCTCCTTAATGCCACTCACCCAGTTACCCCCCCCCAACTTCTCCTCCAGCAATCATCATTTTATTTGCGATAGTTAAGAGTCTATCATGGGTTTTCTCCCTCTCTGATGACTTCCCATTCTATTTTCCCTCCCTTCCCCTATGGTCTTCTTCCCTTTTTCTGATATTCCACATAGGAGTGAAAGCATATGATCATTGTCTTTCTTTCATTGGCTTATTCCACTCAGCATAATACCCTCCAGCTCCACCCAGGTCGGTGTGATGGTAAGTGTTCATGCTTTCTGATGGCTGAGTAATATTCCAGTATATATATGATCCACATCTTCTTTATCCATTCATCTGTCGATGGTCATCTGCATTCTTTCCACAGTTTGTCTATTATGGATATTGCTGCTATGAACACTGGGGTGCATGTGTCCCGTCTTCACTACCTCTGTCTCTTTGGGGTAAATACCCAGTAGTGCAATTGCTGGGACATAGGGTAGCTTTATTTATAACTTCTTGAGGAAACGCCGTACCATTTTCAAGAGTGGCTGTAATGGACTGCATTCGTACAGGGGTGTAATAGGGTTCCCGTTTCTCCACATCCTCTCCAACATGTATAGTTTCATGTCTTCTTATTTTTACATATTCGGCCTCGTGTGATATGGCATCTATAGGGGTTTAGATTTGCATTTCCCTGAAGCCAAATGATATGAAGCATTTATGCATGTATCTTTTGGTCACCAGTACGTCATCATCAGTGAAATAACTTCCCATTTTAATCCATCTCAAGACCTAAAGCTGGGTAAGGCACTGAAGCTGGATGATGCCATCGGTTGGAAGTGTGGAGAATTTCAAAAGATCTCCGTGGAGAGCAAGTTTAAAGGTCAGTGTGAAGCTACTAATTGGATCTGGGGAGATCTCTGAAAGTGGGGGTTCCCTGGAATGGGCTGAGGGGGGCCCTCCGATTTTCCTATGAATCCTTGCTACAGCCCCAAATGGACAGTTTCCTGCTGTGGGGCTGGCTGAGTCCTCTAGTCGTGCAGAGGTGAGCCCAATGCCTGGTGCCTTGGAGGCAGGCAAATGGGGAGGGGACCCTCAGCAGAAGACCCAGGGTTAGGTTAGGCCTCAAAAGACAGCATTTCTGAACTGCCCAGTGCTCAGAGAACTCCCAGGCCGAGTGAGATGAGGGCACAAGGGCGGGTGAATATGAGCCTTGGGGTTTCATCCAGAAGGGCCCACAAATGTCGGAGTTCACCAGCAGGGGCTCTCAGGGGGTGCCCCAATTCTCTTGCCCTGAATGCTGTGTTGTGCCCCAAAATGGTACAGTTTCCTGTGGGCTGCAGGCTGAGTCCTATGGTGGGGCTGGGGTGTCCCCAATCCCCCAGATTGCGGTGCCAGGACCCTGGGGAAGGGCCCCTCTGTGGCCAACCTAGGGTAAGGGTTAGGGTCCAGGAGACCGGCAGCGCTAATCCGCAGGCTGTGCGGTGAGCTCCGTGGAGGGCTGAGATGAGGTCATGGGGGAGAGTGAGCATGGGCCTCAGGGTTGGGGCATGGGGGCTGCCAAAGCTGAGGACAGGCTCCAGGGGCCTCCCCAAGTTCTCGAGCCCTGTATGCTCCATAGAGCCCCAAGAGGCACAGTTTCCTGCGGGGTGGCAGGCTTTGTCCTGCAGTGGGGCTCAGGTGTACCCAGTCCCCGGGGCTACGGCCTGGGCCCCGGGGGAGGGCCCTCCCCAGCCGACCTAGGGTCAGGGCTACGCCCCAGGAACCTGACAGGCCTGATCTTCCGGCTTTGCGACAAGCTCGGTGGCAGGCTGAAGGGAAGGCGTGGGGCGGGATGAGCGTTGGCATCAGGGTTGGGGTGTAGGGGGCCGCCGAGGATCGCTGGGGGCTCAGGTGGGCCCTACCAGTTCTCCTGCACGGGATGCTCTGTGGCGCCCCAAGGGGCATGGTTTCCTGTGGGGTGGCAGGCTGAGTCCTGTGGTGGGGTTCAGGTGTACCCAATCCCCAGGGTTAGGGTACAGATTAGGGTACGGGTTAGGGTATGGGTTACTGTTAGTGTACGGGTGAGGGTAGGGGTTAGGGTTAGGGTAAGGTGAGGGTACGGGTTGGGGTTGGCTTTAGGGGTTACAGGTTAGGGGTTATGGGTTAGGGTACGGATTAAGGTTTAGGGTACGGGTTAGGGATTAGGGTTTGGGTTTAGGGTTAGGATTAGGGTTGGAGTTCGGGTTAGTGTTAGGGTATGGGTTAGGGTTAGTGTATGGGTTAGGGTAGACATTAGGTAAGGTTTAGGGTATGGGTTAGGGTACAGTTTAGGGTACGGGTTAGCGTACGGGTTAGGGTACAGTTTAGGGTACGGTTTAGGGTTAGGGTACGGGTTAGGGTTATGGTACGGGTTTGGTTATGGTTTAGGGTTAGAGTTAGGATACGAGTTAGGGAACAGGTTAGGGATAGGGTACGGTTTAGGGTTAGGGTATGGGTTAGGGTACATGTTAGGGTTAGGTACGGGTTAGGGTACGGGTTACGGTCCGGGATAGGGATAGGGTACGGGTTAGTGTATGGGTTAGGGTACGGGTTAGGGTACGGTTTAGGGTACGGTTTAGGGTTAAGGTATGGGTTAGGGTTATGGTACGGGTTTGGTTACGGTTTAGGGTTAAAGTTAGGATACGAGTTAGGGAACAGGTTAGGGATAGGGTACGGTTTAGGGTTAGAGTACAGGTTAGGGTACATGTTAGGGTTAGGTACGGGTTAGGGTATGGGTTAGAGTTCGGGTTAGGGATAGGGTACGGGTTAGCATATGGGTTAGAGTACGGGTTAGGGGTAGGGTTAGCTGAAGGTGTAGGGTTGGGGGTAGGGTTGGGGGTAGGGTAGGAGTTGGGGTAGGTTTAGGGTTTAGGGTTAGGGTTTGGGGTTTGGGGTTAGCGGTTAGGGTTAGGGTTTAGAATTTAGGCTTTTGGGTTTAGGGTTAGGGATTAAGGTTTAGGGATTAGTGTTAGTGTTAGGGTTTAGGGCTTAAGGTTTAGGGTTTAGGGTTAGGGTTAGGTTTAGGGTAAGGGTTAGGGTTTAGGGTTAGGGTTAGGGTTAGGGGTTAGGGTTTAGGGCTTAGGGTTAGGGGTTAGGGGTTAGGGTTAGAGTTAGACCCCAGTAGGCCAGCAGGCCCGATCCACCTGCTGTACCACGAGCGGATGGTCGTGCCGAGGTGAGGGCGATGGTGAGCGGGAGTGTGGGCTCCTGAGTTTTGGCGTGGGGGAGCTTTGAAGGTCGCCGGGGGCTCAGAGGGACCTGCCCATACTCCCGCCCTGAATGACCAGCGGCGCCCTTAGCAGACCGGGTGGCGCATGTCAGCAGCGTGAGGTGCTGGGGCTCGGTGTCCCCAATTCCTGGCATTGCTGCGCCAGGCCCCTTGTGAGAGGCCCCTCAGGGGCCCACCTAGTGTTAGGGTTAGCCCCCAGGATGCCGGCAGGCCCAATCCGCCAGCTCTGCAGCGAGTGGAGGGGTTGGCCGAGATTAAGGCGCTGGGGAGCAGGCGCATGCGAGCCAGAGTTTTTGGGCGGGGGGGCCTTTGAAGGTCCCAGGGGGATCGGAGGGCCCTGCCCGTTCTCCCTTCCTGAATGACTGGCAACGCCCCTAGCACCCTGGGTGATTGCCCGGTGGCAGAGTGAGTCCAGCACTGGGGCTCGGGGGTCCCAAATCTCCGGCATTGCGGTGCCAGGCTCTTTGGGAGGGGCCACGCGGGGGCCGACCTAGGGTAAGTGTTAGCCCGCAGGAGTCCAGCAGGCCCGTTCCGCCAGCTCTGAGGCAGGTGGAGGGTCAACCCAAGGTGAGTGCACTGGCGAGAGGGAGTGTGGGCCCAAGTGTTTTGGCGCGGGGGGGCCTTCGAAGGTCGCCGGGGGCTTGGAGGGCCCTGCCCGTTCTCTCGCCCTGAAAGACTGGCGGCGCCCCTAGCAGCCGGCATTGCTGCGGGGCGGCAGGGTGACTCCGATGCTGGGCTCAGGGATCCCCAATCCCCGGCGCTGTGGTGCCAGGCCCCTTGGGAGGGGCCCCTCGGGGGCCCACATAGGGTTAGTGTTAGTCCCCAGGAGGCCGGCAAACCCGGTGCTAAGTGGTTCTGGCAATGTAACAAAAATGCCATAAACTTATCTGTAAGAAATAACAGTGTACAGGAACCCTCTTAGCCCTAATATCATCATTTGTGAATATGGAAGCCAGCCCCAAGTGGTCGTGGAAGTCTGAAGAAAGGGCTAAGCACTTTTCTCTGAGTCACCACACTATACAGGGAAAGACCAATGTACATCATCTTTCACGAGTAGGAAGCATTAATGAAAAGGTTCTGGAATTTCGAGGATTCTGACCCATCCTTATTGGTAATAAACCACCCTGTACAGGAAAACACCTTCAACTCTCATCAGCCTCCTCAGTCCTGATTCCGAATCAACTTTGGGTGTGTAGGACTAGGGAAATGTCCACATCTTATTGCTAAGAAAGAATGATGTCAGGGTAATGCCCTTCAAGTCACATCAGCCTTCCTGAAGACGGAAGCAGGAATCAAGCTGGTTATGTTACCATGAGGTAAGGAAGATGAGCATATAAGTGAGAAACAACAGTGGGCAGGACCTCTCTTCCAAGGAACATTATCTTTGCCTAATGTTGAATCCCTATGATAAGTGGTTGTGGCCAATTGTGAGGTGAAAATCTTGAGTGTTTTGTAAAATCTCTTGGTCATTCACAGTTGAGACTAAGGTAGTTGGGGACTCCTAGGCAGTGATTTGTCCACTGTCAAAAATATGAAAAGATAAAAGAGACAGATGAGGTCACCTCAGGCATTGTCCTTTATCCTCATCCTCCGTGAGGATGGCCATCTCTGGACAGCTCAGTGGCAGGGTCTCATTCACAGTGGGGGCATCTGTTCCTCACAGACATCAGGCAGGGAAATGGATTTGGTTCTCTGTGCCAACCCAGCCACAGCTGAGTGTCACAGCACCCTCTCGTGGGCTCATAAGAGTTTCACTATCACCAGGCAGGTCATTGTATTTGATAAACCACTATAGGAGTTTGCAATTGCCTTCATCTGCAACCTCCTAGAGGCAAATGCAGATCTCTGGTACCATGTGAAGTCATGTGAAGGCATTGTGAGAAAGTGTCCTTTTGCTTAAGAAAAACATGGCTGGGGCTCCTGGCTTGCTCAGCCAGTTAACCATGTGCCTTTGGCTCAGGTTATGATCTCAGGGTTCTGGGATCGAGCCCGGGCTCCCTGCTCAGCAGGAAAGGAGGTAGGGAAATAGCTTAGAACCCACAGAGAATGTGAATAAAGGGGAGAGAAATGGAACTTGGTCTGTGTTTGGCTTTAGGGATTGGAAGTTAGTTTTTTCTCAATTGTGATTGTTCTTGAAACAGAACAGCTGTATTGTTTTTTTTTACCTTTAATTTTTTTCTAGTAACAATTTTTTATTATTATATGTTAGTCACTATACAGTATTTCCTTAGTTTTTGATGTAGTGTTCCGTGATTCATTATTTGCATATAACACCCAGTGCTCCATGCAATATGTACCTTCCTTAATACCCATCACTGGCCCATCCCAACCCCCCCACCCCTCTCCCCTCTGAAGCCCTCAGTTTGTTTCCCAGAGTCCATAGTCTCTCGTGGTATATTCCCCCTTTTGTTTAGGGTCCATTGTCTAAAGGGACAGACAGTGGAAGTTCACCAAATATAAGATCGAAATTTCATTGTTCATTATACATGCCACCAAGTAGTTCCTAGACATTTCATTCTATTGTAGTAATTCATTATACCTGTGCAAGTGCACGTGGAAGACAATTGCTGCATGTATAGTGGTAATAAAACATACCCCTCAGTAGTAGAATAATAGAGGAGGCATATGTGTAAAATTATTCAACTACAGCTTCTATGCTTTCCCTTTGGTTCCTTATTATCTATGAAATTGGACAATTTTTGTTCTCTAGGCTTAAAACTCATTGTCAGTATTCAGAGTTTTTCAATGCTGATCTTCTCCTGTATAAGTTACCAAAAACCTAAAATATGTATGAACTTTAAAAAACGCTATATTGAAAATGACAGCAGGGAAGTCCCATTTTGTGAATATTGTGTCAATTGATCTCTATTTTGACATCAGTGTTCATTAGAAATGATGACATTTCATGTGAGTATAAATATCAATGTGAAAAAGAAAAGGTAGGAAGAACCTTGAATGTTTAAGTAATTGGTGAAATGACAGGTGTGTGTGTGTGTGTGTGTGTGTGTGTGTGTGTGTGTGTGTGTGTAATTGATTTTCAATGAATGGTTCAGCTACTTGTAGGGCCTCCGTGAGAGCCCAGGAGAACCTTTCAGTAAGTTGGTATCTGTTTTCAGAACATGGGAATCTCTTAGTCCAATAGTCAATCAGGCAAGCTTTGAGGTCTTGAAGAGTTTCAGTCCTCAGCGATGGTGTTGCAGACCCTTGTGAGCAAACCCTAGGATATGCTCAGAGCCCTCATTAGCTGGTACCAACGTGTGACGATGTCAGACAACATTTCCCAAAGAAGTACCTCTTGAGTCTCTGTCCTTCTCAGTTCCTTACACTTCCTTACACTAGTTATGTGATCAGTGTGTTTCAGGATAATCCCCACATGTGATTTTTACTATTTCCTACTAGTCCTATCTGTTTCTCATCTTCTTCGTTTATGGTAGGGGTTGGGAAGCAACCTGTGTGGTGGAGGAAGGGGTGTGGTAGTTGTCTGCCTTCAGAGGACCGAATGATGCCTAGAAATTGTACTGTAGTTTGAGGTCAATTATCCATCCTCTGAGTGTCAGGAATTCCATCACTTTACTTTGATGCTAGTGTGTTCTTGTTCTTCAAGCTGTCCTCAGAAATAAGGACATCATCCATCTAGGGAATACTGGTTTGTGTGTATGTTTTCATTTTAGGAAAGGCCTTGCTGTTCCTGAAAATAATACTGTAGAGCACCCTTTCCTGTTCTTATTGGCCATCAGTCAATCTTTTGTGAAGTATTCATTTGTACATAGACTTTTTATGGTTGATGAGCAGGAATTCATTATTGACAAGTCTTTGTCAGTGTGTGTATTGCAAATCTTTACTTCCCAGCCTGCGGT